>NC_083421.1:61668116-62021866 GCF_020745735.1 Hemiscyllium ocellatum
AATAAAAGAAAGAAAATCATGGAAATACTCTGAAGAGGCAGAGGAAAGATTGATTCTCATGCAAGGTCACCAACCTGAAAAGGTTAAACATGTTTCTCTCCTTGACAGCAGTCTGATCTTAGGAGTGTTTCCAACATTTGTTCTTGGTTCAGATTTCCAGTAACCAAAACATTATTGACTTTGTCCAAAGTAATTACAGTGATTGCATTTTGAGGAAGTGCAAAGACATGAGCGGGCTTCCGAGAATAGTCATTGAGTATCTAGACTGGAAGAGCAGCCTTTGTAATTAGTATCTATGGTGGTGAAATACTGTTATTGCCCACCAGAAGTGTAATGGTGGGGACTTTACTACATTTGTGGGTTACTCTTCCCTCAATTGTTCAGTCTCACACTGGAATGATGTTAGTTCTGGTTGTCCCCTTCTCTTTGTTGATGAATTAAACATTGACCTCAGCTTGCCACTTGCCTCTGTTATCTCCTTGACCTCCAACAGGAAGGTGTGCAGTGACTGGGCATCATACCGCAGGAGGGTCATCTCCTTGGCACTGCCAACCTCAAAGTTCGAGCGTGCCGTGCGGGCCTTCAAATCATCAAGTTCCTTCTGAAAGAGAGAGATCTGTGCCAAAGGTATGGCACATTAGCAGAAATACACTGATGGCCAGCAAAAACAGATCAACCCCTCCACCCCCCTGGGCAACCCTAATGAAGTGGAATATTTCCCTCCAGGGAAGGCTGCACCGTCAGCTGCCTGGGACTGAAGCTCTGGAATTCCTTACCCAATGCACTTTCCCCTCCTTAAACACCACCTCTTTCATCAAGTTCTTGGTAAAGTTCCTTTTGTAGCTCACGGGAGAGCTCAGCAATGTTTCGGTAACTGTTTTCCCAGCTGCTGCACCAACCTAAGCTACTGGAATGGAGCAGTTTGCAGAAGGAAGATCACACAGACACACATGCTGGGATGGTGAGCGGGTGATCTGTTTCGATGATGAAGGCTCAGGAGCAATCGGGGCACTGATGAGAGCCCCATCTCTTCCACGCAAGCCTTTACAGCCACTCAACCAGGCTGGCAGGGGAAAGCCACATTGGCTGCAAGAGTCTGCACTTCTCGGAGATCAGTTCCTGCCAGGCCACTAACTGAATAAAAATACACGGTATCGGCTCTGTCTCAGTGGCTAACAATCACATGTCACAGGCTCAAACCGCATTGTCAGATGGACAGGACTGAGGGTGAAGAGTCAGTACTCGGGGAGTACCACACTCCTGGATGTCCGGTAGTAAGGCAATCCGCGCAGCTGGAGCAGCCATACTGAGCCAGCCTGACCTGCTGTGCTTTAACCAGCAACACATTTTCAACTGTGATCTCCAGCATCTGCAGACCTCATTTTTTACCCAGCTATGTAATGTTAGCTCAATCTTACACTGACATCACAACAGTTCATTGCATTTCTACAACACTTTTCAACCTGGAAAAATACCACCTCACAAAAGGTGGTGCAAAAAAATCTGAGTGACCCACAAAAAAATGGTATTAGGGCAGGTGATCAAAAGTCCAGTCCTTATACAGGACCGTAGTGGAGGAGAGGGCTGTAACCAAATACAGGGGTGGAATTTCAGAGTTTAGGGCCCAGGAATCTGAAGGCACGGCCTCCAAAAGTAGAGAAATGAAGTCAATGGTCATGCAGGGGGTCATGATTTCGGAGTGTAGCAATTTCTGAATGCTGTAACCTACAGGGAGGTTACAGAGTTCACAAGGGTCATGCAGAGATTTGAAAACAAGGATGCAAAGTTTACAATGGAGGTGCTGTCAAACCAGCAACCGCTCGACCTTAAGGAGCACCGGGAGGAAAACAGGTTCTTTGTGCAAGCTATATAGCTTTGCATTCCAACAACACCGTCCCTGCAGTGAGTTCGTCCAATGGCTGGGAAATGGCCTTTCCGCAGCCAATCGACACAGAGGCCAAACTCATAACAGAGGGCAGGTGGAGGACTGAGTGAACTGATGCTGAAAACTGCTCCTGATAGAGAGTGGATTTCATCAGAGATTCCCCCACTCGCTGCTCTTACCTCCTCCATGATTCCCATCATGACAGGGTCCAGGACAGGATGCTGTTGTAGCTGTTTCTCCAAATCAGACACGGACAGTTCTAAGGAGGCAGAGCTCTGAAGAGAAAAGACAAAGCGACGTGTAGCAACACTCCTGCAAAAGTTTTTTTAACTGGCGTTTATATTATGGTACTTTCTATGTTAAGGTCAAGGATAGACAGATGGACAGAATTCAACATGTCCCTTGAACATACATGAAAAGGAATGTCAGCACAATGGGTTGACGGTTAGGTACCCTCCAGGCTTCACTGGGAAAGTGCAGCGTTCCCACAGACACCTGGGAACCAGGCTAGCACTCCACCCACCATCCAGTTTGGAATGCATGACTGAGTACAAGCACTAGTTCTTTGCCAATGGAATAAGATGAGGCATTGCTCCTTGCAACATTCCTAGTCAGTGAGCAGGAGAAGACCATCATGTGACGCATGCAGCATCAGGACAATTGGGAGTGTGTGGGTAACTGGAGTTGAAATACCCATCAGCCATGATTAAATGGTGGAATGGACTCGATGGGCCGAAGAGCCTTACTTCCATGTCTATGTGTTATGGTCTAAGGACCGGGCACGAGCTCCTCCAGACCATCATCCCACCCAACCACGTAATCTCATCAGACAGACAAAAAAAAGGGGAAAAACACAAAGAGAATTCATGATTGCCAATAGTCTACCATTTTTTGCAAAAATGACAGGAAATTCCCAAAGATGAGGCAGGGAGAGAAGGTTTTGTAGGGGAATCTCTCGCTGCATTGGCAACCCTCAGAGAACGCAGGGTCTTCTGACCTGGACAAGAATCGAGGTGAATGAGTCAAAAGCTCAGCTTGGTTTGAAGCAGCTTCCTCTAGAGCAAGCTAAGAAGTTGCTCTTTGTTGCTGTTCATTACACACAGTGATTCAGATACACGGTGGGCCATCGCACACACACCCTTAGCTGTTCATTACACACAGTGATTCAGATACACGGTGGGCCATCGCACACACACCCTTAGCTGTTCATTACACACAGTGATTCAGATACACGGTGGGCCATCGCACACACACCCTTAGCTGTTCATTACACACAGTGATTCAGATACACGGTGGGCCATCGCACACACACCCTTAGCTGTTCATTACACACAGTGATTCAGATACACGGTGGGCCATCGCACACACACCCTTAGCTGTTCATTACACACAGTGATTCAGATACACGGTGGGCCATCGCACACACACCCTTAGCTGTTCATTACACACAGTGATTCAGATACACGGTGGGCCATCACACTCACACCCTTAGCTGTTCATTACACACAGTGATTCAGATACACGGTGGGCCATCGCACACACACCCTTAGCTGTTCATTACACACAGTGATTCAGATACACGGTGGGCCATCACACTCACACCCTTAGCTGTTCATTATACACAGTGATTCAGATACACGGTGGGCCATCACACTCACACCCTTAGCTGTTCATTACACACAGTGATTCAGATACACGGTGGGCCATCACACTCACACCCTTAGCTGTTCATTACACACAGTGATTCAGATACACGGTGGGCCATCACACTCACACCCTTAGCTGTTCATTACACACAGTGATTCAGATACACGGTGGGCCATCACACTCACACCCTTAGCTGTTCATTACACACAGTGATTCAGATACACGGTGGGCCATCGCACACACACCCTTAGCTGTTCATTACACACAGTGATTCAGATACACGGTGGGCCATCGCACACACACCCTTAGCTGTTCATTACACACAGTGATTCAGATACACGGTGGGCCATCGCACACACACCCTTAGCTGTTCATTACACACAGTGATTCAGATACACGGTGGGCCATCACACACACACCCTTAGCTGTTCATTACACACAGTGATTCAGATACACGGTGGGCCATCACACTCACACCCTTAGCTGTTCATTACACACAGTGATTCAGATACACGGTGGGCCATCGCACACACACCCTTAGCTGTTCATTACACACAGTGATTCAGATACACGGTGGGCCATCACACACACACCCTTAGCTGTTCATTACACACAGTGATTCAGATACACGGTGGGCCATCACACACACACCCTTAGCTGTTCATTACACACAGTGATTCAGATACACGGTGGGCCATCACACTCACACCCTTAGCTGTTCATTACACACAGTGATTCAGATACACGGTGGGCCATCGCACACACACCCTTAGCTGTTCATTACACACAGTGATTCAGATACACGGTGGGCCATCACACACACACCCTTAGCTGTTCATTACACACAGTGATTCAGATACACGGTGGGCCATCACACACACACCCTTAGCTGTTCATTACACACAGTGATTCAGATACACGGTGGGCCATCACACACACACCCTTAGCTGTTCATTACACACAGTGATTCAGATACACGGTGGGCCATCGCACACACACCCTTAGCTGTTCATTACACACAGTGATTCAGATACACGGTGGGCCATCGCACACACACCCTTAGCTGTTCATTACACACAGTGATTCAGATACACGGTGGGCCATCGCACACACACCCTTAGCTGTTCATTACACACAGTGATTCAGATACACGGTGGGCCATCGCACACACACCCTTAGCTGTTCATTACACACAGTGATTCAGATACACGGTGGGCCATCGCACACACACCCTTAGCTGTTCATTACACACAGTGATTCAGATACACGGTGGGCCATCGCACACACACCCTTAGCTGTTCATTACACACAGTGATTCAGATACACGGTGGGCCATCACACACACACCCTTAGCTGTTCATTACACACAGTGATTCAGATACACGGTGGGCCATCACACACACACCCTTAGCTGTTCATTACACACAGTGATTCAGATACACGGTGGGCCATCACACACACACCCTTAGCTGTTCATTACACACAGTGATTCAGATACACGGTGGGCCATCACACTCACACCCTTAGCTGTTCATTATACACAGTGATTCAGATACACGGTGGGCCATCACACACACACCCTTAGCTGTTCATTACACACAGTGATTCAGATACACGGTGGGCCATCGCACACACACCCTTAGCTGTTCATTACACACAGTGATTCAGATACACGGTGGGCCATCGCACTCACACCCTTAGCTGTTCATTATACACAGTGATTCAGATACACGGTGGGCCATCGCACTCACACCCTTAGCTGTTCATTACACACAGTGATTCAGATACACGGTGGGCCATCGCACTCACACCCTTAGCTGTTCATTACACACAGTGATTCAGATACACGGTGGGCCATCGCACACACACCCTTAGCTGTTCATTACACACAGTGATTCAGATACACGGTGGGCCATCACACACACACCCTTAGCTGTTCATTACACACAGTGATTCAGATACAC
Source organism: Hemiscyllium ocellatum (assembly GCF_020745735.1). Classification (NCBI taxonomy): domain Eukaryota; kingdom Metazoa; phylum Chordata; class Chondrichthyes; order Orectolobiformes; family Hemiscylliidae; genus Hemiscyllium; species Hemiscyllium ocellatum. Next base: position 61,673,613 of record NC_083421.1, read on the forward strand.
GGTGGGCCATCACACACACACCCTTAGCTGTTCATTACACACAGTGATTCAGATACACGGTGGGCCATCGCACACACACCCTTAGCTGTTCATTACACACAGTGATTCAGATACACGGTGGGCCATCGCACTCACACCCTTAGCTGTTCATTATACACAGTGATTCAGATACACGGTGGGCCATCGCACTCACACCCTTAGCTGTTCATTACACACAGTGATTCAGATACACGGTGGGCCATCGCACTCACACCCTTAGCTGTTCATTACACACAGTGATTCAGATACACGGTGGGCCATCGCACACACACCCTTAGCTGTTCATTACACACAGTGATTCAGATACACGGTGGGCCATCACACACACACCCTTAGCTGTTCATTACACACAGTGATTCAGATACACGGTGGGCCATCACACACACACCCTTAGCTGTTCATTACACACAGTGATTCAGATACACGGTGGGCCATCACACACACACCCTTAGCTGTTCATTACACACAGTGATTCAGATACACGGTGGGCCATCGCACACACACCCTTAGCTGTTCATTACACACAGTGATTCAGATACACGGTGGGCCATCACACACACACCCTTAGCTGTTTAATACACACAGTGATTCAGATACACGGTGGGCCATCACACACACACCCTTAGCTGTTCATTACACACAGTGATTCAGATACACGGTGGGCCATCGCACACACACCCTTAGCTGTTCATTACACACAGTGATTCAGATACACGGTGGGCCATCACACACACACCCTTAGCTGTTCATTACACACAGTGATTCAGATACACGGTGGGCCATCACACACACACCCTTACCTGAGTCGGACATGTCTTGGATACAGGAAAGGTGGCAGCAGCACCCAACGCACTTCGAACACTGACTATTGGGACAAAGAAGAAAATGATTGGGTGTCACAGCTTTTGACATGCTTTGTGTTTTCATCCATTCCCCTGCCAAGAACTATTACCCACCCCCCACCACAACCCACCTCGGCCCCAGCCCAACCACCACGACCCACCTCTGCCCCAGCCCAACCACCACAACCCACCTCTGCCCCAGCCCAACCACCACGACCCACCTCTGCCCCAGCCCAACCACCACGACCAACCTCTGCCCCAGCCCAACCACCACAACCAACCTCTGCCCCAGCCCAACCACCACGACCAACCTCTGCCCCAGTCCAACCACCACAATCCAGTCTCACTGCAGATTCCTTGGAATCGCTGAGAACCTTCCGAGTGTGACCTGGATCACACCGGCATCTTTAGACCAAACACCCTCATCGAAGAATACAACAGGCGCTGGGAGAAGGATTCAGTCAAGTCAGTGTGGGAGGGGTGGGGGAGCGGCGGCGAGAGGGGTGGGGGAGCGGCGGCGAGGGGGGACGGGGGAGCGGCGGCGAGGGGGGCGGGGGAGCGGCGGCGAGGGGGGACGGGGGAGCGGCGGCGAGGGGGGACGGGGGAGCGGCGGCGAGGGGGGCGGGGGAGCGGCGGCGAGGGGGGACGGGGGAGCGGCGGCGAGGGGGGACGGGGGAGCGGCGGCGAGGGGGGACGGGGGAGCGGCGGCGAGGGGGGACGGGGGAGCGGCGGCGAGAGGGGCGGGGGAGCGGCGGCGAGGGGGGACGGGGGAGCGGCGGCGAGGGGGGACGGGGGAGCGGCGGCGAGGGGGGACGGGGGAGCGGCGGCGAGGGGGGACGGGGGAGCGGCGGCGAGAGGGGCGGGGGAGCGGCGGCGAGGGGGGACGGGGGAGCGGCGGCGAGGGGGGACGGGGGAGCGGCGGCGAGAGGGGCGGGGGAGCGGCGGCGAGAGGGGGGACGGGGGAGCGGCGGCGAGGGGGGGGGGGGACGGGGGAGCGGCGGCGAGGGGGACGGGGGACGGGGGAGCGGCGGCGAGGGGGGACGGGGGAGCGGCGGCGAGAGGGGACGGGGGAGCGGCGGCGAGGGGGGGCGGGGGGAGCGGCGGCGAGGGGGGACGGGGGAGCGGCGGCGAGGGGGGAGCGGCGGCGAGGGGGGACGGGGGAGCGGCGGCGAGGGGGGACGGGGGAGCGGCGGCGAGGGGGGAGGAGGTGGGGCGGGATGGTATGGTGGGTGGAGGCATAACAAGGAGACAATGCTCAGGGTGAGGGAAGAGAGGAAGAGTGTGCGATTGATGTGAGGCAGACCGAAAGGGTAAAGGATTTGCAAATAGGAGGGGAAGTGTGAGCCAAAGGTAAAGACAGCAAAGTGGTATTTGCCAGGAAACAGCAGTGTGCACTGGAAACAGAAACTGTTCCTGTCACCAAGAATATTAAAGAACTAAGATGGGACCTCCAAAAGGATAAGAGCACATTTGTGATCTGGTCCCCTTTCTCGGTGCAGTACCTGGAGTTCGTCCCTGTGCTGCAGTACCTGGAGTTGGACCCTGTGCTGCGGAGGGCAGCAGCTGCTTCATCTGTTGCTGCCACTCAGTCTCACTGGATGATTCACTCCCCAAGAACCTACAAAGCAGAGCAATCCCATCACTGCTGAGCAGAACAGGCAGTCAACAACATCCAGAGAGCTTCGAGAAGTAACCAGCGCCCATAAAACATCAAACCACCAAATGGGCACAGACCATTCAGCCCATCCAGTCCACACTTGCTGCAAACCTGTGCCAGGCTCCCTAATGGACTCTTCACTCAACACGTTCAGCTTCGCGAGAGCCAGTTCAGCACCAACACTGAAATGACGTGCTGGGACAAGAAATAACCTCAGTGAGTCAGACAGCATTCACACAAAATGAATTATAACTGTAAGGATGGCTATGTTGTGGTCAGACAGTTTAAGGGTCACCCCCCTGCAGCAATGTAAAGGAAGTAAGGGTATGCACCCACCCCAACGTGTCTGTTCGACAGCCCAGCCAAAACTCCAATACCTTCAAATGATGTGTGCCAAATGGCAGAGGCTGTATCTAAATACTATCTGAGTCAAATAAAAAAAACAGAGGTATTTAAGTTAGTTTTAGAAGCTGACAGAGTAGGAGGAGAGAAATGACTTTCTTCGATAAAGGAGGCCAAAGCAACAAGCTATAACTTTATAACTGCATACCCGACAAATGTCAGCATTAGGGAGCACAAAGCGCCCAGCTCTCAAAGGTGAATTCCATATTGTTATTAAAAACAGAAATTGCTGGAAAAACTCAGCAGCTCTGGCGCACCTGTGGAGTGACAGCAGAGTTAACATTTGAAATCCAATTCCCCTTCTTCAGAATCGTGCTCTTCAACGACAAAACTCTGCAGCAAGTCTCAAAGATTCGAGTGCCAGAGGGGTATTGAGGATATAGTTTCAGCTAGAGGTTCTATTATCCTGGTCTCAGGGAGGCACAAGATAACCACCCCACTTCCACAGCGAGAGCTGAAAGTGACTCAGTGTACATTACAATAGGAAAGGCTTCTCTCTGACGGGGAAACAGATTATTTTGATTTTTTTTGTGGAACATGCGGTGCTGAAATTGGATCCCAATGTGCAGCCCTTCTTCTCCTCACTATCCCTCCTCTCCCATGGCACCCCACTGCAAGGGGGCCTTACATAGAGCTGGCAATCTGTGCTCTTGATCACTACCATCAAGAATGACAAGGTACACCACAGCCTGTAAGTTCTCTTTCAAGCCGCCCACCATCCTGACGTAGGAACATACAGTCATTTTCTCCCCCTCACTGGGTCCACGTTCCAGAAGTTCCTTCCCAAATGAATGTGGGCACACCTGCACTAAACGAATGACAGATTTCCTCAGAAGAGCTCACCACCGTCCTCTCAAGCGCAATCAGGGATGGGCAACAAAGACTGGCCCAGTTAGGGAAGCCCATACCCCTGACTGCTTCAAAAACGCTTCACTGCGGAAAAGGCTTAACAACTGACAAACCATGGCTCCGGTCAGATACCAGATTCTGACATGAACTGAAGGCAGGTTTGGATATTTTACCTTGACCAAAGTAGCCTTTCAGAATTCTGGAATCCAGGCTGGGCAGCTAATTTCACAGCAGACTGACTGCGACTGCTTTCAAACTATTCACTGTCACATTCACTTCAAACCTTAAAGACTCGTTCTCAATGTAAGCCATGTTGTGGTCAGCATGTTCCCAATAATTTTACAGCAATACCGAAAGCCAAAAAGAGAAGGCAACAGTCACACAGCACGGGAACAGACCCTTTGCTCCAAACCAGTCCATATTGCCTACAATCCCAAACTAAACTGGTCCCAGCTGCCTGCTCCTAGCTCATATCCCTCCAACCCTTTCCTATTCACGTACTTTTCCAAATGTCTCTTACATGTTTTAACTATACCAGATCCACCACTCCCTCTGGAAGTTCATGTCACACACTAACCACTGTGTAAAAAAAAATTATCCCTCGTGTTCTTTTTAAAACATTTTCATCTCACCTTAAAAATACACCCCCTGGTTTTGAAATCCCCCATCCCAGGGAAAAGACACCTACCACTCACCTTACCTATGCCCCTCATGATTTTGCAAATGTTTATAAAATCACCTCACAACCTCCTACACTGCAGTGATAAAAGTCCCAGCCTGTCCAGCCTCTCCCCTATAACTTAAACCTTCCATTCCCAGCAACATTCTCGTAAATCTTTTCTGAATCGTCTCCAACTTAATGTGGTGTAGCCACATTTGGAATACTGTGTACAGTTCTGGTCACCATGTTACCAAAAAGGATGTGGATGCTTTGGAGAGGGTGCCGAGGAGGTTCACCAGGTATGGATAGGGCTAGCTATGAGGAGAGGTTGAGTAGATTAGGATTATTTTTGTTGGAAAGGAGGTGGTTGACAGGGGACCTGATTGAGGTTTACAAAATCATGAGCGGTCTACACAGGGTGGATAGCAAGAAATTTCTTCCCAGAACGGGGGACTCGATTACTGGGAGCCATGAGTTCAAAGTGAGAGCAAACAGGTTAGGGGAGACATACGTGGAAAGCTCGTATTTATTGCAGAGGGTGGGGGCCTGGAATGTATTGCCAGTGGAGGTGGTAGGGGCGGCAACAATAGCTTCATTTAAGATGTATTGAGACAGGTACATGAATTGGCAGGGAGCAAAGGGATACAGATCCTTAGGAAATAGGCGGCAGGTTTGGATAGATATGGATCGGCCTGTTCCTGTGCTGTAAGGTTCTTTGTTAACAATATCCTTCCTATAACAGGGCAAGCAGAACTGGACACAGTGCTCCAGAAAAGGCCTCACCAATGTTCTATACAACCTCAACGCGACATCCCAACTCCTGTAGTCAAAGGTTTAAGCAATGAAGGAAAGTGCACAAAATGCCTTCTTAACCAAACTGTCTACCTGCGATCCAAACTTCAAAGAACTGTGTGCTTGAATCCCTGGTTCTCTCTATTCTACAGAACTACCTGAGGCCCTACTTTTAATTGCACCAATCCTGTCCTTGTTGGTATTACCAAGAAGCAATACCTCACATTTATCCAAATTAAACTCCACCTGCCACTCCCCAGCCCATTGGCTCAACTGATCAAAACCCCTTTGTAATCTGAGGTAACCTTCGTCACTGTCCACTACACCATCAATTTTAGTGACATCCGCAAGCTTACTAACCACATCGTCTATAATTTCATCTAAGGAAAAGGATAAATCTACAGATAAAAGATTATCCGTGACAGCAAAGACCAAATAGTCGAGGGTTCCTTTCTATGATGGGGAAGCCTGACGGACAACATTCAAGAATCCAACTGAGATTTCAAGAGAACTTTCTTTAAGCAGTTTGACTATAATCTGGAACTTGCTACTGCGTTGAGTAGTTGGTCTGAATTGCACAGATGCATTTAAGGGAAAGCTGGATAAACTCAGAAGAGAGAAGGAAAAGTTCTGATGAAAGGTCATTAAATCATGACTGGTAACGGTTTCTCTTTCCACAGGGAGTGCCAGATCTACTGATCAAATCCCAGCAGCTTTTGGCTTCCTTGTGGAAGAATGAGAAGAAGTGAAGGTGGGGCAGGAAAGGATTACACAAGAAAGGTGGCATACACCCCAGCATGAGGTCACAGAACCCAAAGCCTTGTTTCTGAACTGAGGCTTGACGTGCTTCGACAAGGCAGGTAGGAATAATACAAACTTGCCTGACAAATTTGGCAGGTGTTACCAGACTCAGCTTAGCTCCAGAGGAGTCCGGTCCTTGACTGTCACTCGAGGAGGACACTTCCTCCAGCTCGATTTTGACTCCAGCATTCGGCATGTCTTTGGGGTGCGGAGTCTGGGCGGGTACCCTCGGGAAGGTGGGCAAAGACGGCAGGATGACTGGCAGCACAGATGGACGGAAGGAAGCCGGTGGGTGCATGGCCACCGCAGACTGCTGTGGCAATGCAGTCACAACGTGCGATGGCATCAGTACTGACGGGGCAGGGATTGATACCTGAGCTGGAAGGCAAGGCAAAACATTAACGGCAAGATCTTCAACACAGCATCATCATTATACTTTGATTCAAGTTCATTCACAGGACGAGGGCAGTGCTGGCTGGGCATGCATTTATTGCCTGTCCCTAACTGCCCAGAGGACATGTCAGAGTCAGCCACATTGCTGTGGGTCTGGAGTCACATGTAGGCCAGACCAGGGAGCGATGGCAGTTTCCTTCCTTAAAGGACGTTAGTGAACCAGATAGGGTTTTCGGACAATCAACAATGGATTCATGGTCACCATTAGCCTCTTAAGTCTGTATTTTTATTAGATTCAAATTCCATCATCTGCCATGGCGGGATTTGAACCCGGTCCCCAAAACATTTCCTGGTTCTCTGGATTGACAGTCCAGAAATAATACCACTATGCCATCACTTCCATGTCCCAGCAAGTACTTATCCCCCAAGAGACATCACCAAAACAATGTGGTCTTCTTCATCAATGACTCTTTTTGGGGCCTTCCCATGTGCAGGTCAGCTGCCATGGTTTCTTCATGCAACAGCAATGAGCCTCCAAATTTAGCCAAACAGTTGTTTAGCGCAAAAAAGGTATATATTATTCAGGATAACTAAAAATTCCCTGCTCCTCTTCAAAATAGAGCTGTAAGATCTTCCATATAAAAGGGCAAATGTGGACCTGAACTGAACCCATCTTTATAAAGACAGCCCTTCTGAGAATGCAGCCCGACACAAACGGGACACACAGGTGCAAAGGGACAAATATCTGGAGCTGGGATTGAACTATTCAGAAGTGAAAATCAATCATAGCTTTTCAAAGGGTATAAGACCCGGTGAACAGCTCTTTCAGAGAGTCAGCACAGTTGCAAATAAGTCAAATGATGTTGTTCCACACTTAAAATTCTCTGGTCGTGGGTATTTCGTCTGTAGGCTGTGGGTGTAACCGATACCTGGCTTGGGTTCTCTCTCCCCTTCAAGGTGTGGGCAAACTGGTGATTTCACTGGTGTCTTCATTCCAGGTATAGAGTTGAGCATATAGAATGGACATAGGAGCCCATCTGTTGAAAGCAATATCAAGATTGGAGGAGGAGGGAAAGTCTTCTCATTGCCTGCAAAAAAAGAAAACGTATTTCATTTAAGGATGTTTTAAAACACCCAGCTGAACTGAAAACCAGTTTTAAAGGTCTGGTCAATTCTATGTTTGTATCATTCAAAACTAAGTAAATGGATGCCACAGTGTATGCAATTATCAAATACTCTTACAAGCAGGGGACATGGCACTGTAATGGTGATATCGCTGGACTAGTCCTCCACAAGAATGCTTTGGGGTCAGGGGTTCAAATCCTATCCTGGCAGGAGGTAGAGTTAATCAGTCTTTGAAAGCTGCGGTCTGTAGTGGATGACCACAAAATTATCAACAATGGCAGTAAGTTTAGTCAGAGTTTTAAGAAGCAAAAGAAAAGAGATGGTGATGTTTCGGGAGGGAATTCCAAAGCTCAGAGCCTTGACAGTTGAAGGTATAGCTGCCAACTGGTGTAACACCGACACCGGAGTGGTTTAAAAGGCCAAGTTATCCCAGTAGAGGCAGGAAAGGCTCAAGAGCTGGACGAGATTGCAGAGATAGTGGGGGGTACGCAGTCACGGAGGCACGTCGAATAAAGATGCATCTTCTATGACAATGACGACAACTGTTTTACACACCCTGCCAGATTATTTTCATTGCTGACAGAATATAATAAATTCACAAAGGCGTTCCAAGTGCAATGTGGACACGGGAATTTAGAAGATGCAAAAATAACAACAAATTAATTTAAATTGATGGACTAAATTATCTTTCACATTGGTCTGTGTAAATGTTTGGGGTGGTGATAATTGCTTGCAGTGATGGATTACAGTCTGCTGCAGTGTATGGTGCCAAGCAACAAGGTCTTGAATTCCCCTTCCCTCGACTTCACTTGGAGGGGGTAACGCTCCCATCTGAAAGCTTGTGCTTTCAAATAAACCAGTGGGACGATGATATCCAGGTCGTGTGTGAGACTTCTGACCTTTCCCACTACATTACTGTAGATCATCATCTGGTGCCCAGCCATTCCTCCCCCTGAGAGGTTCTGGCTGGAGAGTAGGGAGCCAGGGCTCACCGACTATTGCCGTATGTGGCTGTTAGAGGGAAGAGGAATTACCCAGAAAGATAGTTAATCCACACATGGATTTTTCTGACAATTGACGATATTTCATGGTCATTATTAGACTACCTAATTCCAAATACATTTTCATTTTGAATTGAAATATCATGATCTGCTGTGGCTCCGCACAGCGTTCCCTGTGTCTCTGGATTACTAGTTCAGGAACAATGCCTCTATCCGATAGTTCCCATGCCCCGGAATGGCTTTCTCCTGTGTCAGAGATACTGTAACCACGGCTGTTGTAGTCTTGACTTTTCAATGAGTTCCTCCCTTCAGTTCATGCTGTGTTCCAGTTGTTTGTCCCATCCCCCCATCTATCTCTGAGGAGACAACTTCCAATCAAAATGCAAAGCACCAACCAACTGGATGGAGCAGGTCATCTCTAATACTTCACCTTCCCTGAAACGCGAGTACACCGTTGGGCATTTAGAAATAGACGGGGCCTTTCTTTCTGAATAATTGTAGATTAAACTTTCACTGCAGTTGGGTCACTCCCCCCTTCCACCAGCTGCTTCCTTACACAGAAACCAGTGTTGTTAGTAAGTGGTGGGACTTTTTACCCCATCGGTTATTAGGTCCTCTCCAGAGACTGAAGCGTTGTAACCATGGCAGAGGTTCAGGTCAGAGCTTTGAAATTCTTACCAATGTTTTGAGGACTTTGCTGAAAAGCCCTGGCATTAGAGGTGAATTTGGAGAGTATCCCCAATTTTGGCCAAGTTCAAACCCTGGGAGCTTCTGCTCACCCAGGTCTGGGAAGGATATTGTTCAAGCTGCAGTAGGTTCAGAAAAGATTTCCCAGGATGTTACTGGGTATGGAAGCTTTGAGTTCTACAGAAAGGCTTGATAGGCTGGGACTTTTTCCACTCGAGTGTAGGACGTTGGGAGGTGACCTTACAGAAGTTTATGAAATGATGAGAGACGCAGACAGAGCTAATGTTAGTAAGTTTTTCCCTAGGATGAAGGATTTAAAAAAAGAGCTGAGGGGCAAACTTTTGACACAGAGGGTGGCTTGCATGTGGAATGAACATCCCGAGGAAGTGGTGGCTGCAGGTACAATCATAACGCTTAAAAGATATTTGGATAAGATCGCAGATAGGAAAGGTTTGGAGGGATAGGGACCAGGGAGCAAGCAAAAGGGAATGGCTGAGTTTGGGATTATGGTCGGCATGGACTGGTTGGACCGAAAGGTCTGTTTCCATGCTGCATGACTCTGTGACTGGTTTCATTATCTTTTAGTTTCTAACCCTGCTCCCCATGGAGAAGCGTAAACGCATTTGAAGTAACACGCCATCCAACCCAGCCTGGAGTTCACTTCTTTTTGGAATGACTTACTTAATATTTGTAAGTAATAGGTCTTACAGCTTTAAGAGAACACAAACTTGTAGGTTAATGGAACACACGCACGTGAATCCCAAACAAGAACGTGAGGCATTTCTCTGTCCCCACCGTGCTGCCAGACTGGGTGAATATTTCCTTCATTTATTTTTATTTCAGATCTCTAGCATCTGCTGCATTTTACTTTGACTTAACTGGTAAACCACACTACATCCTACTATCACAAATTGCACTTTGCAAGAACACACCACAACACAAACTAGTTTGTGTCTCATCTTGCTTTGGGGAACTTCAACTTCCCAAATATTGACTGGGAATACTATAGTGCAAGTACTTCAGACGGGTCAGTTTTTGTCCATTATGTGCAGGAGGGTTTTCTGACACAGTATGTAGACAGGCCAACAAGGGGCAAGGCCATATTGGATTTGGTACTGGAGAATGAACCCAGCCAGTTGTTCGATTCAGAGGTAGGTGACCACAATTCAGTTGTGTTTACTTCAGTGATGGAAAGGGATAGGTATACACCACAGGGCAAGAGTTACAGCTGGGGGAAAGGCAATTACGATGAAATTAGACAAGATTTAGGATGCATAGGATGGGGAAGAAAACTGCAAGGGATGGGCACAACAGAAATGCGAAGTTTATTCAATAAACACCTACTGTGTGTCCTTAATAAGTATGTACCTGCCAAAGAGGGTGGAAACTGTCAAGTGCAGAAGCTGTGGTTTACTAGGGAAGTTGAATCTCTTGTCAAGAAGAAGAAGCAGACTTATGTTAGGATGAGATGTGAAGGCTCAGTTAGGGCGATTAAGGGTTACAAGATAGCCAGGAAAGACCTAAAGAGAGAGTTAAGACAAGTGTGGAAGGGACATGAGAAGTTGTTGTGGAATAGGATTGGAGAAAACCCTAAGGCTTTCTATAGGTATATAGGGATAAAAGAATGACTAGAGTAAGATTAGGGCCAATCAAGGACAGTAGTGGGAAGTTGTGCGTGGAGTCAGAAGAGATAGGGGAAGCGCTAAATGAATATTTTTTTGTCAATATTCACATTGATCTTTTCCAATGTTATAGAGGAGAATACGGAGGGAGAGGCTACTAGACTAGATGGGATTGAGGTTCACAAGGAGGAGGTGTTAGCAATTCTGGAAAGTGTGAAAATAGATAAATTTCCAGGGCTGGATGGGAGTTATCCTAGGGTTCTCTGGGAAGCCAGGGAGAGACTGCAGAGCCTTTGGCTTTGATCTTTATGCCATCATTGTCTACAGGAATAGTGCCAGATGACTGGACATTAGCAATTGTTGTTCCCTTGTTCAAGAAGGAGAGTAGAGACAACCCTGATAATTACAGACCAGTGAGCCTTACTTCGGTTAGGGGTACAGTGTTGCAAAAGGTTATGAGAGATAGGATTTATAATCATTGAGAGAGGAATAAGCTGATGAGGGATAGTCAACATGATTTTGTGAAGGGTAGGGTCATGCCTCACAAACCGTTGAGTTTGAGAAGGTGACCAAACAGGTGGATGAGGGTAAAGCAGTTGATGCGTATATGGATCTCAGTAAGGCGTTTGATAAGGTTCCCCATGGTAGGCTACTGCACAAAATAGTGGTTTGGATCAGAAATTGACTAGCTGAAAGAAGACAAGGGTGGTGGTTGATGGGAAATGTTCATCCTGGAGTTCAGTTACTAGTGGTGTACACCACAAGGATCTGTTTTGGGTCCACTGCTGTTTGTCATTTTTATAAATTACTTGGATGAAGGCATAGAAGGGTGGGTTAGTAAATTTGCGGATGACACTCAGGTCGGTGGAGTTTTGGACAGTGCCGAAGGATGTTGCAGGTTACAGAGGGACATAGATAAGCTGCAGAGCTGGACTGAGAGGAAGGAAATGGAGTTTTATGCGGAAAAGTGTGAAGTAATTCACTTTGGAAGGAGTAACAGGAATGCAGAGTACTGGGCTAATGGTAAGATTCTTGGCAGTGTAGATGAGCAGAGAGATCTCGCTGTCCATGTACATAGATCCCTGAAAGTTGCCACCCAGGTTGATAGGGCTGTTAAGAAGGCACACGGTGTGTTGCCTTTTATTAGTGGAGATACCGAGTTTTGGAACTATGAGGTCATGCAACAGCTCTAGTGTGGCCACACTTGGAGTATTGTGTGCAGTTCTGGTCACCACATTATAGGAGGGATGTGGAAGTTTTGGAAAGGGTTCAGAGGAGATTTACTAGGATGTTGGCGGGTATGGAGGGAAGGGCTTACGAGGGAAGGCTGAGGGACTGTTTTTGTTAGAGAGAAGAAGGTTGAGAGGTGACTTAATTGAGAGATAGAAGATAATCAGAGGGTTAGATCGAGTGGACAGTGAGAGCCTTTTTCTGACGATGGTGATGACTAGCACGAGGGGACATAGCTGTAAATTGAGGGGTGATAGATATAGGACAGATGACAGAGATAGTTTCTTTATTCAGAATAGTAGGGGCATGGAACACACTGCCTGCAACAGTTGCACACTCGTCAACTTTATGGGCATTTAAATGGTCATTGGATAGGCACATGGACGAGAATGGACTGGTGGAGGTTAGATGGGCTTCAGACTGGTTTCATAGGGTGGTACAACATCGAGGGCCGTAGGGCCCGTACTGTGCTGTAATGTTCTGTGTTCCAACCTCCATGAAGTGCACCTCAATGGCATACAGTCCAAATCAATAAGGTGCAAACTCAGTCCCATCCCAGGGGACTTCAGAAAATCCAGGCCGGCCCACTCAGGATGGGAACTGAGGGAATGCAGCAATGTCAGAGATGCCATCTTCTCAGGTTTGAGGTAAAAGATTGCTGCTTAGAATGGGTACAGTTTACCCCAGTGATCCCCGTCCTATCACATCTCGGGCTAACAACAGCTAATCATGCACCATTAAATAACCATCATAAACATCTATTCATAAACCAAGAGTGAAAAGTTCACCTATGGCGACTGCTTGCTGATTGGTGATGTCAATACCAATACCAACTGGCATTGTGTCATCGCTATTGTCAGTCACAGGGAATTCTGCTCGGGCTGCATCCTCCAAGACCCAGACTTCCCAGTTGACCTGAACGAGAAGCAAAGAACATTCAGAGACTTGCAAAAAGTGTATAAGGGCAGCCTCCCACCACCCTCTCACGGTACAAATAGGGACGGGCAATAAATGCTGGGTCCGTCCAGCAATGACCAGAAGTGAAGTTTGAAAAAGGTAGAAGAGTCATTGTATCGCCCCTCGCTGCTGCATGGTCTAATCCCTCGCAGCACTGCGTTCAAATCTCTTATTCCTCACGGTTCCATCAAACCCTTCCCTCAGCCACTCCATTTGGTGGTGAGTTCGACATTGGCTAACAACGTCCTTTTGAATTCTCGATCGGATTTATTTAAAACTTATACATATGGCCCCTTGCTTTGGTTTTTTACAGGAAGTGAATGCATTGTCTCCTTGTCAACCCAACTAAGTCACCTCACAATCTCAAAGACCGCCCTCCATCAGATAATCAACTTCCTCTTTTGAGTCCCAGCCTGTTTAGGCTTCCTTTGTCAGTGCAATGCAGCAGTACGTGGTATCATCTCTGAACGTTTGTTACCTGCACCATTTCCAGTGTTCCAATACCAGGGAGATGGAAACTGATTACCCAATACAGTAGATGTGGTCGGGCCAAGGTTCAATATGAGTTAGACCGAACTCTTCTGTCTGGAGATGTGAACCCCAGTGTTTTGTTTAATGGTCTTGGTGACCAACATCACTACCATTACAGCTTGTGCCTCTGTGCTCCCGGGATCAAGTGTCTACACTCGAACCACAATGGTCAGGATTTGGAGGTCTCGTGGTAAAGTTGTTGGATTAGTAATCCAGCTCCCAAGCTAAAATTAGATTAAATTCTGTGCAGAGTGGAAACAGGCCCTTCGGCCCAACAAGTCCACACCGACCCTCCCAGTGACCCACTCAGACCCACTACCCTCTGACTAATGCACCTAACACTACAGGCAATTTAGCATGGCCTATTCACCTGACCCGCACATCTTTGGACTGTGGGAGGAAACCGGAGCACCCGGAGGAAACCCACGCAGGCACGGGGAGAACGTGCAAACTCCACACAGGCAGTTGCCTGAGGCAGGAATTGAACCCGGGTCCCTGATGCTGAGAGTTGGCAGCGCTAACCACTGAGCCACCGCACCACCCGTAACCCTGGGGATAGAATTCAAATCCCATCACAGGAGTTAAAGGTATTTGAAACGGGGGCAGTAGGGTGGCTCAGTGGTTAACACTACCGCCTCACAGCAAGGGATCCAGGTTCGATTCCAGCCTCAGCTGACTGTATGGAGTTTGCACATTCTATCCTTGTCTGCGTGGGTTTCCTCTGGATGCTCCGGTTTCCTCCCACAATCCAAAGATGCGCAGGTTAGGTGAACTGGCCAAGTTAAATTGCCCATAGTGTTCCGAGATGTGAAGGTTAGGTGCATTAGTCAGGGGAAAATGTAGAGCAATGGGAACGGGTCTGGGTGGATTACTCTTCAGAGGATCAGTGTGGATCGGTGGGCCGAGGGACCTGCTTCCACACCGTGGGGATTCTCTGATTCTACAATAGAAGGTAAAGTTCCTGTCAGTAATGGTGACCATGACAATGATTCGCGATTGATGTACTTTTCAGATGGAGAATCTGCCATCCTCATGTGGTCTGACCCACAAGTGGCTGCAGACCCATAGCACTACGGCCGATTCCTAACTGCCCTCTAACAGCTGCTCAAGGTACTCAGCTCAAGGGCAATCCGAGATGAGCAGTAAAGGATGAAAAAACTAACTTATTTTATTGCCATGTGTATTTTACAGTAAGACAATAAAATACAGTGAAAAGCTTTCATTGGTTTTATGAGTGACACTCATCTCAAGAAGAGGTTTTTTAAAAAAATCCAGATCCTATTCCTCGCTAATATACAAATTATTTCAGTTAAAAAAAGCCTTTGGAAGTCAGTGGTGTTACCTTATCGGGCTGCCGAGCCACAACGCTGACTTCAATTGATGCAGCTGAAGAGGCCAAGATAAGATCCCTGTAAATAGCACAGTATGAATTGGACACTGCAGTCAGTATTCACCTCAGAGCCAAACCCAGCCCAATTCTAGACATTCAAGGCTAAAACAAAATCAGCTTTTATTCTGCAAGATCTTTACCATCAAATGTTTTAACTGCTTTAGAGTGAGTTCATTTACAACAGAGATCTACACAGCAAGCACATGTCAACTTGCTGAGAGCGCTCAGTAATCTGTTTACAACTTAACTGCAGGTGAGGTCAATGCAAAACCTTGAACAGCCTCTGTCGAATAGTTTTTTTTAAACAAGACAGACTGCGTAATGCACTGGCCAAACAGACTGCAGACTAATCAAATAAAAGCAAAATGTTGCAGGTGCTACCAAAGGTAGCACAGTCATTGGATGGGAAATGTTAATTCGGTTTCTCTTTCCACAGATGCAGCCAGATTGGCAGAGTTTCTCCAGCACTGCATTTTGAAACACAGAGCGGCCAAGTTTGGAAATGTATCTTATACAAGGGCTGCTCGATGTACTACCATTAACATGTCACTGGACCCTAACCAAACCCTTCACCTATAGAATGCCTTTCACCATTTGAGGATGGCCCCACCACAAATCGGTTTACTGTCTAAATACCGAATGTCGGACAGCAGCAGCCAATGTGCAAGCAGCAAACTCCCACAAACCACGAAGAATCACCAAACCCTCGGTGGCTCAGTGGTTAGCACTGCTGCCTCACAGCACCAGGGACCCGGGTTCGATTCCAGCCTCGGGTGACTGTCTGTGTGGAATTTGGACATTCTCCCCGTGTCTGCCTGGGTTTCCTCCAGGTGCTCTGGCTTCCTCCCACAGTCCAAAGCTGTGCAGGTTAGGTGAGTTGGTCATGCTAAATTGCCCGTAGTGTTCAGGGATGTGTAGGTTAGGTGCATTAGTTAGGGGTAAATGTAGAGTGATAGGGAATGGGTCTGGGTGAGTTACTCATTGGAGGATCAGTATAGACTTATTGGCCAAATGGCCTGTTTCTATATTGTAGGGATTCTATGAATCTGTTTGTGTGGTTGATTGAGAGATGAATATTGGCCAGATCAGCAGGGGAGACTGCTCGTCCTCAAAGTGATGCGCGGGTCGGCAGCTCCAACTCTGCTGAGCCACATCAGTGCTAACAGGATCGGTCTGAATTCAGCACAAAGGCTCTCAAATACAGCCAAATCCCAGGGCCCTCTGCCTCTGAGGGGAGTGTACAGTATACTGCATCTTCTCTGGTTGGTCCCAACTTCAAACTCCAAATCAGCCAATGTGATCTGGGACAGTGGCAGCTGGACAGTGCTGAAGTGGATCAGTAACGTACAGACACAGGGTGATTGCTCTGGGGAGGTGGGCCCCAATCCCACCATGGCAGCAGTGGATTCTGAACTGAAGTAATTACTAAATTTAGAATTGTAAGCCCATCATCAATGATGGTGGCCATGAAATTACTGTGGATTGCCAGAAAAAAACTGCCTGGTATCCTTCTCATATTCTTAAGGCAAGAGTATCTTATCCAGCCTGGGTGACCTATCACTTCACATCGACAGCGATGTGGTTGACACTTCATTCTCTCTGAAAGTCTCTCAGTTTGGTGTCCTTCCCGGGAATAGCCACGAGAGATGTGACAAACAACAGCCCCTTTGCAAATTACTGCATTTCAGATAATCATCTTTCAAAAGCTACAACTGAATCTGCCTCCACAACACACTCAGGCAGGGCTTCCCGGTCGCTAACCACTCCACATGGGGAACAGAATCATTCTCGACTCACCACTGGCTCTTCAGCCAATCACTTTGATCTGTTACCCTCCACTTCCTGACCCTTCCAGCAATGGGAACAGTTTCTATCAGCTCTGTCCACTCCCCTCATGAACCTGAAGGCTGCTACCAAATCTCCTTTCCTCCTCTCCAACCTGTCCAGGGAGCTGACCGCCTCTGTCCCCGTAACCATTCAGGCCAACCTTCTGTGTCCCGCCAGCACCTCTGTATCCTTCCTGACGCACGATGCCCAGAATTGGACACAATATTCCTGTTGCACCAGCCAGTGGTTTGCCATGTCGCAGCGTAACTTCCTTATTTTGGTACGTTTTGCTCCGTTTCTGCTCAGGTTTCGGAATTTGCTTATTACAGGGCGGTCTGGTGTAACGCAACAGTTGTATCCCTCTGCAGCCTCGCACTATGGAAACCTGCTGTGGAAAATCACACTGCAGAAGCTCGCTAATAGAAAATCGCTAAACCTGCTCAGTGGAAAGCTTGCGGTATCCAAACAACGTCCACAAATCGTCAATTGTGTTATAGCCAATTAGTGTTGATGAAATGCACTTTATACCACAATCACCTTTACTGCGTTTCTCCCTTGTTCTTACCAAGGTAAGTCACTTGCCAGTTCTTTGCATAAGATTTCATTCCCAGCCACTGTGAAGGAGCGTGGCTCCTCCTCAAGTCCCTTGTGATGCATGTCACCGTTCCCTGAGCTACCTTGTACATGTTGATGCTGGGGGTATGATCAGAGCCAGGCTCTGCTGTCACGGCCCACTGATAAAACAAAGTGATTCCGGGGACAAGTTGCACCTATCACGGCTGGAGGTCGAATCCAATCTGTCAGGTGTGACTTGTACTCTGAATCTTATCAATTTCACATTCACCCAGTGCATTGTGAATGAAAGCTGTCCTCAACTTACCAATACTCAAAGTAGTGCAGGTAGTAATGGTGCTGCCTCTCAGTCGATATCCCAAAGCACAGGTCATTAAAGTTCAAGAATTGGTCCTCTCGTTTCTCATCCTTTTTCTGAAAAATAAAGCACACTTTCATTTCATCACCAACAAAAAAGGATTTATATATACTCACATTAAACTGTATTAGCAATAAATGGTGCCAAAACTCAGCACTGTGAGATGCCAATGGTGACAATTCTTTAAAGAGAAGCTCAGCAGCAGCTTAACACCCCTGTCTCTTTCTCAATAACCACTTCCCAGGGGAACAGGCCAACCTACTCTTTGACTTTGTTACCAGACCCACCACAGCGCTCGTTATCCTTGCAACAATGGCCTGATTCACACTGCTCCGTAGCATATTCTGGCAGGGTTTCCTCAATGGCATGGACGGTTAAAGAACAAATAAACTTATATTTACACAGCACCTTTCAGAATAAGTACCTACAACAGCAGGTCAGAAACTGGCAGTTCTGAAGTAAGTAACTCATCTCCTGAGGATCTACAAGGTACAAGTCTGGAGTGTGATGGGCTACTCCCCATTTGCCTGGACAGCCTGTACAGTTCCAACAATACTCAGGAAACTCAACACTGCAGAAGCTAGAATCCCATCCACTGCCCTCAAAACTCATTCCTGTCACACTGATGCAGAACAGAAACAGTGTGTACCAGCGACAAGGTGTAATGCAGCAACACACGGCTCCTTTGGCAACACATTCCAAAGCTACCACCTGGACCAGCCGGGAGCAAAGCAGGAGACAGCCAGGAAAACTGCCTGCACGCCCCCCCACATCAAACAGCATCATCACATGGACCTATTTCATCATTGCTTCAATGTCACTGGGTAAAAAATCCTGGCAATCCCTTTCTAACCACATTGTGGGAGTGTCTGGACAAAACAGACAGCAACAGTTCAGGAAAGCTTCTTACTTCCTGAATGCGGAGGTGGATGGAGGTGTACAAACCTCAGAGGGGCATAGACAGGGGAGATGGGGAGAAACATTTGCCCTTCGTCCAGGGGTCAGTAACAAGGGGACACAGTTGAAGGAGCAGGAAAACATTTCTCACCCAGAGGGGGTTAGGTTTCTGGAACTGACTGTCTAAAAGGGAGGTCGGGACAGGAACTCTCCAGATAGTTAAGGGACAGCACGGTGGCTCAGTGGTTAGTACTGCTGCCTCACAGTATCAGGGACCCCGGTTCAATTCCAGCCTCGGGCGACTGACTGTGTGGAATTTGCACATTCTCCCCGTGTCTGCGTAGGTTTCCTCCGGGTGCTCCGGTTTCCTCCCACAATCCAAACATGTGCAGGTTAGGTGAATTGGCCATGCTAAATTGCCCGTAGTATTCAGGGATGTATTGGTTAAGTGCATTAGTCAGGGGTAAATGTAGAATAATAGGGTTGGGGAATAGGTCTGGGTGGGTAACTTTCGGGGGAGTCAGCGTGGACTTATTGGGCTGAAGAGCCCATTTCCACACTGTAGGGATTTGATGATTCCAATTATTTAGATGAACACTTGAAATGGCTATGGTGCAAATTCAGAGTAAAATAGATGGATGCATGATGACAGGTGTGCACATGATGGGCCGAAGGGCCTCAGTCCATGCTGTTAAAAGCTCTGACTCCACAACTTTCACCAAGGTGGTTAAAACGAGCAACAACGACTAGATCCCATCAAAAGATAAAGGAGAAAATAATTCAGGGTGGCCCAAAATATTCCGTAGTTGATCAAGTACTTTGGAAATGTAGTCACCCGCAACCTATTTGTACGATCGGTAGTTTCAGACCAGCAATCTGCGCCTGGTAGGTGACAAGGTTGCTTTGAGGCATGAATATTGTCCAGGACTCTGCAGGGAAGGCCTGTGGAACTTCTCAGAGTGATGCCACTTGAGCGCGCAGATCAGGCCTTCATTTGAAGCAAAAACAGCAATGGAAAAACTCAGCAGGTCTGGACAGAAAGCACAGCCAACTGGAGAGAAAGCAGAGTCGACATTTCAAGTTTGATATAATCTTCATTAGAGTTTTGACGATAGGTCAGCAGACATGAAACAGAAACAACTGTGCTTTCTTCCCACAGACTTGCCGAGTTTTACGAGCTTTTGTCTCAGATCTCCAGCATCCACAGTTCTTGGTTTTTATTTTCGCCTTCATTTAAAAGCTCACCTGATGGACTTCCCCAGGACAGTTAGGGTGTTACACCTCATTCTCGAGAACAGGCCCTAACCCCACCATCTCTGACATTGTGCATTGTGAGCTGAGCCGAAGACCTACATTCACACAGCACTGTCAAACCAGTCAAGAGAGACTGTGTGCGCGCGTGCGAGCGAGAGAGAGACAGAGAGGGAGAGAGAAAACGTACATACGTGTGCGTGCCTGAGAGACTGTGTGTGTGTGTGTGTGTGTGTGTGTGTGTGTGTGTGTGTGTGGATGGATATTAAGGGCTAACACACGAGGCTGGTGTGAAAATCAAAGTGTGCACCTACCGCCAGGGAGACCATCACAAGCTCAGGAGGGCTTTCCAGTGATCCATCCGCAGCCACATAAACCACCGCAAAAACGTACGTGCTGATCCAACAGATATCCAACACTGCCAAAAGAAAATGACTCAACTTTAGGAATACAGAGGGATTGCCAGCACTACTGTCACACTCAAACCCCCTGTCAAACTAGGCCGGACACAGCAAGGTGTCAGCATCCCTGAGCAGCAGCCCTGGGATTTAAAGGTGAACATTTAGTTTTTAATTGAAAGCACTACTCAGCCTACATCCAAACGGAGAGCAGTTGTGTATGTGGGGTGCAGCAGTGTATACAATTCGACACAAAGTAAGTGCCCTGTTATGGGAAAGTTCCCACATTGCCTTTAATGGGGGAAGAGCGATCATGGCAACTGTGTTTCAACCATTGAACTTCTTGTCATTTTACCTCATGGTGACAGTAATTCCACCCCGCTGGCTGTCCAGCACCCTGTCATGGTCAGAGACGAGGAGGAATCGCCTTTGAAATTCAGAGCTTGCTGTTCTGTGTCTACCCCTGGGAGGTCATGACCAGCAGCACACAGCAGGACTGCAAACACCCACCGACCGAACAACGGCAATCCAGAGAGGGTAGTGATCTGCCCATTGCCAGGATCCAGCCACACGGGAACTCCTCCCTCAGGCAGCAATTCAGTCACTCTCCGATGTCGGGACACCTCATTGTGATGTTCAGTGGACAGCTTTCACCTTTGGATCAAACATACAGCACAATGGTCCCCCCCCAAGGCTGGTTCTGCAAGGAACAGCTACCAATGTACAAATGTGATCTGACCATGAGGGTAGGTGGGATTGATGTTATTGAATGGCAGGCTGTGCCTTCCCCCTTAATATGCAGAGTCACTTGTATTTTGAGTGGCCAATGTTATAGGCGGGTGGTAAAATTATACACGGTTCAAGAAGTTTCCTCAGCCTGAGGTGCCGCCCCAGGACAGAGAAGCAGACGCTGGCCATTCAGCCCACTGAGTGTTCCAGTATTCAATGGCTGATCTGATAATCCTCAACTCCACCAGTGGGCGGCATGGTGGCACAGTGGTTAGCACTGCTGCCTCACAGCGCCAGAGACCCGGGTTCAATTCCCACCTCAGGCGACTGACTGTGTGGAGTTTGCACGTTCTCCCCGTGTCTGCGTGGGTTTCCTCCGGGTGCTCCAGTTTCCTCCCACAGTCCAAAAATGTGCGGGTCAGGTGAATTGGCCATGCTAAATTGCCCATAGTGTTAAGTAAGGGGCAAATGTAGGGGTAAGGGTGGGTTGCGCTTCGGTGGGTCGGTGTCGACTTGTTGGGCCGAAGGGCCTGTTTCCACACTGAAAGTAATCTAATCTAATCTAATCACCTTTCAGACTTTTCCTCATAACTCATGATTCATTGAATCAGAGAACCCGTTCAGCACGGAAACAGACTCTAAGGCCCAACAAGCCCACAGCAAACCTCCGAAGAGTAACCCAGCCAGATTCAGTCATTCCCCTTACCAGAGCACCTAACCTAAACATTCCTGAACACTATGGGGCAATTTAGTCTGGCCAATTCATCCTAACCTGCCCTGTGAGCTGTGGGAGGAAACCAGAGCACCCGGAGGAAACCCACGCAGACACTGGGAGAACATGCAAACTCCACACAGTCACCTGAGGTTGGAATTGAACCCAGGTCCCTGGTGCTGTGAGGCAGCAGTGCTAACCACTGAGCTACCATCCATCCCACGCTTCCCTTCCTGATTAAGAATCTGTCTATCTCGGCCTTGAACATACTGAATGATCCATCCCGTACAGCCCACTGTGGTTAAGAATTCCACAGATTGACAACTCCCTGAAGAAGTTCTCCTTATTTCTGTCCTGAACGACCATGTCTGGCTGCATCAGTGGGTTAAGTGCGTTGCTAATGACTGTGGGCTCAATCCCACTACTGACCAACTGTTCTGCTGCATCCCACTCTGTACAAAATCTGCCAACTCCAGTCCTCGTAGGCTGCAGAATGATTTTTGCTTTGAGATTATTGTCCAAATTGCGTAAAAGGAGTTTCTGAGACTGAGATGAATGGAGTGCTGTTGATTGAGGGTATTGAGAGACATGGAGCAAAGTGGTTTAAAATGATCCATCCGAGTGAGATAGCAGGGTTGAGGGACCAAATGGCCATTGCCTGCTTTTATTATATTGGACAGTTCCAACACTGACAGAATCAAAACAGTGGTGCCAAAGATCACCTACTTATTAAAAGAAAACAATAAATTATAGAGGCATGGAGATGTACCGCATGGAAACAGACCCTTTGATCCATACCAACCAGATATCCTAAACTGATCTCATCCCAATTGCCAGCATTTGACCCATATCCCCCTCAACATTTCAGAATCATATACACATCCAGGTGCCTTTTAAATCTTGTAATTGTACCGGCCTCTACCACTTCCTCTGGCAGCTCATTCCATACACACACCACCCTCTGTGTGAAAAAGTTGCCCCTTAGGTCCCTTTTAAATTGTCCCCATTTCACGTTAAACCTCTAGTTTTGGACTCCCCCAACCTGGAGAATAGACATGTCTATTTATCCTATTCATACCCCTCATGACTTTATAAACCTCTATACGGTCATTCCTCAGCCTCTGATGCTCCAGGGATAAAAGCCCTAGACTATTCAGCCTTTCCCTCCAGCTCAAACCCACCAAATCCTGGTAACATCCTTGTAAATCTTTTCTGAACCCTTTCAAGTTTTACAACATCCTTCCTACAGCAGGGAGACGAGAAGTGAATGCAGTATTCCCAAAGTGGCCTAACCAACAGCACAAATGTCGAAATTTAAAGGCTGCAGCTTTGAACGACTTAGTCCTGCCACCAGAGGTCCTGAGAGTCAACACTGTCACAAACAGGGAATCAAAGAATTAACAGTGATGCACTTCAAAAGATAGAACGAGCAAGGGCATGTTAAACTACATAAGATCAAAACTTTTATTTTGCTTTACTTTGAATTGTGGCCCAAAATGGGAGGGGGACTACCTTGAACCAAGGATTGTGGAAGGAGTTGTTGCATTTTAAAAGGCAAGCGACTGGAATTCCCTGACGATCTTGCTCATACAGTTGCTTTGTTCCGTGTGTGTGTGTGGTGGGGATTGGGGTGGCTCTGATGGAGGAGAGATCCCTACATTCCACCACTGGGTGTGTGCAGAGCAAGCCTGGCCTAAGACAGAACACTGGCTGGTCTGTATAATCAGGACCAGGCATTCAGACGAAGGGGAAACAACAGAACTGAAGGACTGCAGGACCAAC
The DNA here is from genome assembly GCF_020745735.1 of Hemiscyllium ocellatum. NCBI lineage: Eukaryota > Metazoa > Chordata > Chondrichthyes > Orectolobiformes > Hemiscylliidae > Hemiscyllium > Hemiscyllium ocellatum. Next base: position 61,697,119 of record NC_083421.1, read on the forward strand.
CAACTCAAACACACAAACCGACCGATTCAAGAACAACTTCTACCCCACTGTTATTACACTTCTGAAAGGACCTTCAAATTTTACATTTAATGCTGATCCCGCTCTTGTCTGTAGCTGGAACATTGTATTCTCCACCCTAACTCACTCTGTACGCTGTGCTCTATCTGTACTGTATGTAAAAGAAAACATTTCACTGCACCTAAGTACATGTGACAATAATAAAGCAAATCAAATCAAAATGCAGAGGTCTCCAGGCTGCAACAGAGGAAGGTTCTTTCCTTGTCAGTGCAGTGAATTAACCACATTCTGTAAGCTAGCTCATTATTCTCTCTCACCAGGTGCTATAAGTGGTTGCCTCGAACCAGTCACTGAAAGACAATTAGTGTACCAACTGCCTTTGTCTGTAGTGAAGAAAACTCCAAATTATAAGCTCAGAAATCATGCTACCCTGCGGACTGGTACTATTGAACTGCACTTCCCCAGTGTTTTGTTTCCTTTTATACATTACATAAGTGTGTGTGTCAGACAGCGTGTGTGTGTGTGTGTGTGTGTGTGTGTGTCAGTGAGAGAGTGAAAGGGAAGGGGTTTAAGTTAATGGTTATTATTTTAGCGATATGGTAATTATTCACGGTTTTATTTGCCTATGTCTGGCATGGCGGATTTCTTTGGAATAAAGAGCAGTTTTTTATTAAGGACAGAAACCCAGTCAGTGTTTCCTGATAACCTGGGTTTATCAGACTGTGTGCAATTTGATTAAGCCTTTAACCTTAGTGATAGCTGAGAACAGTGAGGCTCAGCACACTTTCCTGCCAACACTGGGACAATTCTAAATGAGAATTTGCAGGAGCAGAGACATCTGGAGATTCACAAAATTAAACTCTTGGAAGGTAGCAAGACAAGTTGGCATTGCTTAAAAAATAAACACATGGGGTTCTGGGGTTCTATAAACATGAGGTGAGGCAGCTTCAATAAGTCTCTGATCAGGACCAGGCTGAGGATTACATCTAGTTCTGAGCATTGATCAGGAAGGAGAGGAAAGCCCTAGAAAGGGTGCAGAGGAGATCTACCAGGGGAATGACGGACTTCAGTTCATACAGAAAGACTGGAGGAACTATTCTGATTTTAAACTTCTGAAGGTCTGTAATGCTATTTTTGTCCCCTAAGAATTTATACTCACGAATCTGTACCTTGGTATCTAAGATTGCACTGTAAGTGACGACTTGTAAACGGTTCACTGTGAGGACGTGTGGCAATGCAGCTAATTCAATTCAACTCCTCCTCACCAGGAGATTGAATCGAGGTGTTCAAAGTTGTGCAGGGTTTTGGTTGACTTAATCAGGAAGAAATATCTTCCCCTGGAGGTCAGGGGACACAGATTTACTGTCACACTCATTCCGGGGGGCGGGGGGGGTGTGGTGGTGGTTGCCAGGACAATCACAGATGTGTCAGGGTGTATCATCCAAATAGCTGTGTGGCTGGTGAGGAGCTGATTTGATAACCTTCCAAAGGGGAGTCGAATAAAAGCCGGAGGAGGAATGTGTGCAAGCTTGGGGAAGGGCAGGATAATCAAAGAGCTAGCAGAGCAATGACGGACCAAAGCACACAATCCTGAAGTTACACCCTTCATACCTTTAACTGGATTGTCTGCTGTGTAGAAAGGGGGGCACGGGATAATCTTCTTTTCTTGTAGAACCTGGAAGAAAAGAACCCGACGTTTTCCAATTGAAAAGATGAGAATAACACGAGGTGGGACAGTGAAATTCCTCACTCCCGCGGGAAGATCAAAGCTTGTGTATTCCAGCTTCACCTTGCTGTATTCCCCCAGGCCATCACCACACTCTGCGCCTGTCAACTCCTGCCCATCCGCAATACCCTCAGCAGCCACCCTCCTCAGAGATGGCGATGGTGGGGTCTTCAACATGGGGTGTGTGGTGAGTCTGTCAGGCTGTTGCTTGACTAGTCTGCGGGGCAGCTCTCCCAGTGTTGGCACTTGCCCCCCAGATATTGGGGAGGTGGTCTTAGCTGGGCTCAACAGGGCTGTGTTTACCAACGGCAGTTTTGGTGCCTTCATCGATGTCAGACAGTCCACCCAGTGCCATCCCTCGATGATATAACCGAGTGGTTGGCTGTGCCACCTTAGAGAGCAGTTTAAAGTCAACAATGCTGCTGTGGGTCTGGAGCCACACATAGGCCAGACCAGGCGAGGATGGCAGATTTCCCTTCCCTGGAGGACATTACTGAGCCAGATGGATTTTTACAATAATCAACAGTGGCTTCAAGGTCATCCCTGAGACTTTTAATGCCAGATCTGTACTGAATTCAAATTTGGAACCAAAGTCCCCAGAACATTACCTGGCTCTCTAATTACTACTGCTGAAAATGTGTTGCTGGAAAAGCGCAGCGGGTCAGGCAGCATCCAAGGAGCAGGAGATTCGACGTTTCGGGCATAAGCCCTTCTTCAGGAATGAGGGCTTATGCCCGAAACGTCGAATCTCCTGCTCCTTGGATGCTGCCTGACCTGCTGCGCTTTTCCAGCAACACATTTTTCAGCTCTGATCTCCAGCATCTGCAGTCCTCACTTTCTCCTCTCTGATTATTAGTCCAGTGATAATATCACTGCATCACTGCTTCCACACCAATTCAGCAGCAGTGAATTTTGAGTTGAGGAAACAGCCAAAACCTTTTGTATTCTGCTCTCAATGTAATGGTTTACTGTGTCAAACATCCCTAACAGTGCTGGGTACATTGCTCGTGCTATTATAACGTCAAAGTCTGGTTGAAGATTTGTAGCTCGGGTGTCCGTTGTTGTGGTTCTGTTCGCCGAGCTGGAAATTTTTGCTGCAAACGTTTCGTTCCCTGGCTAGGGAACATCATCAGTGCTATTGGAGCCTCCTGTGAAGCGCTGCTTTGATGTTTCTTCTGGTATACTATAAATACCGGAAGAAACATCAAAGCAGCGCTTCACAGGAGGCTCCAATAGCACTGATGATGTTCCCTAGCCAGGGAACGAAACGTTTGCAGCAAAAACTTCCAGCTCGGCGAACAGAACCACAACATATTATAACGTCAGGAGAACTCAATTCCAGCCTGAAACTGATCCAGACCGTTCAGGCACGCCAATTGTTCGCATTTATCAAGGGCCTTTCATGGAGTAAAGAATTCCCAAGACATTTCACAGGAGATTTCAGAATAAAGCATAACACCAAGTCATAGGAGATAACACACGCCACACCAGATTTCAGGACTATCTGAGATGAACAGGGAGGGAATTCCAAAGCTGAGGGCCCAAGGAACCCAAGGCAACGCTGGAATGAACAACACTGGAGACCAGAGTGGAACAGCGCTGAGATCTCATCGGATTGTTGCACACGAGGCAGTGCAAGGGAGGGGAGGACATGGAAGTCTTTGCGAATCAATGATTAATAATTCACTGACACTTACCGGTGAGTACTGAACAACCGTCCCATTCCGCCTCCCCGCAGCCAGCTGCTTCCCTTTCGGACTCCAGCACACTAAAGGAAAAGTTGGGAGAGACACGGTGAAACCCCTGGTGATGGGTGGGTTCCCCAGCCCAACGACAGCAGCATCCCCCTGAGAGCAGGAGAACAGCAGTGAGAATGAGGCCCACTCCAACAAGTCCATAGATTGGCATTCTCCCTTTCACTGATTCATGGGATGTGCCAGTTGCCAGAAGGCCAACATTTAACACCCATCCCTAACTGTTCCTGCCCCGCGTGGGCCATTTCATAGGTCACACTGCATTTCACTGGATCTGCAGTCACGTGCAGATTAAAGTGGGTCAGGACAGTGAGTCTGTCTCCGTGAAAGACATTTGTGAGCCAGGTGGGATTGGTATTTATACAATGGATGGCAGGTTCATGGCCAACGTTCACTTGATATTGTCAACTTAGCAACTGAATGTAAATCTACCAGCTTCCTTGTGGGTGGGGGAGTTGGGGTTGGTTGGGTGGGGACGCAATTGAACGAACAGCTCCTGAGCACTGTCCTGGGCCCTGGATTACTTGTCCAGTGACACTACGTCCCCAGCTCCTCCTAGGAAAACCATGCAGGAACGTACCTTCCACCCCACAGTGGGATTGACATGAGCCTTAGCATACAGCCTCCCCGTGGGGTCAGTACATGGTGTTCCTGTGCAGAGCGATACCTACATGAGGTTATATCGGCTGTCGGGGGAAGGGAGGCATGCTGCTTAATGACATCAGTGACCTCCAGGATGGTCAGGCTTCCATCCGACATGCAGACTGCCAGGATACAGTTCACAGCCGGATTCCATTTCAAATCCGTCACTGTGCAGGTTTTCTCCGGCTTGTAGTACACAAACGGTCGCTTCTGCAGCTTGTCCTACAACAAACAAAAAGAAACTTGCATTTATGTAGCCCACAATTTTGGAGCAAACGCGACATGGCAGCACAGCAGGACGAACAGAGGGAAAGCCTTACAGTGAGGGAGGTCAGTGCATGGTCAGATCGAGGGCCCACATTCCCTCAGGGTAATATTTATATAACAGATGGAAACATTACCAACATATATCTCCTAATCCAATCACGTGTGTCAGTACGTAGCTCTGTACATGTGCTCAACTACCTCAATAAATGCCCTTCATCTACTCAGGGTCATAGAGATGTACAGCATAGAAACAGACCCTTCGGTCCAACCCGTCCATGCCGACCAGATATCCCAACCCAATCTAGTCCCACCTGCCAGCACCCGGCCCATATCCCTCCAAACCCTTCCTATTCATATACCCATCCAGATGGCTCTTAAATGTTGTAATTGTACCAGCCTCCACCACTCCCTCTGGTAGCTCGTTTCGCACACACACCACCCTCTGTGTGAAAAAAGTTGCTCCATAGGCCTCTTTTATATCTCTCCCCTCTCACCCTAAACCTATACACTCTAGTTCTGGACTCCCCACTCCACAGAACAGAGTTTGTCTATTTATCCTATCTATTCCCCTCATAATTTTATAAACCTCTACAAGGTCACCCCTTAGCCTCCAACGCTCCAGGGAAAACAGCCCCAGCCTGTTCAGCCTTTCCCTGTAGCTCAGATCCTCCAACCCTGGCAACATCCTTGTAAATCTTTTCCGAAACCTTTCAAGTTTCACAACATCTTTCCGATAGGATGGAGACCAACATGACCTCCCGACTCCTGTATAACTGAATTTCAATTGTTCTTAATTCACAAAAGGGACTGATGTTATGACAGGACAGTGGTTCTGGTCAGTAATTCTACAGCTTTACCATAGCCAGAGGCTGGGAATCCTGCAGGATACAACTCACCTTCTGACTCCCCAAAGCCTGTCCACCATCCACAAGGCACAAGTCAGGAGTGTGATGGAATATTCCCCACTTGCCTGGATAGGGTGGGGGTGGGGGAGCTCCAGCAACACTCAAGAAGTTTGACACCATCCAGGACAAAGCAGCCCACTTACGTGGCACCACATTGACTCCCTCCAACACCAATGCTCAGTAGCTGCAGTGTGTCTATACTAGGAACTGCAGAAAGTCACCAAAGCACCTCAGACAGCACCTTCCAAACGCAAGACCACATCCATCTAGAAGGACAAGGGCAGCAGCAACATGGGAATACCGCCCCCTGCAAGAGCCACGCACAGTCCTACCCTGGAAATATATCACTGTTCCTTAAGCCTGGAATTCCCTCCCTAACCGCACTGTGGATATGCCCACATCCGATGGACTACTGTGGTTCAAGACAGCAGCACACCACCACCTTGCTCAAGGGGGTCAAAGGCCGGGCAATAAATGCTGGCCCAGCCAGTGGCACCCACATGGCTCGGATAAATTTAACTATCCACAGTTAACTAAAGTTAGGAAAAGCAGGAGAAAGTACACAGCTGCTCAAAGATAAGGACAGATCATAAGAATAACAGAAAATCACTCAAAGATTAATCAGGATGAAAATAATTAGAGTTGGTGTGGAAGCTAGCTAAGAAAATAAAAGTGGGTAGCTAGAGTTTCTGTAGTTATTTAATAACAAAATGAGTAAATCAAGTGAAGGCTGGGCTAGCGAGAGCGCACTTTGGAAGTTAATGAGATAAAAAAGGAAACAGTGAATGAAATGACCCATTGTTTGCTTCTGTCTCTCCAAAAAAAGATACAAAAAGCATTCCATTAATAGCTGTAATAAGGAAGGGGAAGGGGGAGAGAAACGTTGTGAAATTACAATGGAACTGTGGGCTGAAACGTCTCCAGGTTTAGATGGATTTCACCTTCGGGTGTTAAAAGAGCTTGCTTGTGAGGTAGCAGACGTGCTGGTATTAATTCTCCAAAATTCCCTAGCATCAGCAAAGGCTGAAAGAGACTGGAAAGTCGCAGATACAACCCTTTCATTCAGAAAGGGAGGAAGGCAGGGTGACGCCTGTAGTGGGCAAGGTGTGAGAATTGATCAGAGATTACAGCTGCATACTTAAATAAACTTGAAACTGGGAAGAGCCAGTATCGGTTTGTCAAAGGGAAATTATGCTTAACCAATTAGTTGGAGTTCTTTAACATGGGCAGTGGATAAATGGGAAGCCAGTAGAGGTCCAGGTGTAGATTTCCAGAACTCAAAATGTGTTGCTGGAAAAGCGCAGCAGGTCAGGCAGCATCCAAGGAGCAGGAGATTCGACGTTTCGGGCATAAGCCCTTCAGCAGGAGGCATTTGGAAAGCTGCTACACTGAAGCTATTACGGAAAATAAAAGCTGACAGCGTCGGGGTAACAGCTTCACGGGGATGGACGTTTTTTCTCGACCGATGAGCATAGTGGAATACTCTAGCTCAGGAACCATGGAGGCAGGGTCAGTGACGGTTTTGAGGCAGAGATGGATAGATTCTCACCTGGCAGGGGATTGATGGTCATCAGCTGGAGATGGGAATGTGTAATTCCAAACTCAAACAGCCACAGTGTTACTGAATGGAGGAACAAATGGCCCACTTTCGCTCCTATGTCCGAAGTGTACATATTCACGGAGTGGGAGTGGTGAATATTCCAACATCACAAGGACAGAGTAACAACACGAGTAAATTGCAAGTGAAACAATATATTTAATGTAGCTAAAGTAAAGGCTACGATTTTATTTTGCCAAATGCTCTCTCTTCTAAAAAGTGAGCAAACCTGAGCTTCAGGTAGGAAGACTCCATCAGCCCTCGACATCCATCTCCACTCAATTAATCGGGCCCGATTTATACCTTAAACTCCATTTGCTACCACTGGCTCATCAACCTTTAAAAGCCTTACTAAAGACGTCATTCCCAAATCCAATGCTGAATTTTACGAGTTATATCCCTTGTTGTGGAGGTGAAGGCATGTACTGTACCTTTAAGAGAGAGTGAAAGTTCAAAAGCTGGCAAGCCTGTCATGTGACTGACCACAGGCAGTGTCCCCTGGATAATACTAAGATTAACATTTGAGCTGTAGCTCAGATACAGAGTTTTTTCCACAACTATTCGAATTCAACTAGTTTAAATTATGCCCCAAGATACTAAAACCCAATCAAATTTGAATTTTACTGTTTAGACAACCTCCAATCAATGAGATGATCCGATGTTTTGGGGTAATAAAAAGCAGGCATTTTGAACAGTTAACCAGAGAGACTAAGAGCACCTGCTGCCCACTGACCCTCTCTCTAAAAGGTACCTTTTTCATAATGAAACAACCTGCAGAACAGGAAGCTCGACATCTGAAGACAGCAACTGGGTATGAAAATTGATTTGCTGTAAATTTAATATGGGCTTTATTGGATCGGTATATTGTTATAGAGGGGGAGGAAGTTAATAAATTTTAAGACAAAGGAGGTTTATGATGTAGGTAGTTATTGGTTAATATTCTTTTTCTGAATTAAAGAATAAATTGTTAATTTTTTTTCTGTAAATTGCGGAATTTGGGTAGCTCCCTGTCAATCATATTTGAACAGATTGAGGCAAGGTCAGCTTTTCTACGTTTGATTTAAATTAGCAAAAGGCTCACCCAGTGTCGTAACACCGCTGTCTGGCCCACTCCGAATGGGAATAAAACTTCCCACGTGCTTTAGCGATTTCTTTCAAAACGTGAAACAACACCAGCAAATCCCTTCCTACTAAGCTATAGTGCTGGCAAGACGGTGTTGCCTTACACAAGTATTTATGCAAAATCTCAGCTCTGAAATTTTGAACTGGCTCCCAGGGTCTTCCATCCCACAATCCGAGGGCAGGAATGCTCCGAGTTTGGCTGCCAGCTCTCTCCCCTCTGCAATCAAAGGTGCACGTGCACCAATCCCATTCCAGCACCAACCTCAGGGACTGTCTGTCGTGCTGTCAGAGACAGACAGACAGAGATGCCTGCCAATGGGCCTGGTGAATGTTAAAGATTTCTCAACACTGTCTAAGGAAGGGCAGGCATTGGTCTGCAAAGGTGGCCGATATCCATCAGTAGACAACCCAGTTAAACTCCACACGGACAGAGAGCCAGGGCTTTCAAACACCAAGCAACGAAGCTTATCGATTAAAAATTAGCACTCACCTTATTCAAAAACGTTCGTACATCGAAAAAGGCAATGACCAGCCCATACTCCTCCGACGTCATAGCAACAGACAAGGTGAAGTCGTCACAGCTCAGGCCAATGTGGTGCACTGGGAGCTTCATATTCACTGTCATGACAGGAGGATCTTCGCCTGTAACAGGAGAGCAGGAGCAGGCTCAGGTACAGGCACACACAGTGTTGGCGACTGTACTGTGTTCATAGTACACTGATGGTAATCCAGACACCAGGACAAATACTCCAGAGACAAGAGTTTAATTCCCACCAGGGCAGACAGCAGGGGATTTAAATTCAATTAATTAGCCTCTTGTTCAAAGACACATGAGAAGGTGATACAGAGAGGACATCCTTACAGGAGACCAGTTAGCCATGGAATGAGAAATCGGTTCGTCTTTTCTTTAACTCCACATTTTCCTACTTTTCTAGTGCAAATCTTTTGATTGCATTACAAACCATTAACTGAGCCAGCATTATCCTCTGCTTTTAAAAGGAGAGGGGGCCACATTTCTACAACTCTGAGTAAAGATGTCATTCCCAAATCCAAGGGTTATATCCCTTGTCTGACACTCTCCAAATGGCGACTAAAATTCCCATATGTTTTAACAATTTCTTTCAAAGTGTGAAACAGCGCAAGCAAATCCCTCCTTACAAAGCTCTAAGTGCTGACAATACAGTGTTAGTTTATGCAAATATTTATTCAATCTCTTCAAGCACATTATGACACAGCTCAGGAGCTGGTGAGGCTTGAACCTGTCTTCTGGCTCAGTGGTAAGGTCATTATGCAGATACCAGGCAAGGACTGTGTGGAGTTTGCACGTTCTCCCCCTGTCTGCGTGGGTTTCCTCCCACAGTCCAAAGATGTGCGGGTCAGGTGAATTGGCCATGCTAAATTGCCCGCAGTGTTAGGTAAGGGGTAAACGTAGGGGTATGGGTGGGTTGCGCTTCGGCGGGTCGGTGTGGACTTGTTGGGCCAAAGGGCCTGTTTCCACACTGTAAGTAATCTAATCTAATTATCACTGCATCAGAAGAGCCCCGAATGCTGGTTTATGTACTCTCTCTCCTTGGTAAGGGAAGGGGAGGTATTGAAGGTGACCCTACAAAGTGGAATTGAGGACACAAATCCATCAGCCACAATCTGACTGAATGGAGGAGCCGGCTCAATCGGCCAATCTTATAATAACTTACTTCCTTTTAGGTCAATATAACGGTTTGAAGATGAAGATTGATTGAGAAGCCTGCATTAATCAAAAGGAATAAGTGATTAAAGTACAAAATAGACATACTGATTGTATTAATGTTCCCCTCGCTCTGGTCAACCAGGGTAAGATATTGGGTGTTCAGAATCTTCAGGCCAGTTTTCCCGCCCAGAAAAATCAGTCCATAAATATTGGACAAAGTCAGGAGATTAACCCTGTCCTTCGGCAACTCATCTGGAGAATCAAAGATTCGGATTTTCTTCATTTGACGGAAGTGGAAATTCTGTGGAGGTAAGTTACACAAAGCAGCTTTCAAAATCCAGTCATTAAACAGCTGGCATCAAACAAACCTACATAAAAATCCAACACGGATATAGCGCCATATACATAGCAACAAAGGTTAAAAAAAATTGGAATTGAATGAATCCTCAAAGAGAAATCATTTGCAAGGTCATGGGAATGAGCAAGTACATTCATAATGGTACAGGAAATTCAACGTTTCGGGCATAAGCCCTTCATCAGGACGAAGGGCTTATGCCCGAAATGTCGATTCTCCTGTTCCTTGGATGCTGCCTGACCTGCTGTGCTTTAACCAGCAACAATTTTCAGCTCTGATCTCCAGCATCTGCAGACCTCACTTTTTACCCGTACATTCATGACGGGCCTAATGGCCTTCTGTGCTGAACTATTCGGTAACATAGCTGCAGCAGAACATTTACTTCCTCAGAACATAACAGAAGAGGACAAACATCATCTCGTGCTAGAAAATGATCAAAGAGCTGACGAGAAACACAGTAAAATATCTGGAGGGAATGAGGAGGGTGACGCAGTGGCTCGCACAGCTGCCTCACCCTCCGGTGACTGACTGTGGGGACTCTGCACATTCTCCCCATTTCTGCGTGGGGTTTCCTCTCGCTGCCTTCCAGCTTCACAGAGGTGGGCAGGTCAGGGTGGATTGTCCATGGGAAAGGGTCACAGTAGACCCAGTGGGCCGAATGGCCTCTTTCCAACACGGTCAAAGGCTCTAGACTGGCAGATCTGACACAGAGATCACAAAGACAATTTTGGGGGGAATTAGGTGATGACAGAGCTGAGAGAGAGAGAGAGAGCGAGCCACACAGCAGGGAGACAGGCCATTCGGCCCACACCGGCCCATGCTGACAAAACATCTCCATCCACTTTACCCCCATTTCCCTGCACATGGCCCACACCCTCCTCAACCTTTCCTAACCTCCCCACCCCCCTCACCCTCACCCCCACTCCCCCCCCCCCTCCCCCCTCCCCCCCCCCCCCTCACCCCCCCTCCCACCTCCCCCCCCCCCCTCCCCCACCCCCACTCCCCTCCCCCCTCACCCCTCACTCCCTCCCCCCTCACCCCCTCCCCCCCTCCCCTCTCCCCCCTCTCCCCTCCCCCTCACTCCCCTCCCCCTCACCCCTCCCCCACCCCCACTCCCTCCCCCCTCCCCCTCACCCCCACTCCCCTCCCCCTCCCCCTCACCCCCACTCCCCTCCCCCTCACCCCCACCCCCACTCCCCTCCCCCCCACCCCCCACCCCCACTCCCCTTCCCCCTCCCCCCCCCACTCCTCTCCCCCCCAACTCCTCTCACCACCCCACTTCCCTGAGCCCCTCCCTCCCGCCGCTTTCTCCCGTTCCCCCCCCCCCCCCCCCAAGTCCCTCTGCCTCTAATTCCCTCCCAAATCACCTTCATCTCCCTCTCGGGAGCCGGGCTCTGATCGCCTCCCATGGCGTCGTTCATCCACCTCCAACAGGCCGCAGCTCACACTTCCGGCGCCGCCATTCGACGTCACAAAAGGAGCGGAAGCCAGATGCCGGGTAATTGAGACAGGGGTCCGGGATTCCGGCTGCAGCGGCCCCTGCGGCGTGGAGGAGGAACTGCTCCCTCACTGTCCTGGCTGCAGCGGCCCCTGCGGCGGGGAGGAGGCACTGCTCCCTCACTGTCCTGGCTGCAGCGGCCCCTGCGGCGGGGAGGAGGAACTGCTCCTTCACGATCCTGGCTGCAGCGGCCCCTGCGGCGGGGAGGAGGCACTGCTCCTTCACCGTCCTGACTGCAGCGGCCCCTGCGGCGGGGAGGAGGAACTGCTCCTTCACGATCCTGGCTGCAGCGGCCTCTGCGGCGGGGAGGAGGCACTGCTCCCTCACTGTCCTGGCTGCAGCGGCCCCTGCGGCGTGGAGGAGGAACTGCTCCCTCACTGTCCTGGCTGCAGCGGCCTCTGCGGCGGGGAGGAGGCACTGCTCCCTCATTGTCCTGGCTGCAGCGGCCCCTGCGGCGGGGAGGAGGCACTGCTCCCTCACTGTCCTGGCTGCAGCGGCCCCTGCGGCGGGGAGGAGGCACCGCAGGCTCTCTGTTCCCTCTCAGCTCTTGGTTTCTGGAGGCTAAAGGCTGACCTCAACCATTGATAAAAGGGGGAACTTGCATTTCTATAGCGCCTTTCACAGGATCAAGTCATCCCAAGGCCCTCTTCATGAATTACAAAGGACAGAACGTTGATACAGAACAAACCAAAACAGAAATTGCTGGAAAAACTCAGCAGTATCTGCAAGGAGAGAGAGAGCGGAGTTAATGTTTGGATCCAAAGTGACTCTTCCTCTTTCTCCAATCCTCCTTCATCAGCAATTTCTGTTTTTGTTCATTCCAGACCCGCAGTTCTTTATCACGTTTGATTAGATTAGATTCGTTTATTCAGCATCGTCCATGACATTAGAACTTTGTAGGGATTCTAATTAGAACTTACTGGAGCGCTTCACAATGAATTTATTTTAGTGTGGGTTTTATTGTAATATAGAAAACACATCAATGAGATAATGATAACTTAATCTGTTGGGGTTTTAAAAACTCATTCACAGGCATCGCTGGCATTTATTACCCATCCCTAGTTGCCCCTTGAGAAGGTGGGGGTGAGCTGCCTTCCTGAATCACTGCAGTCCGTGTGCTGTGGGTTGATTCACAACGCCCTTAGGGAGGGGATTCCAGGATTTTGACCCAGCGACAGTGAAGGAACGGCGATATATTTCCAAGTCAGGATGATGAGGGGCTTGGAGGGGAACTTGCATGGGATGGTGTCCCCCATGTATCTGTTGTCCTTGTCCTTCTAGGTGGAAGTGCTCATGGGTTCGGAAGGTGCTGTCTGAGGATCTTTGGCGAATTTCTGCAGTGCATGTTGGAGATGGTACACACTGCTGTTACTGAGCGTTGGTGGCAGTGGGAGTGGATGTTTGTCGATGTAGTGCCAATCAAGTGGGCTGCTTTGTCCCTGGATGGTGTTGAGCTTCTTGAGTGTTATTGAAGCTGTACCCATCCAGGCAAGTGAGGAGTATTCCATCACACTCCTGACTTGCATGTTGGAGACGGTAGATAGGTTTTGGGGAGTCATAGAGATGTACAACACGGAAACAGACCCTTCGGTCCAACCCGTCCATGCCGACCAGATATCCCAACCCAATCTAGTCCCACCGGCCCATATCCCTCCAAACCCTCCCTATTTATATACCCATAAATATATATATATATATATATATACCATAAATGCCTCTTAAATGTTGCAATTGTACCAGCCTCCACCACATCCTCTGGCAGCTCATTCCATACACGTACCACCTTCTGCGTGAAAAAGTTGCCCCTGAGGGCTCTTTTATACTTTTCCCCTCTCACCCTAAACCTATGCCCTCTAGTTCTGGATTCCCAATCCCGGGAAAAGACTTTGTCTATTTATCCTATCCATGCCTCTCATAATTTTGTAAACCTCTATAAGGTCACCCCTCAGCCTCCGACACTCCAGGGAAAACAGCCCCAGCCTGTTCAGCCTTTCCCTGTTGCTCAAATCCTCCAACCCCGGCAACATCCTTGTAAATCTTTTCTGAACTCTTTCAAGTTTCACAACATCTTTCCAATAGGAAGGAGACCAGAATCGTACGCAATATTCTAAAAGTGGCCTAACCAATGTCCTGTACAGCCGCAACATGACCTCCCAACTCCTGTACTCAATACTCTGACCAATAAAGAAAAGCATACCAAACGCCTTCTTCACTATCCTATCTACCTGCGACTCCACTTTCAAGGAGCTATGAAGCTGCACTTCAAGGTCTCTTTGTTCAGCAACATTCACTCGGACATTACCATTAAGTGTATAAGTCCCGCTAAGATTTGCTTTCCTAAAATGCAGCACCTCACATTTATCTGAATTAAACTCCATCTGCCACTTCTCAGCCCAGTGGCCCATCTGGTCAAGATTCTGTTGTAATCTGAGGTAACCCTCGTCGCTGAACCCTGTCCCTCAGGATTCCCTCCAACAATTTGCCCACCACCGACGTCAGGCTCACTGGTCTATAGTTCCTTGGCTTGTCCTTGCCACCCTTCTTAAACAGTGGCACCACGTTAGCCAACCTCCAGTCTATGACTCTGAGTCAGGAGGTGAGTTGGTCGCTACAGTATTCCTAGAGTCTAACCTGCTCTTGGAGCCATTATATTTATGTAGCTGGTCCAGTACAGGTTTTGGTAAATGGTGACTCCCTGGACAATGATAGAAGGAGATTTGATGATAGTGACACCATTTAATGTCATGGGTGATGGGAAATTCTTAAACCTTCACCACACCACCCTACCCTAAGGTGAAAGGAGCCCCCTGTTGTGCTGAAATGGACATACAGAATACAGCTGATATGGGCATTACTGACAATCCCAAACCGACCTCCTTCAGTGAGATCAGCTGTTTGGAAAACGTACAAAACCCTGGCAACTTTATTATGAAATGAATCATCAGAATGTTCCAGAACACGAGACGTCGCACAAGGTTTGCCATTTGCTGCCAGATATATTTTGTCATCAAAAAATATTATCCATTGCAAAACTGAATGAGGTTAGAGAGCAGGACTGCATCGTACATCATAGACATGAGAAAGCTGATAGGGATAGGAGGAATGCCTTCTGCCAGAGGGGAGTGAAATGGTGGAATCCTTCACTGCAGGGGGCTGTCGAGGCAGGGTCACTGACAATCACCAAAGCTGGGAAAGACATTTTTAATCAGAAAGGGAATCAAGGGTTTCGGGGAAAAGGGGGGAAAATGGATCAGCCATGAGAGCATTGGAAGCCACCACAGTTATGATGGGCCGAATGGCCTACCATTGCTCCTATCTCTTACAGTCTTCTAGCAGGAGTTAGACAGAGTGGGATCAACAGGGCTCTGCTGCCCTAGTCCTTCTACATAGAACAGTCCAGCATTGTACAGGCCATTCAGCCCTCGATGTTGTACCAGCCCACTATCCTACTTTAAGATCCAACTAACCGACATAACCGAGTGGTCCTGGGTTTGAAATGAGCATTGGGTTTGCAAGGTCTGAGGATCTTTGGTGAATTTCTGCAGTGTATCTTGTAGAGAGTACACACTGCTGTTACTGAGCGTCAGTGGGAGGGAGGGAGGGGATGGTACACACTGCTGTTACTGAGTGTGGGTGGGGGGAGGGAGGGGATGGTACACACTGCTGTTACTGAGCGTCGGTGGGGAGGGAGGGGATGGTACACACTGCTGTTACTGAGCGTCGGTGGGGGAGGGAGGGGATGTTTGTGGATATGGCGCTGGGGGCTGTTTTGTACTGGATGGTGTTGAGCTCCTTGAGTGTTAGTGGAGCTGCCCCCACCCAGGGCAAGTGGGGAGTCTTCCATCACACTCCTGACTTGGGCCTTGTAGATGGTGGACAGGCTTTGGGGAGTCAGGAGGGGGGGTTACTCACCGCAGTATTCTGAGTCTCTGAGCTGCTTTTGTAGCCACTGTGTTCATGTGGTGAGTCCAGTTGAGTTTCTGGTCAATGGTAACCCCCAGGATATTGATCGTGGAGGATTCAGTGACGGGAACACCATTGAATATAACGGGGCAGTAGCTGAATCTCCTTGTTGTTGGAAATGGTCACTGTCTGGTTGACAAAGCAATGCACTGACTTCCAATTCCAGAATGTTCCACTGCACACGGGTCTATGCAGGTGAAATGAAAGGGGAAGATGCTTGGCTGGATAGAATGATCAGCACGGTGGCACAGTGGTTAGCACTGCTGCCTCACAGCGCCAGAGACCCGGGTTCAATTCCCGCCTCAGGCGACTGTCTGTGTGGTGTTTGCACGTTCTCCCCGTGTCTGCGTGGGTTTCCTCCCACAGTCACAAAGATGTGCGGGTTCAGGCGGATTGGCCACGCTAAATTGCCTGTAGTGTTAGGTGCATTAGTCAGGGGTAAATGTAGGGGAATGGGTCTGGGTGGGTTGCGCTTCGGAGGGTCGGTGTGGACTTGTTGGGCCGAAGGGCCTGTTTCCACACTGTAGGGAATCTAATCTTAAAAAAAAGAGGGCCGAATGGACTCTCTCTGTGAAGGTGACTGTGTAAATCTGGAATTGCATTATCGTGTTCCTGATGGTCTCCTCTCCCCCGCCGCCCCCCACACTCCAGAGAGAAAGAACCAACCAGCAGCAGCCTGTTGGATATCCAAAATAATGCAACCGTTGAATTTAATGAGAGATTTCCCACCAGCGTTTGAAATCGTTCCAGGGCTTTGGACACCTTTGTGCAGCCAATGAAGTAATTTTGAAATGTCATCGCTGTCACGCTGCGGGGAAATGGGAGAGTCATTAACTGCACAGCAGGATCCCACAAGCAGCGATGAGGTTTTGGGCCGGGCGATACACTCAGTTTTCCTTGTCTTTAGAGAAATGGCTTCATGTTGGATGGAGATTCGTTAGCAAACAGTGCACCAGAAAAAAATTAAACGCGCTCTCATTCAGTGGAGTTTCAGTCCCCCAGGCAAGAGAGTGAACTCAAAGCCCCATCTGAGGGTCAGCACCTTGGACAGCACTGCATTCCCTCAGCACCACCCTGGGGGTGTCAGGCTCTGGGTGGCGGTGTCCATCCTCAAGGGGAGGGGAGACTTGAACCCATGGTCAAAACATGTGGTGCTGGAAAAGCACAGCAGGTCAGGCAGCGTCCGAGGAGAGCAGGAGAGTCGACGTTTCAGATGTAAGCCCTTCATCAGGAATGTGCCTCTCCTGCTCCTCGGATCTGCTGCGCTTTTCCAGCAACACACTCTTCGACTCTGATCTCCAGCTTCCGCAGTCCTCACTTTCTCCTAGTTGTAGAGTCATTGTTGAACCCAGGGCCCCCTGATTCGGGGGGAGGTGGGAGACCCCAAGTGGACACCAACAGCATCCTCAGGCTTCACCCCGGCCCTGGCCTTCGGGGTCCACTGAGAATACAGAACATGGGCAGCAACAAGGGCTGAAAAGGTGTTGCTGGAAAAGCGCAGCAGCACAGGCAGCATCCAAGGAGCAGGAGAATCGACGTTTCGGGCATAAGCCCTTCCTCAGGAATGATGCAGCAACAAACCCAGCCGTGGGAGATCTGCACGGCACCACCTCGGGAACAGGAGCCCACTCAGTGGGATCTTTATTGACAGGACCAGCAATGGGTTCCTTTCACTCTTAATTCCCCCCCCCCCAACTCCCCCACCCCTTCCCCGGCTCAGGATGAAGCGTGAAATAGAGTTATTTACAAAGAAAGGCAGCACCATCTTCGTCTCCAGGGCCCCCTCATCCACCTGGGGAGTGGGGGAAGTTAGGGGAGGCTGGAGATGTCTCTCTTGGTGGGAGGGCCCACAGGTTCCTCACCCTCAGCCTCACCCTTAGCCTCACTCTTCCCTTCAAACATCACGGTTCTGTAAAAGGAAACAAGGATTTCATTATCGATCTTAACGTGTCAGTATTCCCCACATCTCAACAGAGTTGACAGTTTGAATGTATTGTTTTAATAAAAGTTGAGTGCCGCATTAGTGTAGTGCCTTCCACAACCTGAGGATGGCCAACTGAAAGACTGCTGGGAAGTGTGGTCACCTGTTTTACCCACAGCAGCTAACACACCTGCAGCGAGGGGCTAGGACTCTCCAAAATAGCACTTAGGGGTTGATCTCATCCACACAAAGGGCCAACAGAGCTTTCATTTGTATCACATCCAAAAGACAGCGACACTGACAGAGCGGCGCTCCCTCAGTACTACACCGGAGCATCAGTCTGAATTATCAGCACAAAGGGGATTTGAACCCATAACTTCCGAACTCTCAAGGCAAGAGCATTACCAACAGAGACATGACTGACTCACAGAAAGCTTTGATTTTTCCTGCTGGAGTTATCCTGGGAATCACATTGTACATGGAATTCTAACTCACTACCCTGTGATAGCATGGTCTACTGAATCCTCCCATAGCATCCTGGGATCACACTGTGCACTAAATCCCATCCATGACAGTCCTAGGATCTGACTGTCCAAGGAATTGCATCCACAAAGTTCTTGGGATCGGACTGTGCCATGAATCCCTCCTGCTAAAGCCCTGGGATCAGACTGTGCACCAAAGCCTACCCACAATGCCCTGGGATATCACAAGCCAGCGTGTGGTTGGCAGTTTCTCGTGTGAAAGAGGATGTAGGCCCCAAAGCAGACATTCGCCCTCCCACAGCCTCCAGCCTTTTCCCTCAGCCAGGGTAACCTCACACACAATGAACCGGCGAAGTGACTGTGACAGCCTACAACAGAGCATTCACCGCTCCCTGTTCTCCAGCAGTTGCCTCTCTGTTTAAATGCAGCGTGCGTCGGTTTACGGTGGGCACCAGGAATGCCAGTCTCAGAGTGACTGCACTCTGTGTTTAACACAGACACACACACAAACACACACACACTCCACACACACTCACACACACATACACAGACACACACACACACAAACAGTCCGATCCCAAACACTGGGGATAAATACACAGTCCGATCCCAAACCCGGGAATGTGTGGGGGGTAAATACACAGTCCGATCCCATACCCGGGAATGTGTGGGGGGTAAATACACAGTCCGATCCCAAACCCGGGAATGTGTGGGGGGTAAATACACAGTCCGATCCCAAACCCGGGAATGTGTGGGGGGTAAATACACAGTCCGATCCCAAACCCGGGGGGGTGTGGGGAGGGGTGAAGGCCACTCACCCTGAGCCTGCTGTCCCGAAGGCATGGTCAGTCTCTCCGTCTCCGGGATCGCTCCCCAAATCAAGGCAAGGCTCTGGGACACTGTCGCCTGCTGCTGGTGGAGAGAGGAACTGCAGCTAAGACCGGCCTGGACCCAGAGGCCATTCCGCCCATCACCCCGAATTGCTAGCCCGTCCAACCCCGTCATTACCCCCATATCCTCTCTTCCCTGCCCCCCCATTCCATGCTCTAACCTCTATCACTATCCAACTAACTCCAGCCCCAATCCCAACTAAATCCCAAATCCAAAGTCAATCCCAAGCCCAACACAAATCTCAGTCCTCCATCCCAACTTCAGAAACCCCAAACTCAGTGGCATCCCAACTCCCACTCCCAATTCTCTAAATACAATCCTTACCCTCTGATCCCCAGCCCCTATCTTTTAACCCCATCCCTACCTTCCCTCCCCAATTCTCTCCCCCATCCCCAAACCCTACTCTTCATCCCCAGTCCCTACCCTTTACCTCCCAGTCCCTACCCTCCATTCCCCAGACCCTACCATTCCTCCCCAAGTCCCCACCTTCCAGCCCCCAAATTCTATCCTCCCTCCCCAGCCTCACCCTCCATCTCCCAAAGCCTACCCTCCAACCTCAATCCCTATCATCCAACCCAAAATCAACTGCATTCTCAATCCCAATGGGTGGTACGGTGGCACAGTGGTTAGCACTGCTGCCTCACAGCGCCTGAGACTGGGGTTCAATTCCCACCTCAGGTGACTGACTATGTGGAGTTTGCACGTTCTCCCTGTGTCTGCGTGGGTTTCCTCCAGATGCTCTGGTTTCCTCCCAAAAATGTGCAGGTTAGGTGATCTGGCCATGCTAAATTGCCGGTAGTGTTAGGTGCAGGGGTAAACGTAGGAGAATGGGTCTGGGTGGGTTACTCTTCAGCAGGTCGGTGTGGACTTGTTGGGCCGAAGGGCCTGTTTCCACACTGTAGGGAATCTAAACTAACCTTGAACTCAGACTCAACATGGACGCCATTTTGGACTGAAGGCCAGTCCTAAATCCAGCCCTAACCCACGGTATTAGCCTCATAAACCTAACTCCAACTAGAATAGAAAAGCTACCCCAGACCAGGAAACAGACCCAAACCCAACACCAACACCAACCTAATCCCATCCCCCGCCATCCCGAACACAACTCTTCTTACCCATTTTAACCTAAACCCTAAACCAGCCCAACTCTAACCCAGGCAAGGGTCGAATCCTAACTCCAAATCCCATCACCTTCCCATATCTAAACCCACCTCAAACTTAACCTAAACTGAACATTATATTAAACCCAATCCAACATGCTCCACCGTCTTTTTCCCATTCCCAACCCAAACCCCCACTGTAGGGATTGCAATGTTTCAGCTGCCTTGTGAAGTTGGACAGGAACCAACTAAAGAGAACCTTTTTTCTGTTAGTAGAAGGGTATCTTAATAATTGCAAGTACACACAGCATCAAAACCCCTGAAACAAACAAGAGGGAAACTTCAAGCAACAACATTTCAAAGCCATCTGGATGGGTATATGAATAGGAAGAGTTTAGAGGGATATGGGCCTCTAGGTTAGGATATCTAGTCCCATGGATGAGTTGGACCAAAGGGTCTGTTTCTGTGACGTACATCTCTATGATTCTACGATAGTTTACATTCAGAGCGTCAGGGCAGAGACAGAACCCAGCTTTTCCATAGCTCCCAATGTTCCATCTTATTCTTTCCCATTCTTTCTCCAGGGACGGCAGTGACTGCTTTTCACCGTCTTTCTGCTGACTGAGAGCTCAGTACAGAATTACCCATTGATGTTGACTCTGCATCCCAACCTTCTCAGTAACATGGTACTCCTCAATGAGACAAGCAATTCTACTGCACAGCCACTTTTTTCAGCTGAATTGACTGCTCATAAACATTATCCTTACTTGCATTGGGGCGGCACGGTGGCTCAGTGGTTAGCACAGCTGCCTCACAGTGCCAGGGACCCAGGTTCGATTCCAGTCTTGGCTGACTGTCTGTGTGGAATTTCCACGTTCTCTGCGTGGATTTCTTCCGGGTCCTCTGGTTTCCTCCCACAATCCAAAGATGTGTTGGTTAGGTGAATTGGTCATGCTAAATTGCCCATGGTGTTCAGGGATGTGTAGATTAGGGCACTAATCGGGGTAAATGTAGGGGAATGGGTTTGAGTGGGATTCTCTTCCGAGGGTCAGTGTGGACATGTTGGGCCGAAGGGCCTGTAGGAATTCTATGATAACTGTGGTTACAGCCTTCAGAGAGAGGTTTGTAACATAGTGCGTACAACAAATTAAAGGAGAATCAAATACAGTGATGCTTCAACCCAATAGAGAAAGTACACTGTCTTTGGCTGCAAGAACAGAGCTTTATGGGTTTAGAATATTGTTTAAGGTGCAACAATGCTTGTTTTATATAGACTATATGGATTTTATGGATGATGTGGATTTTATATGGATTTTATATGATATATGAATTTTATAGATGATGTGGATTTTATCTGGATTTTCATTAATTTTGTTCAAAATATCGTCCTGATTGAAATCCATTGTTTTCAGGATTGGGGGTAACTTTTAATGTGAAAGGAGAAAGATTTAAAAAAGACATGGGGGCATTTTATTTTACACAGGGAGTGGTTTATGTGTGGAATGGACTTGCAGAAGAAGTGGTGGATGTGGGTACAGTTACAACGTTTAAAGGACGTAAGGACATAAAGAGGAAATGTTTGAAGGGAGATGGGCCAAGCGCAGGCGAGACTAAATTATTTTGGGAACATACTCGGCATGGACTGGTTGGACCAAAGAGTTTCTTTCTGTGACTCTGAGAGACTGTATGTGGTATAGAATTGTACAGATTCACTGCCCTCTGAGTAAGGTCCTCCTTATCTCTGAGTAGGACCTCGTACATCTTTAGCAACGAGTCTTTCAACTCTATTCTCTCTAAGATAAAGGCCAGCATTGCATTTGCCTTCCCAATTATCCAATGACCTTCAATGCTGGCTTTTTGTAATTTTATGGACAACCAATCAAATATCCCTCTGTTCTACAGCTTTCTGCAGTCTTTCTCCATTTAAATAATATTTGGCTCCTCTATTCTTCCTGCCAAAGTGCATACCCTTACGTTTTTCCACGCTATATTCCATCGGCTGAGTTATTACCCGTTCACTGAGACTGTATCATTCCTCTGCAGTTTCTCACTTGCATCCTCACTAGTTGCGTTCCCATTTATTTTTATGTCATCCATAAACTTGGCTGTAGGACATTAACTTTCCTCATCCACCTCACTAATATCCCATTGTACACAACCGTGGGCCCAGCACTGACCCCTGGGGCAATCCGCTAGTTACGGGGTTACTCCACCCTGCCATCCACCTTTAATCCCAACTAGGAGTAAGGGAGGGCTGCAGAACCTGGATCTCAGAGTTGAGAGTGTGGTGCTGGAAAAGCACAGCAGGTCAGGCAGCATCCGAGGAGCAGAAAAATCAATGTTTCGGGCACAAGCTCTTCATCAGGAATGCTTTGAATCAGCTCTTAATCCCAACTGTCGGTCTTCCATTCGTCAACCCTGTATCAGTGCTAACATACTCCCTCCAACACTATTGACTTTTATATATGATGTGGAGGTGCTGGTGTCGGACTGGGGTGTACAGAGTTAAAAATCACACAACACCAGGTTATAGTCCAACAGGTTTAATTGGAAGCACTAGCTTTCGGAGCGTCGCTCCTTCATCAGGTGATAGTGGAGGGCTCGATCGTTACTATCACCTGCTGAAGGAGCGTTGCTCCGAAAGCTAGTGCTTCCAATTAAACCTGTTGGACTATAACCTGATGTTGTGTGATTTTTGACTGTTATTAAGTTACCTAAGAGTGATACCTTATCGAATGCCTTCTGAAAATCCAAACATATTACATCGATTGCTTCCACTTTCTCCACCCTGCTTATTCCTGAGGGAGGATGCTGCCTGACCTGCTGTGCTTTTCCAGTGCCACACTTTTCACCCCTGCTTATTACTTTCTCCAAGAGTTCCAATACCTTCATCAGATTTTCCCCTCCCTGATGCCAGCTGACCTGGATTGATCATCTTGTGGGATGCAATCCTATGACATCCTCCCCACCAGTCTCCAATATTTTCCCAAAGACAGTGTCTAAGATCACTGGCCCATAGTTACCTATTTTTGTCTCTGTCTCCATTTTTTTCACAAAAGGCATCACCCTCAGCTGACCCTGAGGAAGCTGTTGGCTTTCGATCTCTTTCTGCAATAGCACTGTTACCCACTGGTGTGACGCAAGCTTCAAATCCATCAGCAGCAGGAGCTGAGCTGATCAGAAATGCTACCTTTTCTCGTTCTGATTTTGCGAAGAGTGTAACATCAGTGTCATCATCCATGGCCTCACTCATTGGTCAAAGTCCAATGAAAGTATTATTATTATCTTCAAATAAAGTTGCAGAGGTGGAGCAACTTGAACAAAAAAACTGTGGATGCTGGAAATCAGAAATTGCTGGATAAACTGTTCTGAAAAAGGACTTAAAATGTTAACTGTCTTCTCTTTCCACAGGTGCTGCCAGACCTGCTGAGTTTCTCCAGCGCTTTCTGTTTTTTATAGCAAATTTGGAGTGTTTTCTGATGTATTACATCCCAGACTTTTTCAGAACGTCCATTGCTTGAAGCTAGGATTCCATGCAGATGATATTCCTATGGACAGGCAGCTTGTGATAAAAGCATTTTAAATTTTTATTTAGACCTTGGTCGATTGGCTGAATCATTGAAGTGTAATTGAAAGGGATAAATAAAAACACAATCAATGTAGCTGTTAGATTCAGACAGGGTGAGCAGTTAGGAAATGGCAATGGCATAAAACATTCCTGATGAAGGGCTTATGCCCGAAACGTCAATTCGCCTGCTCCTTGGATGCTGCCTGACCTGCTGCGCTTTTCCAGCAACACATTTTCAGCTCTGATCTCCAGCATCTGCAGTCCTCACTTTCTCCTCAATGGCATAGAGGTATCCTCACTCAGCCATTCATCTAAATTTCTGCTAATGTTCTGGGGACCCAGGTTCAAATCCTGTCATGGCAGGTGGTGGAATCTGAATTCAGTTTAAAAATCTGGAATTAAGAGTCTAATGATGGGTGTGAATCCATTGTCAATTGTTGGAAAACTCATCTGGTTCACTAATAACCTTTAGGGGAGGAAGTCTGGGCTACACGTGACTCCAGACCCACAGCAATGGGGCTGACTCTTAACTGCCCTCTGGGCAATTAGGGATGGGCAATAAATACTGGGCCTAACCAGGGAACCCACAGCCCGTGAGTGAATTTTAAAAATGCAACAGGTTCCCGTTTCTGGAACTGCATGGGGTGATCATTATGTTCAAACAAGAATGGTTGATCTGACCATGGCCCCGGTCTGCTCCCTTACTGACTGACAAATGTTGTTATGGCTTTGAGCAGCTTGGCGTTTTGATCTCGCTAATGTTTAACATCTTGCAAACATGTTTGCAGCAACAAGAAATCACCCGCAATCTTTTTGTTGGTTTTGATGTGGGTTTTTGGAAGGAGGAGTTGGGGCTTGTTGGGGAGAATCTGCTATCGGGGTACCTACATTGGGGCTAGGGAGGGGAGCACCATTATTAAAGTAGACACTGTCAGATACCAGCTAAAACACAGCCATGTAAAGTAAACCCAGCCACTGCAGGACTGCCTGCCTGGGGCCACATTCCTGGGGGATTAGAACATGTCCGTCAGTTTCAGATCATCCTGCTACACTCTCATTGTTAATAAAGGAAACCGGTAACTATCGGATAGTGTAAATCGCACCGATACTACACTTGATTGATAAAGTACTTGCTAATGCCTCCGCTGACGTCAAACTCATTCGGGTCCTATGTTAAATGATAATATCTGTATATTCAACTATGGAGAACTATTGTGAGCGCCCAGACAGCCAGACGCATAGCAATGAGGAAACCCTTCCAACAATAAACTTTTAATTTACAAGATCGGAAACTGCCGAACCCAGGATGTCTACCCATTGTTCGGCACTGCAGGAGTGGGACAGGTATCTCGGGGCAGCCAATAGAGACACTAATCCCTTCACAGACAGGTGAACCGACCAATGAAAGAGCCGAACAAGGGGAACCTGACCGGGAACTCGAGGGAGCGCGAAGTATAACTGCACCAGATCCGAAGGGAGAGACAGAACGCCTTCTCCAACGAATTTGCATGCTTTTGAATTCGTTGTATAGTGTACCAGTTTTGATTCTGTAATAAACGGTGTTTTTGCTCCAAACTCTAGCCGGTGTGATCTCTCCTTCCAACGAACACGTAGAGACGAGACCATTCGGTTTCCGTCTCAACAGATGGTGAGCCTGAACGTGGGAAGGGAAAGAGACGACCGCAAGTTGGCCACGTTGGCAGACCGGAGGGCAGACAAACTTTCGGCCGAACTTTTAAAAGGTGAGGAAGCGCCTGTTAAAGCAAAGGCTTCCAGTAGGTAAAATTTTTCAGTTAGTCAGTCTTTGTCTGCTCCCTGATCCTCACCAACACAAACAGTACTTTTAAATCAGTTTGGCAGCAACGTTGCAGAGTCCATACTGGTAAGCTATTTTCTCACTTCTTCACTAATACCTGCCTGTTATCGCGGTACTGAAGTGACTAATTGATCCATGGCTAGCCTTAAGTTAATGCGCGTTTTTTGAGTCGACTTACTGCGTGGATTTCGGATCCTGGACGCAGCTTTTTGAGTTTGAGTTTTACGCGTGGATTTCGGATCCTGGACGCGGTTTTTGAGTTAAGTTAATGCGTGGATTTCGGATCCTGGACGCAGCTTTTTGAGTTTGAGTTTTACGCGTGGATTTCGGATCCTGGACGCGGTTTTTGAGTTAAGTTAATGCGTGGATTTCGGATTCTGGACGCAGCTTTTTGAGTTTGAGTTTTACGCGTGGATTTCGGATCCTGGACGCGGTTTTTGAGTTAAGTTAATGCGTGGATTTCGGATCCTGGACGCAGCTTTTTGAGTTTGAGTTTTACGCGTGGATTTCGGATCCTGGACGCGGGTTTTGAGTTAAGTTAATGCGTGGATTTCGGATCCTGGACGCAGTTTTTGAGTTTGAGTTTTCGCGTGGATTTCGGATCCTGGACGCGGGTTTTGAGTTAAGTTAATGCGTGGATTTCGGATCCTGGACGCATGTTTTTGAGTTTGAGTTTTACGCATGGATTTCGGATCCTGGACGCAGCTTTCTGAGTTAAGGTAAAAGCGTGGCTTACGGAGCCTGGACACTTAGTGAAATTAATTAAGACAGCGCTGACCGCACTTGACTGATTGGATCCTTTCTCTTTTATTAAGCACTTTAACTCCGACAACTATCGATAGACACACTCACTGCTAGCATCCTAAGGGGACAGAGGGCGGATCTCATCTCCTGGATAGGGTTTACCTGCACAGGCGTTTGCCTTAGACCGGTTGTTAAGAGCAGAAATCTGCCACGCGAAGGTCAGGCTTTTGAAAAACGCACTGGTTTTAAAGCAGTACCCACCAGGTGAGATCCGTCATGGGGGACTTGAACTTTGGACCACCAAAAATGACCCAATTTCGACCATTACGCCCCGGAGTGCCCTGGTGGCACCTCACGGTCGGCACAGACGTAACTTGGCATGCCCAGTTATTACTGGACAGTGTAGCAGTGCACAAGACAGCACTGGATCAAGTGTTTAACCAAGCGCCCGCCCAAAAAGACCTGATATTGACGAGACTAAAAGAGACCTTCACAGATACGGCGCTAATGACCAAAATTTTAAACGGTCTCCTACTCGCGCCGCAATATTCAGCGCGGTAAACGATAGGCCTAGGGGAACCCCCTACTGATTGGGCACCACCGACCGCCGGAAAATCCCTGGGGTGGAAGACGACACTGTTAGTAACATTGAACCCACAGTGGCAAGGGGGCCACTGTACCTCCACCACGGCCCCAGTCATTTCGGACGCCCCTGCCCGAGAGTTGCACCACCTCACTGCTGCTGTTTCCATTTCAGCTGATGCACACGCCACCGAACACACCCCACTCCCGAACACCCCGGCACCTCAACCCCTTATGGGAAAGGTGCTAGACGGGATTCGTGCACAGCTAAGAGAAAACAACACCACCAAAGAGGCCCAGTGGACACTCCGCTACATCGACAACAACCTCAATTTGTGGCGGCGCACGGGCTGCTTCCCTGCTGCTGACCAGCCCTTTTTCACACCAGTACATTCAGAAAACTTCCAAACCAGTCTCCACACCTACTTACATGGGAAAAGAGATGGGAAGAAGGAAGTTCTTTTTAAGCTGTCAAGGCCTTCTGCTAAGGCTGGTGACGATTCTGTCTCCCTACGGGAGCTCTTAGTAAGGTCTCTGACCCACTTGCCAGCCCCGCTCGCAGAGACGCCCAGTCAGAGCGAGCGCGACCCCCTCCCGGAGTATGAACCCGAGTGGGTTCCCAACCAGACCCCACTTTACCCCCTTCCCCCTACCCCTCACACGCCCACTATCCCACACCCTGCCCCAGCTGAACTGCTCAAGC
The DNA here is from genome assembly GCF_020745735.1 of Hemiscyllium ocellatum. Classification (NCBI taxonomy): domain Eukaryota; kingdom Metazoa; phylum Chordata; class Chondrichthyes; order Orectolobiformes; family Hemiscylliidae; genus Hemiscyllium; species Hemiscyllium ocellatum. The sequence continues at coordinate 61,724,460 of NC_083421.1, forward strand.
CCAGTCCGCCGCCCCCTTCTCTGGATGCGCTGGGCACCCTCAGGCTACAGTTCGAGGACGGTGTCTATGAATATCTGGTGAGGGCCACGGACCTTTGGGAGACTGGCACAGGGGAAAGGCCCAATGGCTCCCCCTTGCCAATAGCACATTTTCAACGGGGGTTAATGGAAGAACTTCCCGCCCCAGTACAGAGCAAATTGAATGACCTTGTGGGGGTACACTCAGTGCCGGAGGACCAGGGCAAAACACAGACACACCACTATCTATCCAGGTGCCGAGCATCAGAAAAGGCGGAAACTGAGAGACAGGCTTCCAAACTGCCTATGCAACTTATAGAGCGACTCGAAAAGGTTCTTCTACTGCTGGAGACGAAGGGCACAGCGCAGGGGCTTATGCCTCCGGCTCCACAGCCGTGTAGTTCCCCTTCGCCCTACGCCCAGGCGCTAGTGCCCTCGCCCTCCCTTAGCAGGGTGGGCAGTCCTCAGTACCACATGCCTGGCCGCAGTAGATCGACCGGGCCGCCCGCTGGGATACGAAAGGGGGGAAGGAGAGATCCATTACCCGGGCGTTGTTGGAAGTGTCGCGAAATTGGACACAATTCTTATACGTGCGATATGGAGACAGATGACTCATGCTGGATTTGTAAAGGGACAGGACATAAAGCCCGCCACTGCGGCAGGGAAAGGGTGCAACAAGCGGGGTCCACACTCCCAGCTGGCTCACCCTCTTATAGACACCCTGAGTCTAGACGTGGCAGACCCCGACAACGGGGGGAAACAACCAGGGGATTATGGAAAAGGGCCCCAGGACGCGGGATAGACAGGAAGGGGTGGATGGGTCTTGCCTAAGAATGGAGAACCACAAGGATTACTTGACGGGCCCATGACAGATGGGGATAGCATGGTGAGCTGCGCCACTAGTAAGAGCAGTTTTACTGGGGATCGACTGTGTCAGCTTTCCTCCTTGCACCTCACGGTCCGTGCCTCGTTCGATTGGGACTTCCCTACAATCTCACATTGATTTGTTTTAGGATTGGTAACTTCTGTCCACCCACAACTACAAAACTGCTTCACAATCAGCCTTTTAATCAATCTTTTGTCCGTTCACAACAACAACACACAGGAGATTATACATCGTGCTTCCAATTACATCCTTCCCAACAGGTTGTAATCTTTACTTCTTACTGAACACCAAGCAGTGGCGTGTTGTTGTAAGCCCGACTTTATTCGGGATTATAGAAACCGGTATTCGGCTACTGTTTCACACAAATTGTCAGTTTCTGCGAGTATGTAATGCCCCGGAACATGTCACTAAAACTGGGGACAAGGGACTGCGACAGGCTGAGACGAGAGTACGACACACCGACAGTATGCGTGGATTGGCATGTATGTGGATGAAAACCAGTGTGGGGCCGGCCCAGTGTGAGAGGGAGTGAGTGAATGAGTGCAGTGATTTTTAACAGACGTGGCGAACGGAGGTGTCGCAGCAAATGTTTCATCCCAGGTCTCGGTGTACAGTGGACCGGCGCCGACAGCCTGAGTGACGGACAGGGACCGTGGGAAGCCGCCCAGCAGCCGAAAGCAGTTTTACTGCTGTCGGGGTACGTGAGTATTGTTCCCTACACTTAGCGGTTTGGGATTGATAACTTAACGGTCTGGGATTTTTCTCCATAGTCTCGTCTTGATTTTTAGGATTAAATGCCGCTTGTCCCCCCACTATCACTTTTAATTACTCTTATACTTGGAAAGGAATACCTGAATGTAGGGAGGGGGCGCAGGAAGGGATGGTTGAGCCTTTACTTTAATAACACTACGGTTGTGGAATCCTAAGATGGCAAATCCCGGGGTGTCCCGTGCTCACCCTAGTTTTGGCGGGTCACCCTTCTCTGGGCGGGTCACCTTAGTTCTTGGCGGGCTTTCTTGCTTTTGGCGCGAAGACTCAGGTTGGGCGGGGCCAGCTGACTTTTGGCGCGAACGCTCAGTTGGGGCGGTGCCCGTTCGCTTTTGGCGCGAATGCTCACTCTTGGCAGGATTGCACAGTCTAGAAGGGGCTGCTCGCCTGCGGACGTTCCGCCACCCCTTTTAGCTCAACTACTGCGCCACCACTACACCGATGGGTCTCTCAAGCGTCATTGCCCTACTCCATGGGATTACTCGATGAACAGGTCCTCTTCAGTTACTGGGATGTCGATATGAATCATGCCTCTAACCACATCTACTCTGACAGGTTGTACCTTTCTAACTCTAACGTCCCGACCGACAACGTGCGCATTGCCGTATCGCCATATTGTGCGTTTTCATTTACAACGTTTTGTATGTCCAGTGTTTGGCCGTCCCACTGCCCGAATATCCCCCAGCCCACTGATTTTGTCTCTCTCCTTTTCCCCCGCTGGTCACAGGCCTCAGGCCTCCAGCTAGGACGTGCTACTCAGCACCTAGCAGGGTGCTTGGCCCATCTCTCTTCCTCGCGGCGGCTCACTCATCTTTTTGTCCGCTGACATGGGTGTTTAGGCCATCCCTTTTCCCCTCGTGTTCACAAAGTGCCAAGAACGAGGGGGGGCCCACCTACTCCTTCTTCCGTCTATGCCCTCCACATTTTTCTGCCCCCTCTCACGAACCCATTTTTATCTTTTCTCCCAAGTCCACAGATTTTTTCATTCGCTAAAGCATTATCGACGCTCATAGTCACGCCCCTTCATCGTTTTCTCCCAAACCCACACACTTTATGTTCACCGCCGGAGCTGAGGTCGTCTTAGTTCTGTCTTTCATTCAGCTTGCATGAATTCAACTGGGTCTTGCTGAATAGAAGATCCGCGGATCCTTACGCTCCATCTCTTTTTAAGGTTTTAAGCTCCCTGAGGTTTTCTACCAGGGCACAGTAACTCATCTTCTGGCCTCATCTCTCCATTAGGGCATTTCACTCACTATGCTTCTACTGCCTTGCTCTGCGCCCCATCTTCTTTCCAAAGTCTCATGCTCCCTGAGGTTTGCTACCAGGACTTCCCAACCCTCATGCCCTGCCCAAATCCTTCGGTCTCCTCAGCTGCGAGTGCTCCTCGCCAATTCATCTGTTCATATCTTTTGCGACGCACAGGTACGCACTGAGAACGGCAGGGTGACCAGGTTCCTTTATGATTCTTTTCCCGGGGTATCTTTTAAAGGCTGTTACTTCCCTCAAACTGATCAAATCCTCAAGTGTCAAACGGAGGAAAGTGCTACTCAGACAATTTCTGTCCTGACCTGTCTGACCATCCTTTTATGATACTCTCCCTCTCCCGCTCCTTTACACAGGGATGAAGTCCGATATGCCCGCAGCACCTGCGCATTCTCTTTTGTCTATGCCACACGGCCCTACACACAGATTCTTGCATACACAAGGGTTATACTTGCACCTGTCATTTTGTATCTCGTTTGGGGGGACAAGTCCCCTCAGGCAAACAGTCCAATTTCGTCCCACCGCAAATCTCCTAATTGCCCAGAGGTTTACATTGTCCCCCTCTCCATAATCATCATCATCATATCTTATACCGAGCTGGCTGGAAACACATAGGCCACTACACGCACCACTTCTCCCATTGCTCCAGGTCAGCACAACCTAATATATCCCTAAAATCACTCGATGAGACAGGACCTCGCGGGGAGATGCAGACTGAGAGGGGAGCATGCAGCCCCACCTTGACACGGCCCGACATGGGTCCATTTTCACTGATATCTTTGCTCTTCTTGTACTTTATTCTGCTGTCTAAACTCTTCATTGGGCTTTCTCTTGGGAGATCCACCTTGTTAATCATGGACTCCGCTGTGAGCAGGCGAATAGCCGTCCAAGTAGGATTGTGCCCTTTTTCGTTGGTGATTCAACTCCCTTTTCGTCTAAATTTGTCTTTATCCCTTGCGTAGGCGCCTTTTTCTGATGTTGCCCATATTCTGAGTTACAGTCGCGGTCCGCTCCAATATCCTAACCAAATGTCTGGGGGCGACAATCCGCCCTGCCTGCAAAGGGGGGGGTCCCAGCCACCTTGAGGCTTACGCTGCACGCCCTGAGAGGTTAGGGGGATCTCCTGCGCTGTGTCTTCCCTAACCACGCGGTGGAAATTTACCTGCTCTATTGTCCTGTTGCCACAGAGTTGATGGGGATCCTCATCATTTCCACATTAATGACCCTTATACTAAACGGTCTCCATGGGTGACTCATCAAACGATTGTCCTACGACAACCCCATTGGTTGTGCGCCCCGAGCACAGGCAGTTCCCCGGGGTGCAAATCGAGATTGCTTGCGCCCCTTACCGCGCAGTATCAAGGCGTACCGTAGGCCTTCCCCTATGCAGTCTATTGTAGTTCCCTTCTCAATATTACCAATCCCACTTCCCTCTCGAGGGACTTACTCTATTTTTTCGACACAACTCCTGGACGAATGTTTTTACACTTCAAACATTGCGTTTTAAAACATACAGGCGCCTGCGCTCCTGCAGCTGCTAGTATACATTCCTACCGAGTCAGAACTGCCACTCGTACTATCTTGCATTTATATCAGTGTCCCGACTTTCATCTCCCCCGTGTAGTGCTGCTGCTCAAATGGACACGGATTATCCTACTAATTGTCTTCCACACTATGCGCACACTTGATTCTAACTTTGTCAGAATATTGCGACTTGACACCGTTTGCGTGACTGCTCCCCGCAATTACCTCACCGACACTGGACCAGTGTCATGAGTACGTTTTTACATTTTTCCTCTGCCTCTTCGTAATTCGACGAACATTAAAACACCTACAGTATAATCTGGCTACCCCTGCCTCGACTGCCTTTTTGTGGCAGCCCGTGCTGGGGAGCCTTTTTCTCTGATTTGAGATCACGAATCCCTCTGACTACCTTTGTGTAAAGTTGTACCCTTTCCCTTACATGAAACCACTCCTTCTACCTCACACAGAGCACTCTCTATTCTGATGTGACTCCTTTTTGTGGGATACTGCCACGTACAGGTCCGCAACTCATAAGAATAGTTAAGGCTTTCACACTACCGTCATTATTTTCACCATTGTCTTTTTATATCTGCCCCCATTCCTCTTACACAAATGGTTGAGTACACTCTTCCTGGTTGCGTTTGACAGTCCACATGAGCACAGACCTTATGCTCAGGAGTACTGACTGGAGACTTTGGGGACTGCCTCCCGTCCATTCCGGTCTCCCAGACATGTCACCCCAAAGACCCCTTACAACACAACACTTTATTTCCCATAGTAGTCACATAGTTCCTGACTGACCCCGCCATATATCACCCTGGTGATGCAGGGACTCCTTTTTACTGCATTCCCACAGCCCCATCTCACTGATTTAAAGGTGATGAGGTATCATTACTTTTCAACCGGACCCCCATCCGTTGAGCTCCACCAGGAGACGCCGCTGCCACCAACTCCAACAACACGACAGCCTGTGTGTGACCTCCTACAAACGGACAGGGACATATCCAATACATACTGTAATGCGACGTCCGCTCGTGAGCCATGATACCGGGTTTCTTGCTTACGGCTGGTTGCGATAAGGGCTGGCGAGTGGGGACCTCCCAATTGTTCTCCCCACTGGTATATTACCGCCGTTCCATGAGCTCGCGGGTTGGGCGTAGTAAATTCTATCTCACCGGTGCGTGTCAGCTCCCTCAATGACTTTCTTTCGAATTCGTCTGATCCTGTTGTACTCATGACTAACTTTTCATCTTCATGTACGCTAAATGCAGCCTGGTTGTCCAAAGAGCCCCCACTTATTTATTTTGCCCGTTTAAATTGGGGATATGTGAATTGATCCTTCCATAACAGCGGGTGGGTGAAATGTACTGTGTGCCTTGGCAATTGAAACACTGCTGTTCTCGCAAGCGGCCCTTGCGGACTGTCTAATATTCCTGACTGGCCTCAGCCACCCTCGGAGGCCACTGACCATGCTACTGAGCTGCCCACGCATGTCCTTGGGGTGGTGAAACGGATGTCGGCGTCGATTACTCAATGCAGCACGACTGGTTAGCCAATGACGGGTAAGATCCCTCGGGCGAGGGACAACCTAAGACAGGCACAGTCGCGCATTGACATCGGAACGGGTAGCCTCCGTTCGTCTCCATTTGATGAGATTTCTGCCTGCCTGCATCCGTGTCAGACGGTTGGACAGCACTGCTGCTCTCTGGAGCATACTGATCTACGGGACCACCGGGGCACAGTACAGTTTCACACTGGGGTTCACATCTCTAGCGGGTACCTAAGCTGCTGGTACCAGGCTGTTCCTACTCCCTTTCCAAACTTACAACACCTACTTACATTTGCCGGCTCTTTGGACTACTGACTTCCGTTTACTAAATGGCTTACTCATTCTAACGCACTCGCGTACATTTCGCCAGCTCTGAATGACTTATTGCAATGCTTGTCTAATCCTGTGCCTTTCGTTATTTCTGCAGACACTGCCTCAATTACTTCAACTATTAGTTTAGCTTAGCATGTAGCTGTGACTATCTATTGCTTAATTGTGTAGCGGCGCGTTTTTCAGGGCACCCTTCATCCCCACATGACTGTCTCCTTAGAACCGGTGAGTCTGGGCGGTACAACACCGGACACCGGTCGCCTCGTGGGGTTGCGTTCCTTACGGGATAAGGGGGTGTGGCCTCTTTCGAGGCCAAGGGAGGGAATGTTGGGGAGAATCTGCTATCGGGGTACCTACATTGGGGCTAGGGAGGGGAGCACCATTATTAAAGTAGACACTGTCAGATACCAGCTAAAACACAGCCATGTAAAGTAAACCCAGCCACTGCAGGACTGCCTGCCTGGGGCCACATTCCTGGGGGATTAGAACATGTCCGTCAGTTTCAGATCATCCTGCTACACTCTCATTGTTAATAAAGGAAACCGGTAACTATCGGATAGTGTAAATCGCACCGATACCACACTTGATTGATAAAGTACTTGCTAATGCCTCTGCTGACGTCAAACTCATTCGGGTCCTATGTTAAATGATAATATCTGTATATTCAACTATGGAGAACTATTGTGAGCGCCCAGACAGCCAGACGCATGGCAATGAGGAAACCCTTCCAACAATAAACTTTTAATTTACAAGATCGGAAACTGCCGAACCCAGGATGTCTACCCATTGTTCGGCACAGCAGGAGTGGGACAGGTATCTCGGGGCAGCCAATAGAGACACTAATCCCTTCACAGACAGGTGAACCGACCAATGAAAGAGCCGAACAAGGGGAACCTGACCGGGAACTCGAGGGAGCGCGAAGTATAACTGCACCAGATCCGAAGGGAGAGGCAGAACGCCTTCTCCAACAAATTTGCATGCTTCTGAATTCGTTGTATAGTGTACCAGTTTTGATTCTGTAATAAACGGTGTTTTTGCTCCAAACTCTAGCCGGTTTGATCTCTCCTTCCAACGAACACGTAGAGACGAGACCATTCGGTTTCCGTCTCAACAGGCTGCTTTCAAAATATGTGTGGGATTAGAATCTTCAATAACAATTTCTTGAGGACACCTAGATTAGCTCATCCAGACTTGAAGTGTCTGTAAAACCCCTTGTAGATAAGGTTATTGCAATTTAAACTGTGAAAACCAGCCATCGCTAGGACTAAACTTCTCAAAGTCTAATTTCTTTACAAAATCCTTAATTAATGTTAAGCTTGGGTTGGCTTAAACTATTTCATTATATTGAGCGAAGAATAGTCACATCGTCTTAGTGATAGTTTGCCATTCCCCACTCTCTTTATCGACCACTCAGTGTATTATCTTTGACCCTGAATTCAGTTTGAATTTGTGTGTTCTTCTATCAAGTGCCCTCAATGCCCTGTCCCCAGTTTCAAGTTCTTCAAAGTTGAGTGCACTCTCTCCACCCGACAGCAAGATCATTAAACTACACCGTGTGCATTGGTCCAAAGAGAATCAGGGTCTCTTCATAGTTTTCATTTTGTGTCTTATTACCTTTCATTTCAAACAGTAAACCGAAGATGTTGAAATGTGTGGGTTATTTCAAATAGAACGGGACGTGGGGATGGGAACAAAGACAGTTTGTCAAGTTACCCCTCAACGTTACAATCATGCTTTATCATTTTTGGCGTAAGTCACTGAAATTTGATTGCACTGTGGTATCAGTCTGTATGGAATGGGTTATCCCATGTCATGCACAATATTCTTGTTTTAAGTTCCTTAATGGGATGTGGGTGTAACTGCCTGGGCCCAGTATTTATTGCCCGTCCCTAGTTGCCCCCCTTGAGAAGGTGGGGGTGAGCTGCCTTCTTGAACCGCTGCAGTCCGTGTGCTGTGGGTTGACCCACAATGCCATTAGGGAGGGAATTCCAGGATTCTGACCCAGCAACAGTGAAGAAACAGCGATAACCTAAGGCTTACCATTGGCCAGAAACTGCCTGATCCAGGTATAGAGGCTGTCCCTGATTTACGAACGTGCAGGGGGTGGTGTTCCCAAGTATCTGCTGCACTTGTCCTTCCAGATGGAAGTGGGTTTGGAAGGTGCTGTCAAAGGAATCTTGGAGAGTTGCCGCAGTGCACCTTGTTGATGTTACACACTGCTGCTACTGTCCATTGGTGTTGGAGGGAGTGGATGTTTGTGGATGTACTGCCAATCAAGTGGCTGCTTTGTCCTGGAAGGTGTCAAACTTCTTGTGTGTTGTTGGAGCTGCCCCCATCCAGGGGCAAGTGGGGAATATTCCCTCACACTCCTGACTTGTGCCTTGTAGATGGTGGTCAGGCTTAGGGGAGTCAGGAGGGGAGTTACATGTTGCAGGATTCCCAGCCTTTGACCAGCTTTTGCAGTCACTGTATTTACACAGATAGCCCCCAGACCTGGAACATTCTGGAATCTGTTGAGGAGGATCAGCACACCTCAGGCGAGGGGGAATGAGGTTGAGGAGGGTCAGCACACCTCAGGCGAGGGGGAATGAGGTTGAGGAGGGTCAGCACACCTCAGGCGAGGGGGAATGAGGTTGAGGAGGGTCAGCACACCTCAGGCGAGGGGGAATGAGGTTGAGGAGGGCCAGCACACCTCAGGCGAGGGGGAATGAGGTTGAGGAGGACAATCCTTCATGGTGACCTCGGCTGGTGTAGGAATTGGACCCACGCTGTTAGTCACTCGGCATCACAAACCAACTGTCCAGCCAACCGAGGTAGCCACAGTCCCTCATTAACAGGCACATACTAATGTGATAGAGTTGCAGAAACTGACACTTCAGTCTAACTCATTGGTGCCAATCTGAGCTAGTCCTGTTGCCAGCACCCGGCCCATATCCCTCCAAACCCTTCCTATTCATAGACCCATCCAGGTGCATTTTAAATGTTGCAATTGTACCAGCCTCCACCACTTCCTCTGGCAGCTCATTCTATACACGTACCACCCTCTGGGTGATAAAGTTGCTCTTTAGGTCTCTTTCCCCTCTCACCCTAAACCCATACCCTCTAGTTCTGGACTCCCCAATCCAGGGCAAAGACTTTGTCTATTTATCCTATCCATGTCCCTCATGATTTTGTAAACCTCTATAAGGTCACCCCTCAGCCTCCAATGCTCCAGGGAAAACAGCCCCAGCCTGTTCAGCCTCTCTCAATAATTCAAACCTAGTTCTGGCAACATCCTTGTAAATCGTTTCTGCAGCTTCTCAAGTTGAACAACATCCTTCCGATGGAATTATATGGAATATTCTAAAAGTGGCCTAACCAACATTCTGTACACCCGCAACATGATGTCCCAACTCGTATACTCAAAGTTCTGACCATGAAGGCAAGCATACCAATCACCTTCTTCACTGCCCTGCCTACCTAGGATTGCACTTTCAAGGAGCTATGAACCTGCGCTCCAAGGTCCCTTTGTTCAGCAACACTCCCCAGGACCTTACCATTAAGTGTATAAGTCCTGCCCTGATTTGCCTTTCCAAAATACAACACCTTGCATTTATCTAAATTAAACTCCATCTGCCACTTCTCAGCCCGTTGGCCCATATGGCCAAGATCCTGTTGTAATCTGAGGTAACCCTCTTCGCTGTCCACTACACCTCCAATTTTGGTGTCATCTGCAAACTTTCTAACTGTACCTCTTATGCTCGCATCCAAATCAATCATTTCTATATTATATATAAGATGTCACTTGTCATTGGCCATCCTTTTATCAGATGTGACTTGCCCATGACTTCAGTTCGCAGTTGACTCTATAGTTTGAGAAGGGTCAGATTGAATTAATCTGGCATCGATGTGACAGAGATGTGACACATACAAAATGTTTCCACATTTCTGAGATAGGAAGAGAAGCCATATCAGGGATCAAAGCCCACATCTCTGTATGCTGGCTAGACCATCAGTATAATCAGAGTGAGACATACTTCGGGCGGCACGGTGGCACAGTGGTTAGCACTGCTGCCTCACAGCGCCTGAGACCCGGGTTCAATTCCCGCCTCAGGTGACTGACTGTGTGGAGTTTGCATGTTCTCCCCGTGTCTGTGTGGGTTTCCTCCGGGTGCTCCGGTTTCCTCCCACAGCCCAAAGATGTGCGGGTCAGGTGAATTGGCCATGCTAAATTGCCCGTAGTGTTAGGTAAGGGGTAAATGTAGGGGTATGGGTGGGTTGCGCTTCGGCGAGTCAGTGTGGACTTGTTGGGCCGAAGGGCCTGTTTCCACACTGTAAGTAATCTAATCTACTTCATAAACCTAGCATTACATCTCTCACTGACTGAACAGGCAACGAAACCTGAGCTACACTGGGATTGGATTCACAGCTGTCACATTGAAATCAATAGCAAGATCAGCAAAAGTGAAGATAGAGATCACAGCAATTCAGGAATCAGGCTCTGAGTGTCACACATAAAACGACACATAACCATCAAAATAATTGTTTAATTATGGGGATTAAATATCTTACAAACATGTCTCTGCTTTCAATCAGTTCATATTAATGTGATTTTCGATACCCCTGTTTGCTCGATGATGGTGGGGATTTCTCACGCAGATTTGTGGGCGGCACGGTGGCACAGTGGTTAGCACTGCTGCCTCACAGCGCCTGAAGACCCGGGTTCAATTCCCGACTCAGGCGTGGAGTTTGCACGTTCTCCCCGTGTCTGCGTGGGTTTCCTCCGGGTGCTCCGGTTTCCTCCCACAGTCCAAAGATGTGCGGGTCAGGTGAATTGGCCATGCTAAATTGCCCGTAGTGTTAGGTAAGGGGTAATGTAGGGGTATGGGTGGGTTTCGCTTCGGCGGGTCGGTGTGGACTTGTTGGGCCGAAGGGCCTGTTTCCACACTGTAAGTCTAATCTAATCAGAATGCAATGGGAATGGATCCTGGCTGTTTACTCCGGCCAATTCCACACCTTTCCGGTCACCTGCCAGAATTTCTGAAATTCTAAATGAAGACATTGATGAAGTTTAGATTGAGCATTTTTAAAATAAAGAATCGGTTTGCTGCTCAATGGAAGGCAGTCACTCGGCCTTTTGTACGTGTCCTGGCTTTTTCTATACAGTTAGTCCCACTGCCTTCTCCAGTCCTGTAAGGTTCCCTGTCCAAATCCCTTTCCCAAGGAACTATCTGCTTCTGCCGTGATTTAGACAGTGCATTCCAGATCAACTCACACACTCTGAACATAATGCCCTGATCTCCTTCCTCCTCATTCTTGTATCTATGTCCCTGTAGTTATGAATCCTTTACTGTTCCCTCCCCCCCCCCACTTTTATCATACCACCTCAGTGTGGGAATGCAGTGTTAATGTGGTACTCAGCATTTTCACAAAGGCACTGAGCTATTTATATGAGGAGTTTTAAAAATATTTGTCTTTGGAATTGGAGTAATGGTGGGAAAACAATCCCAACATTTCCCCACCAGGCTGTGGGCTTTCTATTTTGAAAACTTTGTGGTGATTGTGTTTTGTTTTTGATTAAGAATAGACCATATTCCAGAAAAAAAAACATTAGTGAGCACGCTGGGATTTCAAGATTTGGAAGGTGAGTTCTGAAGGAAAGACATAATGTTAAATCTGTTTTTCTCCCTTCACAGACCCTGCCAGACCTGCTGAGTTTCTCCAGCACATTCAATTTTGATTTCAGATCTCCAGCGTCATACTTTCATTTGGGGCTTTGAGGGGTCTTTTGGGTGAGACATTAAACCAAAGTCTATCTGCCCATGCAGCACAACGTAAAATATTCCTATTTCAGGGAAAGTAGGGACCTTCTTCAGGATAACCTGGTCAGTATTAATCCCTCGGTCAACATCACTAATACATGGAGCAGTCCAACACCGGAATGGGCCCTTCGGCCCACAACGTTGTACTGAACATGATGCCAAATTAATCTAATCCCTCCTGCCCACTCTTGGTTCAAGTCCCTCCATTCCTTCCATATCCATGTGTTTATCTAAAAGCCCCATAAACACCCTATCATATCACCTGGCAGTGTGTTCCACAGTTCTATCACTCTCTGTGTGAAAAAAACCTAACCCTCTCATTCCCTTTGATCCCCCCCTCCCCCTCCCCCTCCCCCCACCTTAAATGCATGCCCCCTAAGATTAGATATTTGAACTTTGGGAAAAAGATTCTGACCGTCCACCCTATCCACACATTGCATCATTTTATAAACCTCCATCAAGTCTCCCCTCAGCCTTTGCCGTTCCAGAGAAAACAACTTGTGTTTTTCTAGCCCCTCCTTATAGCTCATACCCTCTAATCCAGGCAGCATCCTGGGAAACTGCTGCTGCTCCCTCTCCAACATCTACACATCCTTCTTGGAATGTGGTGACCAGAACTGAATGGAATACTCGAAGGGTGGTCCCTCACTAAACGCAGATGGTCTGTTTATTGTCACATTGTTGTTTTGGATATTCTAAAGAAGACTCATACCAGACTCAAAATGTTCACTTTTCTCTCTCTTCACAAATGCTGGCAGACCTGCAGAGTTTCTCCAGCACTTGCTTATTGCGTGCAAACTGACAATTTTCGAACATTCCCAAGCTTGGCAAAGTTCCCGGTTTGTTCCAAAGTGCTTCAGAACTTCCTCTGAAACAGAAATTCTTTCAATGGTTTTGGAATTCATGCGACATTTGCATTTCCGATATGCGATCAGGAATTGAGCAGGGAGAGGGAATTACATAAATTACAAAAAGTTTCTTTTTGGCAAGAGCCTGCTTCACATCCGTGTGAATAAGTGAAAGATAGTTTCAGTGGGTCTGATGAATGGTTTTATTGACATTGGGTCAGTTGCGGTTTTGATTGGTAATCAGTATCTCTTGGAATAATCTGAAGGCAATGTTTATGAATGCAATTGATGAGACCCAGTTAAATATTAACACTGACTGCAACGTCAGGCACCTTCAATTACTTGCTGAGCCTCACTGTGGGACTTTACAACACTTTGGTCTCTCCCTGAAACTCTCCAACTCTCTCCTCTCGTTTAACAGATTCCTCCTTGGCCAATCACTTGACCATCCATCTCCTTCTGTGGCTCAGGTTCAAAATCTACTTGGTAGTCAATCTTACAAAAGGTAGTCAAAGGTGCTAGATAAATGCAAGTAATTGTTGCTGTGGACTTTGAAAGGAACCAGAGGAAGATAAAGTGTGTCACCAGCTGTAAAACTGTTGTTGATTATTTTGGGGTGTTCAGAGGTTGCGCAGAGCTGGTAAATTATTCCTTTAAGATACTGTTTTATTATGGCACCAAGAAAGGTATTATTCTGTCGCTAAGGCCAGGATGCGACTGCTGTCACAGCCTGAGAACGAAGCAGGGCGAAACGATGTTCCATTTTCTACACCGTCAGTTTTCGATAACACCAGGCACCAGCTCAACAAAACAAAGTGAAAAATAATCCCGGCTTCTCCTTACAGAGGAGCGAGGGCACAATACTGTACAGGGGAGGACACGATGGGTACAGGGATCGGTGGGTTATGACCCAACACCATCAACTGTCAAATGGGGAAAAATAACCAGTCTTTATATCCCTGGGTTAACACAAACACCTCAAACCCCACAAGAACACACTTGCATCTTTATTTTATTCCCTGATGGGACATGGGTGTTGCTGGCTGGGCTGAAGTGTGCTGCCCATTATCCTGGAGAACTGCAGTCCCTCTGTCACGGGGGAATTCCAGGATTTTGACCCAGCGACAGTGAAGGAATGGCGATCTATTTCCAAGTCAGGATGGTGAGGGGTTTGGAGAGGGAACTGGGGGGTGCGATTCTTCAGTCAGCGATTATTACATTCTTCAAAAAGAGGTTCATTCACTCGATTTGACATCAATCAAAACCAGTCACGACTTGATCCAGCCACTGAGGCAAATGTGAAACCTTTGAAGGGTGACAGTGCGATTGAGAGCCTGGGATCTTGTGATGTGAGAGATTGCTGCGACTGATTGACAGGAAGGGTTCATGGTAAAAAATGAGGTCTGCAGATGCTGGAGATCACAGTTGAAAATGTGTTGCTGGTTAAAGCACAGCAGGTCAGGCAGCATCCAAGGAATAGGAAATTCGACGTTTCGGGCATAAGCCCTTCATCAGGAATGAGGAGAGGGTGCCAGGCAGGCTAAGATAAAAGGTAGGGAGGAGGGACTTGGGGGAGGGGCGATGGAGATGTGATAGGTGGAAGGAGGTCAAGGTGAGGGTGATCTGTGCAGAGGAGATGACCTGGGGGGTGCAGTGAGAGAGAGACTCACTGAAATCCTTGTAGAGGGAGGAAGAGAGCTTCTTCAAGGAAGGCATCCTTGCAAGAGGATTCGCAGTAGGTTAAAATCTTCGGGTAAAAAATGAGGTCTGCAGATGCTGGAGATCACAGCTGAAAATGTGTTGCTGGTTAAAGCACAGCAGGTCAGGCAGCATCCAAGGAATAGGAAATTCGACGTTTCGGGCATAAGCCCTTCACCAGGAATGAGGAGAGGGTGCCAGGCAGGCTAAGCTCGATCTGTTCCTTTTGAATTCTATCTCAGGGCAGCACGGATTAGGCCATCATTTACTACTCCCCACGGCCTACAGCAGTGGCTTCCTGGAACCAGTGTGGTCTGCATTGTAATAAGGTAAGTGAGGATAGTGGACAGTGAGAATATCACTGGACTAGCAATTCAGAGACCTCAAACCCTGGCATGATGACAGGACAGCGTACGTTAAGTGAGATATTTACTTCTGAGAGTCCAAAGCTCCACTAATGCGCTCGATGCCTCCAGAGAGAAGTGGGCACGGTGGGGGATAATAGAGTGCTCATGACCTCCTTCCGCTCTCCCTATCCCTCCCTCACTTTCAAAGGTTGGTATTACCCATAATGGGCTTTGAGCATAAATATTCAACAGGTTATATGGTGGTTAAATAGTGAAACAAAAGAGTCACAGTGATTTGGTGGTGGAAGGTCATTCAGTTGTGATTAAAGAAAGATTCAAAAACAAAAAAAGTCATGGTGACTGGGTGGTGGGAAAGCCGTTGTTCTGTACAATAGGACTTCTGGGTATATAAAATAAAAAGCATCTCTCAGTCAGGGAGACTGTGAAACCCCATCTGGTTCTTTAATGGCCTTTCGAGTCTGGCAATCTGCCAGCCTTCCTCAGTCTGGTCAACATGGCTCTCTGACCAACACAGGCGCGGCTCACTCGCCACTCAGTTGATGAAAGGGCAGTCTGGCGGACCACAATGGATCCAGAGTCCATGGAGTCTAGGCTCCAGGTGGGCTGTGTGTGAACAATGAGATGCCATCATTGTCCCAATGGCACCACGTTGTCCAACAAACATGAGGGAGGTACGGTCAATGATATACTGGAGGGTGAAACCCAGTTCTTGACCCAGTTCAAGCTATAAGAGGCTAGGAGAATGGAGTAAAATGGGTCAAAGGGGATTAAATGCCCAATCAAATTACTACGTTGTCAACGGCAACCATCTCGAGATAATTACACAAAGACACCTAGAGTGAACGCCTCTCTCTTCTCCAGCCTGCCTTCCCCCTCTAGTATCCCACTCGGTTATAACAGCCATGAGGCAGGTTCTCAACGATGTCCTCCAGGCTAAGCTTCTCTGCCTCAATGTCCTCCATGTCCTTTTCGATTGATTTCATCTTCAGGATCTGTAAGTCGGAGGCAGCCTCCAGCTCCCGCAGCTTCTGGTCCAGGGTCTGATCGATCACCCACCTCAGGGCTCCCATCTCGGCCTTGGTTGTATTCAGCATTTCCTCCGTCACCTGGTCAACCTGAAGGCTCTCTATCAGGGAAAGAGCAAACAGAAAAGGGGCGTCATACAGAGACACCAACCTGTCTCCGGGAGTGGGGTCTGCAGGACATTGGGAGCTCAGTCAGCCCACTGCTTGATGGCCTCAGAATCAGCAACCCTTCAGTTTAGAGTTTAGCAATCCTCCAACGTTCGACCCAGGGCTCAGTGACCTCATCACCCAGGGCTCAATGACCCTACAACCCAGTGCCCTTATCACCCAGGGCTCAGTGACCCATGACCCAGTGACCTAATCACCCAGGGCTCAGTGACCCTACAACCCAGTGCCCTTATCACCCAGGGCTCAGTGACCCTACATCTCAGTGACCTTAGCACCCAGGGCTCAGTGACCCATGACCCAGTGACCTAATCACCCAGGGCTCAGTGACCCATGACCCAGGGCACAGTGACCCTACAACCCAGTGACCTAATCATGCAGGGCTGAATGACCTATGACCAGGACTCAGTGGTTTATAACCCAGGGCTCAGTGACCCCATGACCTATGGCCAAGCCGCATGGGACCCTATGACCTTGTGGATTCTTGGACCCCTCTTGGGTAGCATCAGCCTCTCGCCCATGAACATACCGACTGTCTTCAGTAACTCAGTTAATTGCTTCAGGTCACGATCGAGGGACTGTCTGGCTTTCTTCACCTCCTTGCCCATGGCCAGTGTTTCATGAAGGACCTGTCATGGAGACAGAAACTGCTATGAGGTAACCCTGGCAACGTGGCTCAGTAAGTAACAGAGACCGCCCTGAGCACTCTCCCCCAGCAGTGCTGAGGGAGAGTGAGTGCGTGCAGGTGAGTGTTAAAGTACAGCCCTGTCTCCCGCTGGCTTCTGGCCTGGAGGGGAATCCAGATTGTGCATGGAAAGATTCCAGGAACATCACTGACTGCCTCAGCCAACATTCCTGCCTGAGACAATGCACATTTGAACCATTGGTTCAACACTTGTTTTGGGGTTGCGTAGCGCAGCACTCCCTCAGCCTCCATGTTGAACTGGATTCTACATTTGGTTCCTGCTGTGACCTTTCATTGTCTGAGTCAGCTGCCTTGTGTGCTTTAACCTCAAGGGAGAGGATCATCTGGTGTAACACCACATCACCGGGAGCTTCAGTCTAAAGGCCGCCAAGGATTCGTTCTCTTTTGACCCATTCCTGAGATGTCGCTGTGACCTCTCAGTCTGAAAGCAGCGGTCCAGGACAGTGTGGTACTGAGGGAGTGCTGCACAGTTTAAATTATAGCTTTAAATTAAGGGGTGATAGGTATAGGACAGATGTTAGGGGTAGATTCTTTACTCAGCGAGTCGTGAGTTCATGGAATGCCCTACCAGTAGCAGTGGTGGACTCTCCCTCTTTATGGGCATTTAAACGGGCATTGGATAGGCATATGGAGGATAGTGGGCTAGTGTAGGTTAGGTGGGCTTGGATCGGCGCAACATCGAGGGCAGAAGGGCCTGTACTGCGCTGTATTTTCTATGTTCTATGTTCTAGTTGGAGGTGCCGTCTCCTGATGAGACATTTAACCGAGGTTCCACTGGATTAAAACTCACCAGTGCACTTAACAAAGAACAATAAGCAGGTATTCCCTGGTTGAGGAGTGTAACACCAGGGGGGGGGGTAATGTCAAAACCAGGGGATCCCACCTTGACAAAATCACTTCTCCTCGTTTTGAATCTGAGGGGTTGAGAGACTTTGTATTCTTGGCTGGGCTTTGAATGTTCTTAAGGCAGGGATTGACAGCTTCCTGAATTTCAGGTTTGTGGGCTTAGCGTTCGTATAAGGTATTGAATTGTTCACCAGACACTGAATAGGAGGGCAGGCGTGATGGGCTGAATGGCCAACTCCCGCTCCGAAGGAATAAGAACTAGAAGGTGCTGTGGGACAGAGAAACAGAGTAAGTGTTTTGGTTTCAAAGGGCAACACAACATCGAGGGCCGAAGGGCCTGTCCTGTGTGTTACCGCTCTGAGAGAATTTGAAGAGAAGCCTGAAATGTGAAATGTTGACTCTGTTTCTCTCCCTCTCTCTGTAGAAGCTGCCAGACCTGCTGAGTTTCTCCAATCATTTGTTTTTATTTCCGATCTCCAGCATCCACAGGACTCTGCTTTTATTGGAGTTTTCCCCAGTGCCCTGGACAATGTTTATCCCTCATCACAAAAATCGCTGACCTTCGCATCATCGCAGCGCTGTCTGTGGGAGCTTGCTGAGTACACATGGTCAGAAATGCACCAGCCAGTGATCTCACTTTGTAGATATGGGGGTGGCTGTAAAGTGGGTTCGGACGTTCTGACAGGCACTAGACAAATGCAGGTTCTTTCCTTTCCTTCTAGTCCCTCACCTCTGCCTGGATTCTCTGCAGATGATCAGATTGTCCTGCTCACAGAGATGGTTTCTGGTTACGAATCTATCAATCCCTGTTCAGGCTGAGCGTGTGAATGGCCGGGGGGCGGGGACATGGCATCTCCTGAAATGTCAAAACACTGCCAAGGAGACTTAGAAGGAGTTGTAGACCATTCAGCCCATTGAATGGGATCATGGCTACTCTGATAATCTTCATCCCCACTTTCCTGCCTTTTCTTCATAACCCTCACTCCCTGCCAGATTGGAAATCTGTCTCAGCCTTGAATATACTTTCTGACCCAGCCCTGACAGTCCACTGTGGTACAGAGTTCCCCACTGAGAGAAGACATTTCTCCTCATCTCTGTCTTAAACAGGTGACCCCTTGTTCTGAAATGATACCCTCTGGTTTTAGATTAGATTAGATTACTTACAGTGTGGAAACAGGCTCTTCGGCCCAACAAGTCCACACCGACCCACCGAAGCACAACCCACCCATACCCTACATTTATCCCTTACCTAACACTACAGGTAATTTAGCATGGCCAATTCACCTGACCTGCACATCTTTGGACTGTGGGAGGAAACCGGAGCACCCGGAGGAAACCCACGCAGACACGGGGAGAACGTGCAAACTCCACACAGTCAGTCGCCTGAGGCTGGAATTGAACCCGGGTCTCAGGCGCTGTGAGGCAGCAGTGCTAACCACTGTGCCACCCACAAATCTTTTTAGAATTGTGTTAGAATCTTTTATAAAGGGGGAACAATTTCTCCACATCGACCCTGTCAAATTCTCAAAGTATCTTGTATGTTTCAAGAAAGTTGTCTCTCAGTCTTTTAGACTCCAATGAGTAAGGTTCCTACTCAACCTGTCCTCCTGAGACAGTCCCTCCATCATCAACATCATAGAATCCCTACAGTGTGGAAACAGGCCCGTCGGCTCAACAAGTCCACACCGACCCTCGAAGAGTAACCCACCCAGACCCATTCCCCCACTCTATTACTCTCTACATTTCCCTTGACCAACACAAATAGCCTGCTCATCCCTGGACATTATGGGCAATTTCCCATTGCCAATCCACCCTAACCTGCACATCCCTGGATCTACCCTAACTTGCATATCTTTGGAGTGTGGGAAGAAACCCTTGCAAACACGGGGAGAATGTGCAAACTCCACACAGACAGATGCCAGAGGCCATAGCCAGGATTAATCTAATAACCCTTCTCCAGTCTGCCTCCAATGGCAGTACATCTTCCCTTAGGTAGGGGATCCAAACCTTTTCACACTTCCCATAGGATTTGCCGACTCTGATGCCATCCATTCCTGGTTGGGTTGGTATGGGACTGACCTCCAAACAGCCCGCCTCCACTCACCCACCATTGGTCACCTAACATATCAATCATTGTGATATTCCATCATCCCACAACCAATCAGGAGAGCAAAGAGAGCTATTCAGGCTCTCATTGGGCGATTCGCCATAGTCAGTGATAGTCATAGTCATCCCTAATGATCTATATTTTTATAACAAACACTAGGGGTGTCAGAAGAAACCTGACCTGTTTTAAAACACTCTTATGGTTTTGTCGTGTATGCAACCTGTTAGAGATTTATGATGATGCCAGGTCAACTCGGCGATGTGGTAACCCATGGCAACCATGGTGAAAGCCAGGCCTGGATCATTCACAGAAGGTCAGTGGGAGTTGGAGATAGTGAGGACGGCAGATACAGGAGAGTCAGAGGCGATAAAGTGTGGAGCTGGGAAAGCACAGCAGCAGCAGCAGCAGGAGAGTCAGCCCATTGGGTCAGGACCCTTCATTGAGAATGGGGAGGGGGAAAGGAGGCCAGAAATAAGCAGCGCTGTGCAAGCTAGTGTCTCCAAATAAACCTGTTGGACTATAACCTGGCGTTGTGTGTTTTTTTAACTCTGTCCACCCCTCTGTCCACTCCGTTAGGTGGGCGGCACGGTGGCACAGTGGTTAGCACTGCTGCCTCACAGCGCCTGAAGACCCGGGTTCAATTCCCGCCTCAGGCGACTGACTGTGTGGAGTTTGCACGTTCTCCCCGTGTCTGCGTGGGTTTCCTCCGGGTGCTCCGGTTTCCTCCCACAGTCCAAAGATGTGCGGGTCAGGTGAATTGGCCATGCTAAATTGCCCGTAGTGTTAGGTAAGGGGTAAATGTAGGGGTATGGGTGGGTTTCGCTTCGGCGGGTCGGTGTGGACTTGTTGGGCCGAAGGGCCTGTTTCCACACTGTAAATCTAATCTAATCCAACCCCGGCGTCTCCAAATCAGAAATAAATGGGGGGAGGGGAACAGGGAGAAAGGTAGGTGGGATGGTGATAGGGGGGTGCGGGTAGTGGTCCATCGATGTAGTGGAAGAAAAGGTTGTGGCCAGATGAGGCCACCCTAAATAATGAACTTATGATGGACAACAATAAACTTACCCTGGATGAATAATAGATGGATAATGACTAAAGCATGCTGGGAAATCAAACCCAGGCCTGACCAAAGTGACTGTGTTGATCCCCATGCTGCAGAATCCAGACTGCAGCTACGCACAAATCTGACAGCTGCAGATCCTGCTATACATACCTGGGAGTTAGACTGGAATGGGACAACGGAATATCGCCATCGGGACAATCAGGAGCAGCAAGACATTCGCTCGATACGGAGGGGCCTGGCACCCTTATTTGGAGGAGGTTACATGCACCCAGCGTCTACTGTAATGGAGACCTAAGAGCCACCCTGCTATCAACGTGCCAACACCTGGTTGGGTCTGATCGCTCAGGGTAACGGAACCTGATCAATCCATTGGCAGATCCTCAAGACCCTCCCAAAAGGGCGTGGAGACTCGGAAGGATAAGAATTGCCACAAAACCCCACTCAGGGCGGTAACTCCAGAATAAGTACCAATCGAGAAGACACCCCCAAGACCATCGGGAGAAGGCAGCACCAGCATGCAGAGCCTGGCCACGTTCCAGTGTCGGGGCTGGGGAGGGGGATACAATCAAAGTATAAGATAGAGGAGGAGGGGGAGAACAGGAGGACTGCAGATCTGGGGTTCAGAGTCAGGAGTGTGGTGCTGGAAAAGCACAGCAGGTCAAGCAGTTAGTTTATAGTATATTATTCTTATTGTTCTAATATTAATTGTGTTCAATAAATGAATATTATTGTTTCAAACAGTCGACTCACGGTTCTTTTGCTGAATATAGGAATTTAAACACGCAGTGTGGCAGGTACACCGGGGGGGAGGGATGGTGCCAGAGGAGCTGTGGGAGAGAGACTGTTCCATGTGTTGTCTGTAGAGGCAGGCAGAGCTCGGACCCATGTGCGTGCCCATAGCCCACCTACTTGGTTTGTAGGAAGGGGGGTATCACCATCTCATCTACCTTACCCTCAGCCTTACCGCACCACCCCCCCCATCTATTTCTGAGCTCCCAGCCCCCTCCCTCATTCCCAATGAAGGGTCCTTAGCCGAAATATTGGCTCTCCTGCCCCTCCAATGCTGCCTGACCTGCTGTGGTTTTCCAACGTCACATGTTTATCAGATGCAGGTTAATGAGAGTGCCACCCGCTGAGGAGGGAGGCTTTTATTTGAGCTTTACCTTGGCTGCTGTTGTGCCGTCCTCCTGAAGTTTCACCTTGAAGGCTGCGGCCTGCTCCTCCTGGGTGGCCAGCTGACCCTGCGTGATGTCCAGCCGAGTGCGGAGTGAGCCTGATTGCGTGGCCTGGTCCTGGGCTCGTCTCCTGAGCTTTTGGGCCTCCTGGAAGGCAGAAGGACGCCACAGTCAGTTTCGTTGTTCCTTTCACTCTCTCAGGGGGACAAAGCAAGGCCTGGGGCCTAGCCCTGAGCAGAGCTTTCTGGAGCAGCTAAGAATCTATCAGGCTGGGGCTGTCTCCCCGGAAGCATCTGAGTCTGAGGGGTGACCTTATAGAGGTTTACAAAATTATGAGGGGCATAGAGAGAATAAATAGGCAAAGTGTTTTCCCTGGGGTGAGGGAGTCCAGAACTAGAGGGCATAGGTTTAGGGCGAGAGGGGAAAAATTTAAAAGGGACCTAAGGGGCAACTTTTTCACACAGAGGGTGGTACGTGTATGAAATGAGCTGCTGGAGGAAGTGGTGGAGGCTGGTACAATTACAACATTTAAACGGCATCTGGATGGGTATATGAATAGGAAGGGTTTGGAGGGATATGGGCCGGGTGCTGGCAGGTGGGACTAGATTGGGTTGGGATATCTGGTCGGCGTGGACGGGTTGGACCGAAGGGTCTGTTTCCGTGCTGTACATCTCTATGACTCTAATCAGATTGCCGTGGGTCTGGAGTCACGTGTAAGCCAGAGTTTAATGAGATTGCCTCTCATGCTTCAAAGCTCCAGAGAACACAAGCCCAGTCTCTTTGTATCTCTCCTTCTGATACAGTCCCTCTCGACTAGAGTCAGTCTCTGCCCCTCACTGCATTCCCTCTTGGGCAAGGGGATTGGACCTGCACACTGTACTTCCTGGTGCACTCTCTGTGTCCAATACGACTGCAGCAAGGTCTTATTCTTTCATAAGAGCCCCTACAAACTTGGAAATATTACAACTGGCCCCACATCCAAACTGATCGGGCTCAGCTGTGGCCCAAGTATTGATCTCACCGGTCACAGCCTGCCAACCTGAGAAAGGCCCCGTTACTCCCACTCTCTGCTTTCTACCGGTTTCATAAGCAGTAGGCCATTCAGCCCTCAAGCCTGTCCCACCATTTAATTGGCTCACAGCTGATCTATGGCCCACCTCCATGGAGAGAGGAACCTCAATTATCCAAAGGGTATAGGAGGGGAGTATTGTGTTTGGTTAATTGAATGCCGAATAATCGATGCGTGGCTAACTAGGTTATCCGGCATCGGGACCTTTTAATCTTGTTGGGATCATCCAAAACTCGGTTAGTTGAATGCCGGATAATCGCGGTTTCTCCGTACCTGCTTTTGGAGCATAATCCCTTTGCTTAACAAAAGTGGGGGGAATGTACAAACTCAACACAGACAGTTGCCCGAGGGTGGGATCGAACCCGGGCCCCTGGCGCCGTGAGGCAGCTGTCCTAATCACTGAGCCACTGTGCTCCCCATCCTGCTGCCTTGCTGCTCTAGCACAGGCCCGATAAGCTATTGGATACAGAGAGGGGCTTGACTTGGAATGGGTTGAATCTATGGGTTTGGAGGGTGGTAATGGCATTGCCCTTTGACCTTTGCGATGCCTTGGTTGATGTGCCAAGCCCGGCTGGCGGTGGTATTACTGATGGTAGAACTGGAGCCAGCAACTCGCAATATTCTCCGGGCGAGTGCGGTCTTCCTCTTGGCCTCTGGCATCACCTTCCCCTTGATCGCACCCATCTTCCGCAAACTCCCTTTACCTCGGAGCTTGCCAGCTGGTGTCTTATTGTCTGAAACAATAACAAACAAAACAAAGGTTCATTTCCCACCTCCCTCCACAGGGGAGGCCATAATGAGGAGCTGTACCTTGAAACTGCCCAGATAAAATTCACATTTATAGAGACAGTAAAACTGCAGATGCTGGAATCCAAGGCAGACAGGCAGGAGGCTGGGAGAACACAGCAAGGCAGGGCAGCACCAGGAGGTAAAGTCAACGTTTCGGGTGTAACCTTTCTTCAGGGCTGGGGGGTGGGTGTGGGGGGAAATGCAGATAAAGGGGGTGCTGGCGGGGGGAGGTGAGAGTGGTGAAGTGGGGATAGATGAGAAAAGACCACTCCCTTGTCAGGTCCACACCCCCCACCAACCCAACCTCCACTCCCAGCACCTTCCCCTGCAACCGCAGGAAATGCAAAACTTGCCCCTACACCTCCCCCCTCACTTCACTCTAAGGTCCCAAGGGATCCTTCCATATCCGCCACAAATTCACCTGCACCTCCACACACATCATCTATTGCATCCGCTGCACCCGATGTGGCCTCCTCTATATTGGGGAGACAAGCCGCCTACTTGCGGAACGTTTCAGAGAACACCTCTGGGACACCCGGACCAACCAACCCAACCACCCCGTGGCTCAACACTTTAACTCCCCCTCCCACTCCACCAAGGACATGCAGGTCCTTGGACTCCTCCACCGGCAGAACATAGCAACACGACGGCTGGAGGAAGAGTGCCTCATCTTCTTCCTAGGAACCCTCCAACCACAAGGGATGAACCTAGATTTCTCCAGTTTCCTCATTTCCCCTCCCCCCACCTTGTCTCCGTCCCAACCCTCGAACTCAGCACCACCCTCCTAACCTGCAATCTTCTTCCTGACCTCTCCGCCCCCACCCCACTCCAGCCTATCACCCTCACCTTGACCTCCTTCCACCTATCACATCTCCATCGCCCCTCCTCCAAGTCCCTCCTCCCTACCCTTTATCTTAGCCTGCTTGGCACACTCTCCTCATTCCTGAAGAAGGGCTTATGCCCGAAATGTCGATTCTCCTGCTCCTTGGATGCTGCCTGACCTGCTGTGCTTTTCCAGCAACACATTTTTAGCTCTGATCTCCAGCATCTGCAGGCCTCACTTTCTCCTCGGGGATAGGTGAGGACAGGCAGAGGGTACGTCCTGGTTGTGAGCTTGTTCCATGGTGTGGTTTAAGAGCTGGAGGGCAGAGGAGGTGCCGTGACAGTGAGATAGGGACTCACTGAGTGCTCGTCTGAGGGAGGCTGAGAACCTCTCCAAAGTGGGCCTCCTCTGAAGAGGTTTTCGCAGTGGAACAAACATGACTCGGGACCAAAATAAACTGCAGAGGCTGGAGTCCAAGGTAGACAGACAGGAGGCTGTGCAGATGAAGGAATCCAATTCAAGGCAGACTTTCTGGGAGTGTTGTCTGGAAACATTTCTTGACTCGGAGGGTCGTGGTAAGGGCCACTTTCCAACATGGCTTAGCCTGAACCAAATAATCCCACACACCCCCCTAGCCCCACCTCCTCGACGGCCAACAGCCCTGGTGGGTTTTTCCAGATGGTGCTGACCCCACAGAGACCGCACAAAGACCCTCCGCCCAGTGTCAATCCGTGTCTGTCCCTCATGATACCATCACAACACTGCCCACCTCCACCCCATGCCCCCCACCCGTTCACCATTAGCCATTTGACAGGAGAGTATGGAGCAAGGTGGGGGTGGGGCTGGGCCATTCAGCCCCTTGAGCCTGCTCCACCATTTAACACGATCACGGCTGATCTTATCTTGACCAGAACTCCACCCTCCTGCCCTCTCTCCATAACCCTCTAACCCGTTACTAATAAAAATCCATCTATCTCCTCCATAAATCTATTCTGTATCCTAGCCTCCGCTGCACTCTGAGGTCACAAATTCCAATGATTCATGACCTTTTGAGAGAAATAATTTTGCCTCATCCGTTTTAAATTTGTTGCCCCTTATCCTAAAAGATTTCTCCGGAAGGGGAAACATCCTCGCTGGGTTTACTTCATCAATCCCCTTTAGTGTCTTATATAACGCAGTTAGATCTCCTGTCACTTTTCTGAGCTGCAGAGAGTATTGACCCAAACTGCTCAATCTCTCTTCATAAGTTGGACGTCACCTCCCCCCATCTCTGGGTTCAATCTCGTGAACCTCCTCAGAACTGCCTCCAATGCAATTACATCCTTCCCCAAGTCAGGAGATCAAGACTGGACACAACACTCCATGTGCAATCTCACTAATACTTTGTACAGTTACAACAATACTTCCTGATTTTTATATTCTGTTCCTTCAGTGATAAATGCCAAAATTTCCATTGACCTGCTGCACCTGGATACCAATTTTCTTCAATTCAAGCACAAAGACACCTAGATCCTCTGGACTGAAGCGTTCTGATGTTTCTGTCTATTTCAATAATAAGTTGCCTTTCTATTTCTGTGACCAAAATGGATAACTTCACACTTGTCCATTAGATTAGTTTCCCTACAGTGTGGAAACTGGCCCTTTGGCCCAACAAATCCATACCGACCCTCCGAAGAGTAACCCACTCAGACCCATTTCCCTCTGACTAATGCACCTGGTACTATGGCCAATTCACCCTAACCTGCACATCTTTGGACTGTGGGAGGAAACCGAAGTACCCGGAGGAAACCCACACAGACACGGGGAGAACGTGCAAACACCACACGGACAGTCACCTGAGGCTAGAATCGAACCCAGGTCCCTGGCACCATGAGGCAGCAGTGCTAACCACTGAGCCACCGTGCCACCCGCG
This sequence comes from Hemiscyllium ocellatum, assembly GCF_020745735.1. Lineage (NCBI taxonomy): Eukaryota > Metazoa > Chordata > Chondrichthyes > Orectolobiformes > Hemiscylliidae > Hemiscyllium > Hemiscyllium ocellatum. The sequence goes on from NC_083421.1 coordinate 61,751,192, forward strand.
TTAAAACCTCATCTGCCAAATTGTGGCCCATTCACCAAACCTAACCATATCCATTTGGATATTTCTTATATCATCATTGCAGCTAATTTTCCCATCACTTTTAGTGTCAGCCATCCCAGTATCATCTGTGCCAATGTTAACCCACACACTCTCACCATTGGCTGCCTGGTGCTCAATCCCACAGCACCCTGCCTTCCGATTGGCTAATAAACCGTCTCCCTGGTGTGAATGGGATGGGAACCATACCTTCCAAGATTTTCAGCAGAGAGATTCCCTCCTCTTTGATCTGTTTGACTTTCTGAACTGATGCTCTCGCAGTGGCCCTGGAAGATTTAACACGACTCAGAAGCTAAAAGGGAGAGAAATATGATTAGGTCTTTCGAATCAGGAGCACGGGGAGACAGTTGGGCCCTTGGGATGTGCTTCACTGTTCAATAAGGGCACAGCTAAGCTTCAGCTCCAACTCCCCTCGATAACCTTTGACCCCTCGCTGGTCACAAAACTGTCTAACTCACCCTCCAATGGCTCAGTTTCCACTCCTTGCTGAGGAAGGAATTCCAAACTCTCATGACCCTCAACAAAAAAAAAATAAGCAAAACCCCTTGAGCCTGCTGAGGTATCGTAGAGCTGTGTCAAGGGGCTGAATGGCCTGATACTAGCCCCGTGCTCACCTCGTCGTACATCTCCTTGGTTTCCATTCCCATCTGGAAGGCCTTAACTCGGGGTTCCACCTCCAGAAGCAGCTTCTCAATTTGCTGGTCTTTGACCTGAAGAGCACTTTCCAAATTCTCAATTTCGGCTGTGAAATTGTTCCAGCCCTATGGTAAAATTAAAGGCAAAACGATCAGAGTCATATTAAAAAATAACTCAACATTGCACTCGAGGGGACAGGAAACTACAGGGACCAAGTGAAATCAAAGAGAAGGCAAGAAAAAAATATTAGCAAACTACAGAAGGGTAAACACAAAGATGTTTGGCCAGTATATACAGAGCAGAAGGACAGCTAAGGAAATGGTGGGGCCTATCAGAGATGAAGAAGGGAACTTGTGTGAAGATGGAGAAGGTATTGGAAGAATTTTAAATTAACTTTTTGTCTCCGATTTCACAAAGGAAAGAGACGATGCGGATATAGTAATCAGAGCAGCAGTGTGAAATATCAGACAAAACAGTCAGAACAAGGGAGAACAGTGTACGGCGAGGGGTAGATCAAGCGAGAGATCTTGCTGTGTGAGTGCACAAGTTCCGAAAGGAAGCAGCACACTTGGTAAGGTTATCTTCCAGCTGAAGGAGTTGACCCCGACTGAGTGTTGCAGACTGGCACATTCCAAGGTCCAGGACTACGTGTTGAGGGACGCGCTGGAGCTTGGGGCAGCTGCCGCCAAGGCGCGGTGGGGAAAGACCACCGTGTAACATCTGCCTGCCTAAAGAAGATCAGGGGGCCCTGCAGTCATTTGGGCTCTGCTGACGCCTCAGCTCAATATGTGAGTGAGAAATACACAGATCTGTATTTAATAATGAAAATTCTGAGCTGTGTATGTAAATGTTGACATATGTATGGCATTACCAAATGTACAGTGTATCAAATATTTTATGAATAAAGTATATTTTTGAAATAAAAAAAAATAAAGAAGGCAGGTGGACTGCTCTCCTCCATCGGCAGACGTATAGAACACAGAATGGTCTGTCGCAGTGGCTCAGTGGTTAGCACTGCTGCCTCACAATGCCAGGGACCCGGGTTCGATTCCAGCCTCAGGCGACTGTCTGTGTGGAGTTTGCAAGTTCTCCCTGAGTCTGTGTGGGTTTCCACCGGTTTCCTCTCGTAGTCTAAAGATGTGCAGGTCAGGGAGAATTGGCCATGCTAAATTACCCACAGTGTTCAGGGATGTGTAGGTTAGGTGTATTAGTCAGGGGTAAGTATAGGGAAGGGTCGGGTACATTTTGGCGCTAAACTGTTTTGTTGCTCGTTACTTTGGCACTGAGCTGTTTTGGCACCAATTCAGAACAAAAATAAAAGTCTTGTTTGGTTAAAAGAGAGAGGATGATTAACAACCCGATGTAATTTTCTCATCTAGCAAGAGTTGATAGTTGAGGAAACTACGTCGGGTCGTTAGCCATCCTCTCTTCTTTCACCAAATAAGACTTTTTTGTGTTGTGAATTGGCGCCAAAACAGCTCTGTGCCAAAACGGCGGGGCCAAATGATCAGCACCAAAACAGCTGCACCAAATAGTCCCATTCCGGTAGGGGAGTGAGTCTGGATGGGTTACTCTTTGGAGGGTTAGTGTAAACTTGTTGGGCCGAAGGGCCTGTTGCCTCACTGTATCAGACACTGGGCAGATCACAACAGGAGCATTGTGTGCAGGTCTGTCGCCACATTTGCTGCAGTTATATGAGGTATTACACTGGAAATGCATCATCGATTGTCACAAAGTCTCTTCACCCGATGAAGGAGCAGTGCTCCAAAGCTTGCAATTTCAAATAAACCTGTTGGACCATAACCTGGTGCTGTGGCAGACTCCATGTCTTTAAACAGCCCTCCCTAGTTTTCGGGAAAACATCCTTCCACCATTCACCTTGTCCAAATCCCTCAGGATCATCTCAGTCTCAATGAGATCACTGCTCATTCTCTGAAATGGCCCCGAGATGGGCCCGACCTGGCAAACGTGAGGACTGCAGATGCTGGAGAGGAGCAGGAGAATCAACGTTTCGCATTCCGAATTTTCCTGCTCCTCGGATGCTGCCTGACCTGCTGTGCTTTTCCAGCACCACTCTCATCTTGATCATGGGCCCAACCAATCCAGGTACTGCTCAGCAGGTAACCCCCCTCACCGTAGCCAGCAGACTAATTACTTCCAATGCCTTTTATTAGATTACTTACAATGTGGAAACAGGCCCAACAGGCCCTTTGGCCCAACAAGTCCACACCGACCCTCCGAAGAGCAACCCACCCAGACTCATTCCCCTACATTTACCCCTTCGGGCAATTCATCTAACCTGCATATTTTTGGACTGTGGGAGGAAACCAGAGCACCCGGGAGACGCAGACACAGGGAGAATGTGTAAACTCCACACAGACAGTTGCCTGAGGTGGGAATCGAACCTGGGTCCCTGGCACTGTGAGGCAGCAGTGCTAACCACTGTGCCACCGTGCTGCCCTTTCCAAAATAGGGAGACCACAACTGTGCCCCGTACTTCATGTGTGACCTCACCAACGCAACTGCAACAAACATCCATTTCCCTCGCCACAACCGTAGAAACTTCTGGAAGCAAAGACAGCTTCACCTTAGAGAAAGAAAGCTAGCTATTTCTTGCTGGTTTCTACAGAAAGCTGCAGACACGGGAATAAGTGCTGTCAATGTAGAGGACATGAGCGCAATCGGACACGGGCCATGCCCATCTAACTTGCCCCCACACCCCCATCGAGAGGGGCACTGGCCTTTCACAGGAGACGAGCGACCATCTCACTCCATTGAGCATTGCGCGGAAGGTCTATGGTTTAGCCAGTGTACAAACCTCAGGCTGGGGCTCGGTGAGGCTTGGAGGCAGAGTGAGGTTTGCCCCCCGGGTTGGATGGGTAGACACGTACAACCTCTTGGCCTCCTTCAGCGCCTTGTCCGCTTCCTCGGCCAGCTCCTCCATCTGACTCTGCAGGGACTGGAGGCTGGAAAAGAAAAGACACTGACCAGGGAGAGCTAGGTTTCTGTCGCCCCCACCCCCCTCCCCTCACCCACTGCAGGAAACCCCACCCTGCCTCACAGGCAAAGACGTTTCTGTAAAACGTAACCACTGTGAGGGGAACCAATTTGCACACAGCAAGCACAAATACAAGAATGACCAGGGGATTCTCAGTGTCACTGGCAGGGCCAGTGCCCATTGCCCATCCTGAATTGCCCTTGGGAGTGAGGTAGTTAGGAACCTTCCTGAACTACTGCAGTCCATGGGGTATCGGGTACCCACAATGCCCTCAGGGAGGGAGTTCTAACATTCTGACCCACTGAAGGAATGGTGATATATTTCCAAGCCAGAATGGTGAGTGGGGGGAGCTTTAGGGCGGTGGTATTCCTATGTACCTGCTTCCCTTGTCCTTCCAAGGAATGGTGGTCACATGTTCTGGAAGGTGCTAATCTGTTTTCGATGTTGGGACAAGAACACACGAACAGGGGGAGGCCAGTGTGATATTTTTTCTGATACTCAGAGATGTGTGGTACCGGGTAGTTCTCGGCCAGCTGTCCCCCTTTCTGTTTGGCTGCTCCTGGGCCTTATTGTGTGCTTCATGGTGGAGGCCATACCCAGGAAGCTTTACTGCATGATAACAAATAGAACTACATTCGGTCAGGTTGAATGAGGAGGACATGATGGAGCTGGGACAGATGGACCCACTCCCTCTGAAAGGTGGAGATGATCAGGTCTCCGCCCACTGGCTGAGACTGGCATCAGTGGAAGGTAATATCAACGTTAACCCTTTCAGAAGCATCAGCTTATAGACTGGCCGCTGAGGCCAGAGCTGATTTCCTGCCTTGGGATTTTCACACCACTCGAAATCCAGGTGAGGGTGTCCATTTAACAGCGCGTCAGAAACACAGCTCCCCTGGCAGTGCAGTGCTCCCGCAGTATCCAGCCGACACTGTGTGCTCCAGTCTCTCGGGTAGGAATGGAGAGAACCAGTTTCTAACTCAAGGCTGAATAGTCAGGGACTCAGAGGGATTTGTCTTAATTAAGTGTTCTCACAAGCAGCCCAATGTACGTTTTGAGATTGCATTCCCTCAGACAAAGTGAAGTCACCATTACTGTTAATGCAGTGAGATGTGTGTGTCTGTGTCTGTGTGTGCGCGCATGTGTCTGTGTGTGTGCGCGTGTCTGTGGGTGTGTGTGTCTGTGTGCGTGTGCGTGTGTCTGTGTGCATGTGTGTGTCTGTGTGTGTGTCTGTGTGTGTGTGTCTGTGTGTGTGTGTCTGTGTCTGTGTGTGTCTGTCTGTCTGTCTGTGTGCGTGTCTGTGTGTGTCTGTGTGCGTGTCTGTGTGTCCAAGTCCGTGTGTTGGGGGGGCGCGGCTGGAACATGTTCATCATGTTGACTGTGGGGTCTAGCCCATTCCATTTCAGATTTGCCAACCAGACATCACCACATCTTTGGCGCAATGATGTCAGCCAAGTCTTATTAATGTCCATTCCCAAATCCTTTCATTCCTGAGGAGCGTGGGGATAGATCACAACTGATCTCCTGAGATCTCGGTGTTCCTCTCACTTCTCCCACTCCGCCTTCTGTCGCAATCCTTGTTTCCATCTTCCACCATTTGGCAATGGTGCCTTCAGCTCTCCAGGCCCCCAGGCATGGGAATACTCTCCTGAAACTGCCCCTCCTCACTCTCCTCCACTAAAGATGCTCTTTAAATGTTGACCGGTCGGTCACCCTTCCCGGTGCCTCCGGGTGACATAGTTGGGAATGACTGAGACCTGGGGCCTCACTCACCTCTGCTCGGCCTCCATGATGTCAGCGGCTATGGAGTCGTCCTGGATGATGCCCGTCAGGAGGATGTAGCTTTGGTTCGAGGTAGCCAAGGCATCTCTCACTATTGACTCGACCTCCATCGCGGTTCTGACCTGGCTGAACGAGAGAGACAGAGAGAGATAGAGAGAGAGAGAGGGGGTTGTGGTAATAACAGCAAACAGCGGGATACCCAGGGTCAGCCATCAGCAGTAAGTTAACTACAAAGGTCAGTGGTTGTTTTAATCTGTCCACAGGATATGGGTGTCATTGGCCAGGCTGGTATTCACTGCCCATTCTTTAATTGCCCACAGGGCAGCTGTGGGTCAATGACATCGCTGTGGGCCTGGAGTCACGTGTAGGCCTGACCAGGTAAAGATGGCAGATTTCCCTCCCTGAAGGACATGAGTGAACACAAACGCTCTGAACCCATTTGCAAACCGCAGCAGGCCGGAGAGTGGGATTCCGGAAAGGCGTGGCACTGGACACGGTCAACTGTTTCATCTGCAGAAGTTTATAAATTCACAAGAGGCACGGATAGGGTAAAAAGACGAGGTCTTTTCCCCAGGGTGGGGGAGTCCAGAACTCAAGGGCATAGGTTCAGGGTGAGAGGGGAAAGATTGAAAAGGGACCTAACAGAGAGTGGTGTGTGTATGGAATGAGCTGCCAGAGGAAGTAGTGGAGGCTGGTACAATAACAACATTTAAAAGGGATTTGGATGGGTACATGAACAGGAAGAGTTTAGAGGGATATGGGTCAAGTGCTGGCAAATGGGACTAGATTGGGTTGGGATATCTGGTCGGCATGGATGAGTTGGATCGATGGGTCTGTTTCTGTGCTGTATGACACTATCTACCCTATCTATGTCCCTCCGAACTCTGTACATCTCAATCAGGTCCTCCCACCTTGGCCTTCTTTGTTCTAAGGGGTACAACTCCAGCCTCTCATCGCTCCAGCCCAGGCCACATCCTGGTAAATCTCCTCTGCAATCCCCCCAGAGCAATCCCAGGTAAGCAAGGTTGGAGCAGTCAGCTTACACCCATGACACAGTGGGATTGTACCCTGACACTCTGGGGCAGGGTCAGTTAGCTCTGTCAGTGAAATGACCAGAGAGTGGTCTAGCATCAAACCAAGTTGGGTTCAATTCCTGTCCTGCCTGTGGTAACTCAAAGTTCTGACTCCTCACGTTACACCCTCCTCAAGGTATGCAGGATCGATTCCCCCTCCCGAACAGGAAGGGCTGCCTTTGTAGACAGTCGCTCCTCACCATTTACTATGAATAATCTACAGTGACAGTGCTGTAAGGAAACAGAGGGTCCAACACGATCATTACTGCCTGAGCTAAATTGATTTAAGGGTGGCACGGTGGCACAGTGGTTAGCACTGCTGCCTCACAGCGCCTGAGACCCGGGTTCAATTCCCGACTCAGGCGACAGACTGTGTGGAGTTTGCACGTTCTCCCCGTGTCTGCGTAGGTTTCCTCCGGGTGCTCCGGTTTCCTCCCACAGTCCAAAGATGTGCGGGTCAGGTGAATTGGCCAAGCTAAATTGCCCGTAGTGTTCGGTAAAGGGGTGTATGTAGGGGTATGGGTGGGTTGCGCTTTAGCGGGTCGGTGTGGACTTGTTGGGCCGAAGGGCCTGTTTCCACACTGTAAGTAATCTAATCTAATCTTAATTCCAGAAAAGTCGATGCACAAGTTCCAAGACTAAAAATGTTACTTGTTAAGATCATTATGAACCCTAATGATCCTGAAATTGCGTCTCCGTTAAAAAGACTTTGATTGAGCGGGTGGCGGAGGCCATTCGTGGGGACCCTATTATACTTGCCTACAGGTGGAGTTGAAAGTGTGTAAGATTACATCGTATGCAGATGATGTTCTCGTCTTCCTCCTGAACCTGGCAGTCTTAGAGCCCTATTTGATGTGGCATGTTAATTCATCTAGTTCTTTCTCAGGTTACAAGATCAATTTTTTTCAAGTCGGAGGTTATGCCTATGTCTTAGAGGAATACCTGGTGTGGAAAGTGGGATGCCCTTTAAGTGGGCACAGGGAGGTTTTCTTTATTTGGGCCTCTCTGTTACTCCTAGCTTTGGTCATTTACTCAAGGCTAATTTTTGACAAGATTAAACATGACCTTCAATGATGGGGTACCTTCCAATATTATGGTTCTTATCAAAATAAACGTTCGTCCTCAGTTATTGTACTCTTTGCAGATGAGCCCTTTTCCTCAGCAAACATTTCGGAAATTGAGTGGCTGGTTTCGTTCTTTTATTTGGCGTAATAAGCGGCCCCTGATTGAGCTCGCAAAACTGCAGCTGTCCCAGGCTGTTCCCCCCTGACATCAGACAATATCACCTGAGCTCCCTCCTACCTTCTGTAAGTGACTGGGTCTGTGGGGACTCAGCATCGACATGCTTGGACAGTGAGACCTCCCAGATGAGTGTCCTCTTATCAATCTGTTGTTTTTAGATAAAATGAGGGCAGTTGCAGAACAGAGGCAATAGTTACTAACACAGTGAAAGCATGGATGGCAATGAGGCAGACAGGGTGGGGGTGGGGTGTGTAATATGTCTAAAACATCTTTTCTTACCCCTCAGTTGGCATGTTGGGTTTCCACCAGGGACAATAGATCCCAGGTTTAAACTTTGTGGGGATAGAGGAGTCTCTTATTTGGTTGATGTTTGAGGGTGAAACATTGATGTCACTTGATCAAGTAAATCAGAAATATGGATTGTCAAACAGGGACCTCCTCCATTTCTTTCTGATCAGTGATTTTACCTGAAAAGAGACCACACTCTTGACTGAGCGTTCTGGATCTGATACTGAGAAGAGGGTATTCCAGGCTAAGAGCACACTCTCAGTGGGTACGCTGTATCATTTGTTGGGGGGAGGTTCCTTGGGTGACATTAAGCGACTACATGAGGTCTGGGAGGGAGAGTTTGGGGTGGAGATCACTCCAGAAACTTGCCTCAGACCATCTTGCAAAATGTAAGCAGGGTGAGTCTTCAAAGTGCCCCAAATGTAAAATAAACACGGGTACCCTCACTCATTGCCTGTGCTCCTGTCACAGGCCCAGTGCGTATTGGCGCACTGTGACAGGAGTAATAGAGAGGGTCTTGGGGACTGACGTCAAGGTGGACGCGGTCTCTCTGCTCCTGGGTTTGCTGGATTTACCTCCCTTAGACGTACACGGGAGAAAGCTTTTTAACATCCTCACTTTTTGTGCGAGGAAGAATATTCTGATGTGCTGGGTGTCTGAGAACCCCCTGGGTCTGTCGGGGTAGTGTAGGTTAATTAGGGAACACAGTCCTTTGGTCTTTCTCACAAACATGGTGCACCAGAAAATGGACAACGTTTACAAGACATGGCAGCCCTGTTTGAATTACTTGGAAGCCAATCTGATCTGCCCGCCATTTTGTTTCGGGCTTTTGTCTCGCGATGATGGTTTGTTTTCATAAATCCAACGGAGGAAGAATTTCAGACAAATGTGGGTTTAATAATTGATGTTCTCGAAGGCTGAGAGCTGAGGCCTTGTTGAACTGAGCAGCATTATTTACTTATTTAATGATTTGTAATAAGTTTAATTTCGTTTGCACAGTAGTATAGTAGACAACCACCTGACGAAGGAGCAGTGCTCTGAAAGCTAGTGCTTCCAAATAAACCTGTTGGACTATAACCTGGTGATATGTGATATTTAACTTTTTGCTTTTTAAAACTACGTGCTGGACAGCCAATCGACTGCAGTTAACGTGGAGCAACTAGCCAATTGGCTGCAGTTAAAATGGAGGGACCAGCCAATCGGCTGCAGCTGTAACGGAGAGACCAGCCAATCGGTTGCAGCTGTAATGGAGGGCCCAGCCAATCAACTGCAGTTTAATGGAGGAACTAGCCAATCAGCTGCAGTTTAATGGAGGAACCAGCCAATCAGCTGTAGGTTAATGGAGGAACTAGCCAATCAACTGCAGTTTAATGGAGGAACCAGCCAATCAGCTGTAGGTTAATGGAGGAACCAGCCAATCAGCTGTAGGTTAATGGAGGAAACAGCAATGGGATAATGACAGAGCGATGTTGATTGTGGGATAAATATTTTCCAGGAGACCATGTGGAATTTCCCCACTCTTCCATAAACATAGCACTACAGGATCTGTTGTTAACTGTGCCACCTGGAACCTCTCTCGTTATATCAGGCACCTTTTCATGAAAAGCAGTGAACAGGACAAAGCATGCCTTCCTGGCTGGGCATGACTGTGGCCATGGGTCAAACTGGCCACAAAGTGACTCTGAGCACTGCCCTGGAAGTGCCCATCCTGCTCCAGAGATTGCCTTCAGGAATTTCCTGCACTTGTCCAATTGGCCTCAGCACCCAGAGGGGGCATTCAGGGGTGAAAGGGTCCTCCAACTGACACCTTCTGAGAAATGCAAGTGCATGGTGAAAGTAGATATTGATTTCCATTGACTATCTTGAGACTACGAATGACATTCTACCAAAACTTACTCAGGGACAGATGGAGGCCATTCCTGTTTGCCCATGACAGATTAGTTTGCATTTCAAATTCGACATTCCCGTCTACTCCCTGGAATCTCCCGACAAACAAGACTCCATCCACCTCCCTGTTAGAAGTATTCACTGACTCACTTATTGAGGCAGCGAGAGTCCTAAAGTCCCACAAGCCTCCGAAAGGAAAGATCCCTCCTCATCTCTGTCCCGAAGGGCCAACCCCATTTTAAAAGGGAGCTCCCTCTGGACTGACCCACAAGAGGAAGCATCCTTTCCACATCCACCTCATCTAGACCACTCAGGGTCTTTCACACTTCAATCGTGTATAAAAACATACAAACTAGGATGTGAGGAGGCCGTCTGGCCCTTCGAGCCTGCTCCACCACTCAATAAGATCATGGCTGATCTCTTCATACCCTCAGCTCCACTTACCCGCCCTCTCACTATAACCCTGGATCCTTTTACTAAAATCTATCTTTGCCTTAAAAACATTCACCCAGGTAGCCTCAAACTGCTTCACTGGGCGGGGAATCCCACAGATTCACAACCCTTTGGGTGAACAAGTTCCTCCTCAGCTCAGTCCCAAACCCCTCACTCTCCAGTAGAAACAAGCCCAACCTTTCCCCATAAACTCCAGCTCTGAACCAGCTCCAACATGGTTCCCCCTCCCCCCTTGGATGGTCTTTACAATGGCCACAATGTTGGTCTTGCCCCCTGGGTAGGAACTGACCTTGAGGTGAGGCTGGGATTGAAGTTTGTGTTGACGTAAAACTGGAAGGACTGCTCCCATCTCGTGGAGGAAGGGAGACCGTTTGAAAACTGGATCGCGGTGGGGAGGATGTTCCTCTCAGAGGCTGGAGAGAATGTGAGGCTTTCTCTCTCCCTCATGTACACACACACCCCTAAGTCTATGGGGTGAATTTGAATTTGCAGAATTGTATTTGCACATGCATACTATTTTGTTCAAAAAGTACACAGTCTGTGGGCAGTCGTGTGGCATTTATAAATTCCTACTTTGGAAACAGAACCAGTCTGACTCCAGGGTGGGATACAGAGAGACTAACCTCACCCCTTTAATGCATGGTCTAAGTGGAGATATCACCTTTTCATTACACTGAGATAACTTGACGTTGTCTCAGGACTTTGGGTTGAAAAGTGTTCTAGGGTTTACCTACTAATGAATTGAAACCTGCAACCCAATTCTAAATGATTAAAGACTTAACAACAATCTGGGTTTGTTCAATATATCGCATCAGTTGGATGATACTTTGATCTTTTGCTATAAATTCTGTGTCCTATCATCCTGCCCCACAACCATCTGATGAAGGAGCGTCGCCCCGAAAGCTAGTGCTTCCAAATAAACCTGTTGGACTATAACCTGGTACTGTGTGATTTTTTTTTAACTTTCAAGATCAGAGTGGTGCTGGGAAAGCACAGCAGGTCAGGCAGCATCTGAGGAGCAGGAAAATTGACATTCCTGGCAAAAGCCCTTCATCAGGAATTCGAAATGTCGAGTTTCCTGCTCTTCAGATGCTGCCTGACCTGCTGTGCTTTTCCAGCACCACTCTAATCTTGACTCTGATCTCCAGCATCTGCAGTACCCACTTCCACCGAGTTGATTTTTAACTTTGTCCACCCCAGGCCAACACCAGCTCCTCCAGCACCAGCTCACCATGGCTTTCTAACCTAGACAGCAACGGAGGGAGGGTCAGGGAGTGCTTGTAAAGCAGAGCGTGATGGATTCTTTCCAACAAGGGAGTCGGTTGGGGGCAGGGGGAGTAGTGGACATGAGCTGAAAATGTGTTGCTGTCCTTGGTGGAGTGGGAGTGGGAATCTCCTGTTCCTTGGATGCTGCCTGTCCTGCTGCGCTTTAACCCGCAACACATTTTCAGCTCTGATCTCCAGCATCTGCAGACCTCACTTTCTCCTCGGAGTAGTGGACATGTAGAGTTGAGGCCACAATCAGACGAACCACGGTCTCAGCGAGAGGGAGCGCACCAAAAGGGTCAGTGAATTCCTGTTGGGGGAGAGGGAGCTGGAGAGTGAGATGACCAGCGAGGTGGCTGACTCCCTCTGCACCTTCACCCAGACGGTGGTTGGGAATGAGCTGACAGTCACAGACAGTACCTTTCTGCGAGAGAACGAGACTCCTTAACCAGTCCTGTCCAGTTCCGCCCTTCCTCACTGGGGGAGCGATGAATCAACCACGGCATCTGTTCAACCAGAAAGAGACGCTGTCACGGCACAGATAGCAGTATCCCTGTCACATCCAGGCCTGAGCTACTGCTGAGCAACACCAGATAGGCAGCATGTTTAATCTCTCACTATCGCCCAGTCAGTAACAGCCTGCTCCCCTCACTCTCTGAGTCACTGCCTGACACTCTTCAGGATAACATTCGATGGAAACAGGGAACAGCACAAGCCTCATTCCTGAGGAATGGCTTATGCCTGAAACGTCGATTCTCCTGCTCCTCGGATGCTGCCTGACCTGCTGTGCTTTTCCAGCACCTCAGTCTTAACAGCACAAAGAACACAGTGACCCCCTAATGGGGTAATTATTCCCTGTGATCCCTGGATCTCCTGCTTACAGTCCCAGGTGTGAGTGTGAGCGACAAAATTGACGGTGAGGGTGATAACTGCATGAGTGTGAGTGTGAGAGTCTGACTGTACACAGCCTGGGTACAGGAGTGACTAACCAGAGCATGTGTAACTACCTGAATGCGAGGGTGGGAGAGGAAGGAGGGAGACCCTCCCCCACTCAGTGGTGATCGGGGAGTGGGGGAGTTTGAGGGTGAAGAGAAAGGGGATAGTGAGACAGTGGGTGGAGGGGAGTCTGCAGAGGAGAGGGGTTAGTATAAGGATCTGAGGGGGGCATGAAGGGACAGGGAGGGGAGGGGCATGGGGGCGGAAGTGTGTGCGCACATCACCCGTGCTAACCTGTGATGCCTCTTATAGTTGAAGAGGTTTGGCCACAGGGAGTGACATGGGCCTGAGAGAGAGAGAGAGAGCGAGAGCGAGAGCGAGAGCGAGAGAGAGAGAGAGAGAGAGCGAGAAAGAGCGAGAGAGAGCGAGAGGGAGTGAGAGCGAGGTAGTGAGAGCGAGCGAGAGAGCGAGCGAGAGAGCGAGACAACGAGAGGGAGAGATGATAAATTAAGAATGAGGAGAAATTCTGTGTGGTTTGAGACTGGGGATGGCCGTGTACTATTGGATAGCATGGTGTCAGGGTGACTGTACCTTGGTGTTGAGGATGTCTCTCGTTGCCTGGAGCTGGGTCAGGGTATTCTGGACAATCCTCTTGCTGGCAGCTACCACAATGCAGCGTTTCAGCTCACTGCCCTCACAGTCCAGACTGCGACTGATGTTACTCAGCTCCTGTCCAATTCGGGCCAGAGTCATCTCGACCTCACCCACGAGCTCCACAGAGTGAGCCCCAGACCCTGTGAAAAAAAACACAGCACCTTAGTTACTGTCCGTCCCTCACAGTTACTGCCTGTTACTGACCCTTCCCCATCACAGTTACTGCCTGTTACTGACACCCCCCTCACAGTTACTGCCTGTTACTGACCCTTCCCCATCACAGTTACTGCCTGTTACTGACCCTTCCCCCTCACAGTTACTGCCTGTTACTGACACCCCCCTCACAGTTACTGCCTGTTACTGACCAATCCCCTTCATAGTTCTTGCCTGTTACTGACCCCCCTCACAGTTACTGCCTGTTACTGACACCCCCCCACAGTTGTTGCCTGTTACTGACCAACCCTCTCAGTTACTGCCTGTCACTGACACCCCTCACAGTTACTGCCGGTTACTGACCCTTTCCCCATAACAGTTACTGCCTGTTACTGACTCCCCCCCTCACAGTTCCTGCCTGTTATTGACCCTTCCCCATCACAGTTACTGCCTGTTAGTGACACCCCCCCCCCTCACAGTTGTTGCCTGTTACTGACTGACCCTCTCAGTTACTGCCTGTCACTGACACCCCTCACAGTTACTGCCTGTTACAGACTCCCCCTCACAGTTACTGCCTGTTACTGACTCCTCCCTCACAGTTACTGCCTGTTACAGACTCCCCCTCACAGTTACTGCCTGTTACTGACTCCTCCCTCACAGTTACTGCCTGTTACTGAATCTCCCTCACAGTTACTGCCTGTTACTGAATCTCCCTCACAGTTACTGCCTGTTACTGACCGACCCCTCACAGTTACTGCCTGTTACTGACCGACCCCTCACAGTTACTGCCTGTTACTGACCCTCTCACTGACCTTCTCTTCTCCAATAGCGGTGACTCTGGAACAGCTTTCGACATTGTCCCGAATACTTTCTTGTGGCTCAGTGACCAGCTGATTAATCTGTGTGATTGGGAAGAGCATCCTAGAGGAGGGGACAAAGAGGGGGGGCAGAATAGGCAGGGGTGCCCAGAGCTTTGGGTCCAGGCATGGTCTCCAATGAGAGAAGGAATTCACTTGGGGATATCCCATTGGAAATCAGGATGGTCAGGAGCCCGAGATCCTGGGGGTTTGAGAGGCTTCAGAAGGTTCCGGAGACAGTGGATTATGCCACACAGGGATTGAAATAGAGGGATGAGAATGGGAGAAGCCAGCATTTGTTGACCGTCCCTAATTGCCCCTTGAGAAGGTGGGGGGGGGGAAGCTGCCTTCCTGAACCGCGGCAGTCCACGTGCTGTAGATAGACCCACAATGCCCTGAGGGAGGGAATTCCAGGATTTTGACCTTGACGGAAAGGCGATATATTTCCAAGTCAAGCCGGTGGGTGGTGCAGAGGGGGAGTGTTGTGTCCGGGTGTCCTCACCCTGGAACAATCTCATGGTGGTGTCACGGAGCTGCACATCACATGGTATAAGTAGCACAGTGTGGACAGAGTTAGAACATTCTAGAACTTGAGTGAGTTTGAAAGATACAGCAGGCCAGATTAAAACATGGGACGTGACGACAAGAAGATAGATTGGCCCTTACCTCATGTAATTGTGAAGCTGAGCTGGATATTTTTGTGATGACGATGCGGCGCAGTATTCAGTATTAATCCCCAATGTGCTCCAACAACCTGCACCCCTCACCCCGGGGCCCTCACTCTCCCTCTCCCTCAGGCCCCATTTGCACCCTAACCCCCTCAGTCCCTCACTCCCCCCCACCCCCATCCCTCACCCCCAGTCCTCACTCTCCCCACCCCTCCAGTCCCCCAGTCCCTCACTCCCCCCACCCCCAGTCCCTCACTCCCCCCAACCCTCCAGTCCCTCACTCCCCCCAACCCTCCAGTCCCTCACTCCCCCCAACCCCTGTCCCTCACTTCCCCCACCCCCAGGCCCTCACTCCCCCAATCCCTCAATACCCCCACCTCCAAAGTCCCTCACACACCCCTCACCCCAACCCCCAAATCTCCTTCACACACCCACACCCCCAATCCCCAATTCCCTCACTTCCCCCCCAACCCCCCCACCCGTGTTCCCTGAGGCCCTCACTCACCCTGCACGGCCTGTGCCTCCATGTCCTGTAGGGATGACTGGAGGTGATTGGTGTAGAGCTGGTACAGCTGCTCAGGGTCATGGCTGAACCTGGTCAGGGCCTCACCCAGCTCCCGGATCCGGTGTTTCAGCTGCTCCACCTGGGAAACGGGGGGGGGATGGGAGGGAGGGAGAGAGAGAGAGAGAGGGGGGAGACAGAGCGGGGGGAGACAGAGAGGGGGGAGACAGAGAGGGGGGAGACAGAGAGGGGGGAGACAGAGAGGGGGGAGACAGAGAGGGGGGAGACAGAGAGGGGGGAAAGAGGGGGGAAAGAGGGGGGAAGAGAGGGGGGGAGAGAGGGGGGGAGAGAGAGGGGGGGAGAGAGAGGGGGGGAGAGAGAGGGGGGGGAGAGGGGGGCGAGAGAGAGGGGGAGAGAGAGGGGGGAGAGAGAGAGAGGGGGGGAGAGAGAGGGGGGGAGAGAGAGGGGGGGAGAGAGGGGGGGGGAGAGAGGGGGGAGAGAGGGGGGGAGAGAGGGGGCGAGAGAGAGGGGGGAGAGAGAGGGGGGAGAGAGAGAGGGGGGAGAGAGAGGGGGGAGAGAGAGGGGGGAGAGAGAGAGGGGAAGAGAGAGAGGGGGGAAGAGAGAGGGGGGAGAGAGAGGGGGGAGAGAGAGGGGGGGAGAGAGGGGGGAGAGAGAGGGGGGAGAGAGAGGGGGGAGAGGGGGGGGGAGGGGGAGAGAGAGGGGGGAGAGAGAGGGGGGGGAGAGAGGGGGGAGAGAGGGGGAGGAGGGGGGGAGGGAGGGGGGGAGGGGGAGAGAGAGGGGGAGGAGAGAATGGGGGAAAATAATGTCTTGAGACTTGAGCATTCGGACACCAAACCCCTCCTCACGCGTGGGATTGGGGCAGAGACTATTCTCGACCTCAGCCGCGTCACTGAACGGTGGGCCCAAACCACACAGAGGGGTGGGAGGGGAGGGGAGGAGCATCATTAAAGATGGGAGACAGTGAAGAGGGTTCCCCAGGAAATGTTGGAGCTTCGAGCCCTGAGGACACGGCCTTTATTGATCAGAAAGGAGAGCAGGTCCATCCTGGTGGGTTCAGGGGCCGGAGGGAACTACAGAGAATACACAACAATGAGGAGGGGAGGGAGGTCCTCAACCACAAGGATGTGGCTTTGAACATCAGGAGCCAACGTAGATCAGTGAGCACTGTGTGTGGATGGGGGGGGATAACTAAAGATTTGAGAGGCAGAGTCTCAGACGTTGTGATGGTTATGAAGCTCCAGACCACACTCCAGGAGGCAATTAAAACGTAGATGAAGGTTTCTGCAGTCGATGAGCCGAGTGACCCGCAGCTAATTGCGGCTCTGACTCCAGCCCTCGGCGACCATCGCATGTACTCTCCTGTGAATAATCCTTTCCACCAGACCAATCCTCCATACCCAGCACCTGCTGCCCGTTCCTAACAGAGCGGCCATTTCAGAGGGTGGCTGTGTGTCAACCCCATCTGCTGTGGGTCTGGAATCACGTGGAGGCCAGACTGGGTAAGGACGGCAGATTTCCCTCCCTAAAGGGCAAGAGTGAACCTGATGGGGGCTTGTCAACAATAGATGGACAGGGGAGGTGATGACTGAAAGATATTATCTTTGGACTGTTAATCCAGAGACCCCTTCAGGGTAGATGGTGGAATTTGAATTCAATAAAATCTAGAATTAAGAATCTAATGGTGACTGTGAATCCATTGTTGATCGTCTGAAAATCCCATCTGGGTCACTAATGTCCTTTAGGGAAGAGAAATCTGCCATCCTTACCTGGTCTGGCCTATATGTGACTCCAGACCCACAGCAATGGGGTTGACTCTTAACTGCCCTCTGGGCGTTTAGGGATGGGTAATAAATACTGATCTAGGAAAAAGTGAGGACTGCAGATGCTGGAGATTAGAATTGAGAGTGTGGTGCTGGAAAAGCGCAGCAGGTCAGGCAGCATCCGAGGAACAGGAGAATTGATATTAATGGCATAAGTCATTCCTGATGAAGGACGTTTGCCTGAAACGTCGATTTTCCTGCTTCTCGGATGCTGCCTGACCTGCTGTGCTTTTCCAGCACCACACTCTCGACTCTAAATGCTGACTAGCCAACATTGCCCTCATCCCTTGAATGAATTATAAATAATAATAGTTTTGTGGTTACACCCAGCAACTCCCACATAGAATCCTGACAGTACGGCAGCAGGCCATTCGGCCCATCAAGTTCACACTGACACTCTACACAGCATCCCACCCAGATCCTCTCCTTTACCCTATCCCTGTAACCCTGCATTTCCCATGGCTAACGCACCTAGCCCACACATCTCTGGATACTAGGGGACAATTTCCAACGGCCAATCCATCCTAACCTGCACATCCCTGGACACTACGGGCAATTTAGTATGGACAATCCACTCGAATCTGCACATCTTTGTGACTGTGGGAGGAAACCAGAGCACCCAGAGGAAAACCACATGACACGGGGAGAACGTGCAAACTCCACACAGACAGTCACCCGAGGCAGGAATTGAACCCAGGTCCCTGGCGCTGTGAGGCAGCAATGCTAACCACTGAGCCACCGTGCCATCTCAAAGATGTTTTTATTTTTCTAATCCTCTCAGATCCCTGAAACACTGGACCTGTAAAACCCCCTCCATTGGCCAGGACTCTCCCGATCCAGCTCCTACAAGACTCACTGTCAACATCAGCTCCTCCAGTCTCTCCATTCAGCTCCTCATCACTCCCATCTTTTTACTCTCAGAATGAAAACAAAACGATCTGGAAACAGAAGCGGGAGCAGGCAGTCTGGAGTTGTTGTTAAGCTCAATGTGGGGTACGGGGGGGGCTGGGCAGTACCTCAACAGGAAGCGAGGGGCTCTCCCTCCGGCCTGTGCGAGGCCTCTCCCCCTCCGGCCTGTGTGTGTGGGGCCTCTCCCTCCGGCCTGTGTGTGTGGGGCCTCTCCCTTCGGCCTATGTCAGGGCTCTCCCTCCGGCCTGTGCAAGGCCTCTCCCTCCGGCCTGTGTGGGGGGGGCCTCTCCCTCCGGCCTGTGTGAGGGAGGCCTCTCCCTTCGGCCTATGTCAGGGCTCTCCCTCCGGCCTGTGTGAGGGGCCTCTCTCTCCCTCCGGCCTGTGTGAGGGGCCTCTCTCTCCCGCCGGCCTGTGTGAGGGGTCTCTCTCTCTCTCTCCCTTCGGCCTGTGTGAGGGGCCTCTCTCTCCCTCCGGCCTGTGTGAGGGGCCTCTCTCTCCCTCCGGCCTGTGTGAGGGGTCTCTCTCTCTCTCTCCCTCCGGCCTGTGTGAGGGGTCTCTCTCTCTCTCTCTCTCCCTCTCCCTCTGGCCTGTGTGAGGGGCCTCTCTCTCTCCCTCCGGCCTGTGTCTGGGGGCTCCATTCCTGTACCTCAAGTTGAACCAGGTTGTAGCAGGTCGGGCACAGCTGGCAGTGAAAGGTCGAAGCCTCGTAGTAATAATTCTCCTGGCACTGTTCACACTTCCTTCCCACGAAGCCAGTCTTACACAGACAGGAGCCGTCCCCCAGGCACTGCATCCCCACGGATCCCAGGGGAGAGCAGTCACACGCTGCAGGACAGAGAGAGAGAGAGAGAGACACTGAGGTAAGGGAGGCCGCTCTGGGAGCTGGGGGGGTCATTGACGAGGTGGAAGACTCCAATTAAACATGGTTTACCAGTGACCCATTCATGCCCTCGTCCCTCCTACCACAATGGGTCTTTCCCGCTCTCCTCCGTCATTGGGCCATCCCCCCACATGCATACACGCCCCCTTTCCCCTCACCCCTACTGGGCCTTGCCTGCACATTCCCCCCCACCAATGGATTCCCTCCCCTGCCCCACCATTGGACCTTCCCCACAGTTCCCCCCCCCACGCCCCCAAAATTTGGCCTTCCCAACGTGACCCCCATTGGATATCCCAAGGCAGCCCCCCTCCCCACATTGGATCTTCCCCACGACACCTCTTCACCCCCTCCCCAATTCCCTGCCCCCTCCTCACGGCCTGCTGCTGGTTAGAGCCTGGTGTAGAGTTTCGAAGCAAAATCCAATGAGAGCAGCCGGCACAACGCGGAGGCCGGAACCAAAATTCACAGGGAACTCTCAGTGGGGGGAGGGGTCGGGCACCAGAGAGACACCGAGAGGTCAGGCCCTGGCCCTGGCAGTAACCCCACCGGGGGTGGGAGAGGCTCCAGGCCAGAGGCTACCAGCTCAGACTGATGATGGGCCAGACCCTGACACGTCTCCACAATCCCCCCATCCCCAGGCTGGTCCCTGGGGGCGCTCCCCAGCTCCCAATCCCTCTGGAGTCAACCCTCTGGACAGCGGGGAGATCAACAGTGATGCCCCAGACAGTCAAACAGTCTCGGTTCAGCTGTGAGGAGTTGCTGGCTGAGCAGACCCCCACCAGTAACGGGAAAGGGAGGGTTAAACACCCGTTGGATTCATTACCTTGACAGCCCCACTCTGAGAGGTCAAAGTAACCCCGTTGGCATCGATCACATGCCCGGCCTCCAACACCAGGCCGGCAGTTACACTGCCCAGTCTGTCCCTGGCAGAAACTGTTCCGTGATCCCAGGGGGTGGCAGGCACAGCTGGAATAAAAACAGGAACATCCGTGAGAGAGAGACACACACACGGACAGGGAGGGAGAAAGGTGGAGGGGTGGGGAGGGGTGTGTGGGGAGGAGAGACACAGAGAGAGAGACAAAGACATAGAGGAGGAGAGAGAGAAAGACAGATAGACAAAGAGGGCGCGTCAGTATGTTCAAGACAGAGTTAGACACAGCTTTGATTAACAAAAGAGTTATGGGGTTATTGGATAAGATCAGCAGGAAAGGGGAGTTAAGGCAACAACCAGCCCTCGAAGGGCTGAAGGGCCTCTTATTCCTCCTCCTAATGTGGGGGAGACGTTGTCCCCGTGGTAATCACCCACACTCAGTAACAGCAGTGTGTACCATCCCCTCCCTCCCCCACCGACGCTCAGTAACAGCAGTGTGTACCATCCCCTCCCTCCCCCACCGACGCTCAGTAACAGCAGTGTGTACCATCCCTCCCTCCCCCCACCGACACTCAGTAACAGCAGTGTGTACCATCCCCTCCCTCCCCCCACCGACACTCAGTAACAGCAGTGTGTACCATCCCCTCCCTCCCCCCACTGACGCTCAGTAACAGCAGTGTGTACCATCCCCTCCCTCCCCCACCGACGCTCAATAACAGCAGTGTGTACCATCCCCTCCCTCCCCCCACCGACGCTCAGTAACAGCAGTGTGTACCATCCCCTCCCTCCCCCATCGGCGCTCAGTAACAGCAGTGTGTACCATCCCCTCCCTCCCCCCACCGACGCTCAGTAACAGCAGTGTGTACCATCCCCTCCCTCCCCCCACTGACACTCAGTAACAGCAGTGTGTACCATCCCCTCCCTCCCCCCACTGACGCTCAGTAACAGCAGTGTGTACCATCCCCTCCCTCCCCCACCGACGCTCAATAACAGCAGTGTGTACCATCCCCTCCCTCCCCTCACCGACGCTCAGTAACAGCAGTGTGTACCATCCCTTCCCTCCCCCACAGAAGCTCAGTAACAGCAGTGTGTACCATCCCCTCCCTCCCCCACCGATGTTCAGTAACAGCAGTGTGTACCATCCCCTCCCTCCCCCCACCGACGCTCAGTAACAGCAGTGTGTACTATCTACAAGATGCGCTGCAGAAATTCACCAAAGATCCCCAGGCAGCACCTTCCAAACCCACGCCCACTTCCATCTAGAAGGACAAAGGCAGCAGATACAAGGGAACACCACCCCTATAAGTTCCCCTCATAGACACTCCCCATCCTGACGTGGAAATACATCGCTATCCCTCAGTGTCGCTGGGTCAGAATCCTGGAATCCCCTCTCTAAGGGCATTGTGGGGCAACCCACAGCACATAGTCTGCAGTGGTTCAAGAAGGCAGCTCATCCCCCACCTTCTCAAGGGGCAACTAGGGATGGGCAATAAATACTGGGCCCAGCCAGCGATGCCCATGTCCCATGGATACAATAAAATAAACCTCTCAGCAAAGGAGGGGGTTCAACAGGGAGGGGGAGGGTTCACTTGGTGACAGAGATTGGGTGGCAAATAGAAAGGGTTGCAAATTTTTGGCATTGACACAAGATGGACAATCAGTTGAGTGTATCCAGTAATCTATCTATCTCCATGGTAACGTTGTCCCAATATCACAGAGATAGTTCATTGGTTGCTGCAAGGATCACTGAGAGGTGACCAATCGCCCACACACCACCCCATCCCCCCTCCAGTCCTCTTTTTGATTGGTTACCTGAAATCTCACTGACCTTCCCCCCAATCCTCTTTCCTATTGGTTACCTGAGGCACCCCACTGTGGGTCGCAAGTCATAGTAACCAGGCTCGCATCGGCTGCAATCTCGGCCAATCACGTGGGGCAGACACTCACACTGGCCACGCCCAGGGTCACAGGTCTGAAGCCCATTGGTTGAGCCAATGGGATCACAGGCGCATGCTGCAGACAAACATAAAGAACAAGAGAAGATGGAGATCCAGTGACTCTGAGTAACACATTGGAGCCATAACATCCAACTCACAGTGTGGCTAAAGACCATTCACACAGTGTTCCTGTCCCACACTGCTCTTCTCACCTCACCTCTGCCCTCAGGGCAGTGTTTAATACAGCTTTCACCCTGGAGAACATTAACACAACTGACTCTGATCATGGTGGCTCAGTGGTTAGCGCTGCCACCTCTCAGCGGCAGGGACCTGGGTTCGATTCCACCCTCGGGTGACTGTCGGTGTGACGTTTGCACGCTCTCCCCATGTCTGTGTGCACTCCTCCCATAGTCCAAAAGTGTGCAAGTTAGGGTGGATTGGCCACAGTGTCCAGGAATGTACAGGCTAGGTGGATTGGCCATGGGAAATGTGGTGTAATGGGGTCTGCTTGGGATGCTCTTCAGAGAGTGGGTTAGACTCAGTGGGCCAAATGGCCTGTTCCAGTGCCGTAGAGATTCTAATCTCACCATGAGCCAGTGAACTCCCACCTTCTCGCTGTGCTCCCTGAATTGCCGATTGGATTTATTTTTATAACTCTGTGCTTTCTCAATTTAAATTGAGACTATCATCAGCACCTTGAAACCCCCTTCAACAAACCAACAAAAACATTTCTAGAACAGGTGCCTGTCTCGTCCAGTGAATCAGATTGACTGAAATCCCATTCCAGTCAGTGTCGGGGTGGTTTGTGAATGGGGTGGGACTTGTATCCAGTCTGAAAGAATTGAACAGAACCAGAGGTGGTATATTTAATGTCACAATCAATCTGTTCACCAATATCCTGGGCAGGAGGTTTCCTACAACTCTGTGTGTGTGTGTGTGTGTGTGTGTGTGTGGGGGGGGGGGGGTTTAAAAGTAGATTGGCAGGGGTTTGGGAAGCTGAGCTACAGATCAGATGATGGAGTAGTTAGTGAACAGCCAGATACAGCGTGCAGCGAGTCTGTGGGGACGGATAGGCACTTGATAGGGCAACGTTACAGTCAGTGTGATGGGTTGATGTGTGACTATTCTAAAGGAACAAGTATCAGCAATAAAGGGAATAAACTCAGAGCATGGAGCAGTACTTGGAACTGTGTGTTGTGGTGTGGACCTGACAAAGGAGTTGCGAAGAGGATGGTCTTTACAGAAAGTGGATAGGGAATGGGGAGGGAAATGTATCTCTGGGGGTGGGGTCCGTTTTTAGGTGGCGGAAATGGCAGAGGATGATACGATGTGCACGGAGTTTGGTGAGGACTGGGGGTTCTGTTCTTATTGCAGTTGGAGTATGGAATGCAGATAGGGGTGGGGAGGGACAATGTATCACTGGTGGTGATACAGAATGTACATGGGGGTGGGGAAGGGACAATATGCAGCAAGGCTGACTAGAGGGAAGCCATATTGGATTTGGTGCTTGGTAACGAACCATGCCAGGTATCCAATCTCTCGGTGGGAGAGCATTTCGGTGATAGCGCTCACAACTCCCTGACCTTTACTATACCCACGGAGAGGGATAGGAGCAGATGGTATGGGAAAGCATTTAATTGGGGGAGGGGGAATTTCAATGCTATCAGGCAGGCCCTAAATTGGGAACAGATGTTCTGAGGGAAACACACAACAGAAATATGGAGGTTGTTTGGGGAGCACATGCTGATAGTGCTGGACAGGTTTGTCCCATTGAGGCAAGAAAGGGATGGTCAGGTGAAGGCACCTTGGGTGACAAGGGATGTGGAACATGTAGTCAAGAGGAAGGGAGCTTACTTAAGTTTGAGGGGGCAAGGATCAGACAGGGCTCTATAGGGTTACAAGGTAGCCAGGAGGGAACTGAAGAATGGACTTAGGAGAGCTAGAAGGGGGGGCATGAAAAAGGTCCACCAGGTAGGATTAAGGAAAACCCTAAGGCATTCTACACTTATGTGAGGAACAAGAGGATGGCTAGAGTGAGGGTAGGGCCAATCAGGGATAGTGGAGGGAACTTTGCCTGGAGTTGGAGGAGGTCCTTAATGAATACTTTGCTTCAGTATTCACTATGAAGAGGGACCTTGGTGTTTCTGAGGACAGAGTGAAACAGGCTGATATACTCAAATAGGTTGATGTTCAGGAGGAGGATGTGCTGAATACTTTGAAAAACATAATGATAGATAAATCCCCTTGGCCACACAGGATATACCCAAGGTTCCTACAGGAAGCGAGGGAAGAGATTGCTGCACCTTTGGTGAAGATCTTTGTGTCCTCACTGTCCACTGGAATGGTGCCTAATGATTGGAGGGTGGCAAATGTTATCCCCTTGTTCAAGAAAGGGAATAGGGATAATCCTGGGAATTACACCAGCCAGCCTTACATCAGTGGTGGGAAAAGTATTGGAGGGGATTCTGAGAGACAGGATGTATGATTATTGGGGAAAATCATAGTTTGATTAGAGATAGTCAGCATGGCTTTGTGAGGGGCAGGTCATACCTCACAAACCTGATTGAATTATTTGGGGATGTGACAAAACACATTGATGAAGGTAAAGCAGTGGATGTGGTGTACATGGGTTTTATCAGTGTATTTGATAAGGTTCCCCATGGTAGGCTCGGTCAGTAAGTAAGGAGGCACGAGACAGAGGGAAACCGGTCTGTCTGGATACAGAATTGACTGGCCCATAGAAGACAGAGGATGGACAGTATTCAGCCTGGAGCTCGGTGATCAGTGGTGTTTTCCACAGGGATCGGTTCTGGGACCTCTGCTCTTTGTGATTTTTATAAATGACTTGGACAGGGAAGTGGAAGGGTGGTTTAGTATGTTTGCCGATGACACAAAGGTTGCTGGAGTTGTGGATAGTGTGAGGGCTGTTGTAGTTTGCAATGGGACATTGATAAGATGTAGAACTGGGCTAAGTAGCAGATGGAGTTCAACCAGGAAAAGTGTGAAGTCATTCACTTTGGAAGGGTGAATTTGAATGCAGACTACAGGGCAACAGAGGGATCTTGGGGTCATGTCCACAGATCCTGCAATTTGCCACCCAAGTTGATAGGGTGGTGAGTAGGCGTATGGTGTGTTGGCTTTTATTAGGGGATTGAGTTTCAGAGCTGCAAGGTTATTCGCAGCTCTATAGAGCCCTGGTTAGACCACACTTGGAATGTTGTGTTCAGTTCTGGTCTCCTCATTATAGCAAAGATGTGGAAGCTTTAGAGAGGGTGCAGAGGAGATTTACCAGGATGCTGGCTGGACTGGAGAGCATGCCTTATGAAGAGAGGTTGAGGGAGCCAGAGCTTTTCTCATTGGAGCGAAGAAGGATGAGAGGTGACGTGATAGAGGTGTACGCAATATTGAGAAGTATAGATAGAGTGGACAGCCAAAGACTTTTTCCCGTGGCGGAAATGTCTGTCACAAGGGGCATAATTGTAAGGTAATTGGAGGAAGGTTTAGGGGAGATGTCAGATGTAGGTTCTTTACATACAGTGGTGGGTGCGTGGAATGCACTGCCAGTAGTGGTAGAGTCAGATGCATTAGGGACATTTAAGCAACTCTTGGATAGGCACATGGAAGATAGTACAATGTAGGGTATGTAGGTTAGTCTGATCTTAGTAGGATAAAAGGCCAGCACAACATCGAGGGCCGAAGGGCCTGTACTGTGCTGAACTGTTCTATGTTCAGCAATATTAAGACACACATTTGGAACGGTGGGGGTGGTCTTGAACCTGAGGCTCCTAGCCCAGAAGTAGAGACGCTACCACTGTGCCGCAAGAGCTAGTGCACAGATTTTAGTATTTGGTGCGTCAGGGAATGTTAAGCTCCTAATAACCAAAAAAGCTGTGGATCCACAAGCCGTCAGAAGATTGGCTCATTGCCTTTCATCTGCCCGAAAGTCATTTGCCCAGAAAAGAATAACGCATTCTTTCCAAATACTGAGGCCAATCTTCGGTGGCAGGATTGATCGGGAAAACCTTCCCAAATAACAGCATGATGTCCCAACTCAAAGATGGCTGTTGTGAGTGACTTTCTTCAGGAGCGTATTCTTTTTCTCTCATCATTCCACAGTGTCCGGTATCCCATCACCAAGTCCCCCTTTACTTACTTGAGACGTGTCCTGGACACTGAGAGGCCAGCTCTCAGAGGGAACAGAACCTCTGACACTCCTGTTTATATCTGTCAGCCAGGGCTCCCTGATTGGGGCTGTTAATCTGGTCCAGTCAGGCAACTCCTATTCTATGAGGTCCACCCGGCTGACCTATCATAACATCCACTTGAAACATGGCATTCTTGCATTGGTCCTGATGAATGCTAGAGGCGAATTTCTGACAACATTGCCTCTCTTTCATCACGATGAACAAACGTTATGTCATAGTTAGAAAGAGTCACAACAATATTGGAAGGATATTATTAAATTGGAAAGGATACAGAAAAGACTTACAAGGAGGTTGTCAGGGTTGGAGGGTTTGAGCTATAGGGAGAGGCTGGGACTGTTTTCCCTGGAGTGTCGGAGGCTGAGGGGTGACCTTATAGAGGTTTATAAAATGATGAGGGGCATGGATAGGATAAATAAACAAAGTCTTTTCCCTGGGGTCGGGGAGTCCAGAACTAGAGGGCATAGGTTTAGGGTGAGAGGGGAAAGATATAAAAAGAGACTTAAGGGGCAACTTTTTCACGCAGAGGGTGGTACGTGTATGGAATGAGCTGCCAGAGGAAGTGGTGGAGGCTGGTACAATTACAACATTTAAGAGGCATTTGGATGGGTATATGAATAGGAAGGGTTTGGAGGGACATGGGCCAGGTGCTGGCAAATGGGACTTGTTCAGTTTAGGTAACCTGGTCAGCATGGATGAGTTGGGCTGAACGGCCTGTTTCCATGCTGTCTGACTCAAATAACAGTTTGAACCTTGTTTAATGCACAGACACTCTCACTCTCACACTCAGGGAACAATACACTCATTGTTTCAATTCACAAGGATCTGGGCTAACACTTTGCAGCTACTGTAACTCGCTCCCTCGCCTGCAGAACATTCTAGAAGCCTCGTGTAAAGTCCTCACTCACGTTGGCACTTTCCAGCTGGGCTGGGGGCCAGAGCATTGCCATAGAATCCGTCCTCACACGTATCGCAGTAATGGCCCACTGTGTGGAACAAGCATTTCAGACACTGTCCTGTTACCGGATTGCAGTTCCCCACGGCGTTCGGATCGGTATTCCCGTTACACTGACACCGGCTGCATGGGCGGACATACCCCTGCCAAAGGCCCAGTGGGTCACCATAGAAACCATCGTCACACGTTTCACAACGCATGCCTGGGGAGGGAGGGAGAGAGGGAGAGACAGAGGGAGAGTGACATAGAGTCAGGGACAGAGAGAGGAAGTGTGAAAGAGAGTAAGAGAGAGCTCATCCGAAAAAGTGAGCACAGGAAAGAGAGGGAGCAAGAGAAATAGAGAGAGAGAGAGAGGGAGAGAAAGAGAAAAGATGTGCCAGAGAGACAGAAAGAGAGAAAGTGAGAAAGAGAGAGAAAGAGAAAAGAAGTGCCAGAGAGAGTGTGAGAAAGAGAGAGAGAGAAAGAGAAAGTAAGTGCCAGAGAGAGAGAAAGAGAGAGACAGAGAGAGAGAGAGAGACACAGAAAGAGAGAGTGTGAGAGAGAGAAAGAGAGAGTGTGAGAAAGAGAGAGAGACAGACAGACAGAGAAAAACACAAAGATAAAGAATCAGATAGGGAATAAGTGACAGAGGTAGAGAGTGAGAGAGAGAGCATGCAAGTGATTGACAGAGACAGACAGGGAAGGGGGAGGTGGGGGGGGGGGGGGGAGAAGATCAGGAGAATGATTAAAACATTAAATGAAAATCACCAGGGCACCAACTCAGAAAAGTCAGTTTTAAATCTGAGAAGTTCCCAACAATCAATGAGAGAATAATTTCAGGATTTTACAGTTTAACAAAGGATCAGCCAATCTCCAGGAATTCAGGTGTAATTCCAGGTCACTGTGTAAACAACTCTAGGGGTAACATCAGAGACATTTCATTGCTTTAACAACTGGTTCTTTCATTTCCCGTGAAGCAGGTGAAGGGTCGCAGTCCCTGGACACTGATTGGTTCCTTAACCTCGGTTTACGTGTGCGTTGGGGAAGGGGAAGGAAAGGGGGTAGGGAGAGGGGGGAGGGGGAAAGGGGGTAGGGAGAGGGGGGAGGGGGAAGGGGGGTAGGGAGAGGGGGGAGGGGGGAGGGGGGAAGGGGGTAGGGAGAGGGGGGAAGGGGGAAAGGGGGTAGGGAGAGGGGGGAGGGGGGAAGGGGGTAGGGAGAGGGGGGAAGGGGGTAGGGAGAGGGGGGAAGGGGGTAGGGAGAGGGGGGAGGGGGGAAGGGGGTAGGGAGAGGGGGGAGGGGGGAAGGGGGTAGGGAGAGGGGGGAGAGGGGGGAGGGGGGAAGGGGGTAGGGAGAGGGGGGAAGGGGGAAAGGGGGTAGGGAGAGGGGGGAGGGGGAAAGGGGGTAGGGAGAGGGGGGAGGGGGAAGGGGGGTAGGGAGAGGGGGGAGGGGGAAAGGGGGTAGGGAGAGGGGGGAGGGGGAAGGGGGGTAGGGAGAGGGGGGAGGGGGAAGGGGGTAGGGAGAGGGGGGGGGGGGGGGAGGGGGGAAGGGGGTAGGGAGAGGGGGGAGGGGGGAAGGGGGTAGGGAGAGGGGGGAGGGGGAGGGGGGTAGGGAGAGGGGGGAAGGGGGTAGGGAGAGGGGGAGGGGGGAGGGGGGAAGGGGGTAGGGAGAGGGGGGAGGGGGGAAGGGGGTAGGGAGAGGGGGGAAGGGGGAAAGGGGGTAGGGAGAGGGGGGAGGGGGAAAGGGGGTAGGGAGAGGGGGGAAGGGGGTAGGGAGAGGGGGAGGGGGGAGGGGGGAAGGGGGTAGGGAGAGGGGGGAGGGGGGAAGGGGGTAGGGAGAGGGGGGAAGGGGGAAAGGGGGTAGGGAGAGGGGGGAGGGGGAAAGGGGGTAGGGAGAGGGGGGAGGGGGGAAGGGGGTAGGGAGAGGGGGAAGGGGGGTAGGGAGAGGGGGGAGGGGGAAGGGGGGAAGGGAGAGGGGGGAGGGGGGAAGGGGGGAAGGGAGAGGGGGGAGGGGGGAAGGGGGTAGGGAGAGGGGGGAGGGGGAAGGGAGAGGGGGGAGGGGGGAAGGGGGGAAGGGAGAGGGGGGAGGGGGGAAGGGGGTAGGGAGAGGGGGGAGGGGGAAGGGGGTAGGGAGAGGGGGAAGGGGAAAACTGGAAGGGAGGAAGGAGGGAGCAGGATGAGGTAATCCAGTTCACCGGGTCAGGAATATGGCCCATGGTCACTAACCTCCTGATCACCCAACAGTATCCCTGAGACCGCTCAGTCCCTCTAGTGGGTTTACTCAGATTGTGTCCACTCAGTCATTTACTCCGCCTCACTGAATTCGATCCAGAAACCTAAAGCCAGTAATAACTGGAAGCTGAATCCGAGTGTGGATCATGCTCTGTTTTTAAATCGGGATCAGATCCTGCTCCTTCATTCTCAGGATGTCCCCCACCCCGCTCCGATAAACCTTCTGAGAGCCTTTTTCCTCAGATGGTGATGGCTAGGACGAGGGGACATAGCTGTAAACTGAGGGGTGATAGGACAGATTATGTCAGAGGGAGTTCCTTTACTCTGAGAGTAGTAGGGTATGGAACGTGCTGCCTACAACAGTAGCAGACTCGCCAACTTTAAGGGCATTTAAATAGTCATTGGATGAGAATGGAATAGTGTATGTTAGATGGGCGAGGGCCGAAGGGCCTGTACAGTGCTGTAATGTTCTATGTTCTCTGAAGTGCCCACAGGACACAGTTTTCTGACAAAGCGAGAGACAGGCACACTCTCTGACCATGCGGTTCATGTCTACACTAGACCAGGTTACACTGAGAGTTTACCTCTGCCTGACCAACAGGGAGTTTTAATGAGATGGGGCGGGTCCTTTGGAGATGAGTAATCGAAAGAGTCAGCCTGATGTCCTGGGGTCATGGGTCTGAATCTCGCACCCCCCCACAGCAGCTGGAGGAGTTTAAATTAATTTGAATATTCAGAATTGAGAGTCAGCCTCGGTAAAAGTGACCATGAAACTACCTTTGGTTTTTGTAAAACCCATCTGGGTCACCAATGTCCTTCAGGCTGATCTCACTACACAGCTCCCCTTCGCACCCCTCTCCTCCCCTCCCAACCTCAACACTCCCCTCTTCACCCCTCTCCTTCCCATCTCAACACTTCCCTCCCCTCCATTTTCTTCCCCTCCCCTCTCCACCTGAACACTCTCCTCCTCTCCCCACGTCTCTTCACCCCTTCACACACCTCCCCTCCACACCTCTCCCCTTGCCTCCCCTCCCCACACTATGTGTCTGTGTGTGTGTCTTTATGTGTGGGGACGTGTGTGTGTGTGTGTGTGTGTGTGTGTGTGTGTGTGTGTGTGTGTGTGCGCGCGCGCGCGCGCGCGTGGGGACGCGTGTGTGTGTATCTGTGTCTGTGCGTGGGGACGTGTGTTGTGTGTGTTTGTGGTGGGGACGTGTGTGTGCGTGTCTGTGCGTGGGGACGTGTGTGTGTGTGTGTGTGTATCTGTGCATGGGGCCGTGTGAGTCTGTGCGTGGGGACGTGTGTGTCTGTGCGTGGGGCCGTGTGTGTCTGTGCATGTGTGTGTGTGTGTGTGCGTGCGTGTGCGTGCCTGTACGTGGGGACGTGTGTGTACCTGTGCGTGGGGACATGTGTGTGTGTGTGTGCTTGTGTGTGTGCGCGTGCGCGTGGGGACGCGTGTGTGTGTCTGTGCATAGGGACGTGTGTGTGTATCTGTGTCTGTGCGTGGGGACGTGTGTTGTGTGTGTTTGTGGTGGGGACGTGTGTGTGCCTGTGCATGGGGACGTGTGTGTGTGTGTCTGTGCGTGGGGACGTGTGTGTGTGTGTGTGTGTGTGTGTGTGTGTGTATCTGTGCATGCGGCCGTGTGAGTCTGTGCGTGGGGACATGTGTCCGTGTGTATCTGTGCGTGGGGCCGTGTGTGTCTGTGCATGTGTGTGTTTGTGCGTGTGTGCGTGCGTGTGCGTGGGGACGTGTGTGTACCTGTGCGTGGGGATGTGTGTGTGTGTCTGTGCTTGGGGACGTGTGTGTGTGTGTGTGTGTGTGTGTGTGTCTGTGTGTGTCTGTGCGTGTGTTGTGCGTGGGGACGTGTGTGTGTGTGTGTGTGTGTGTGTGTCTGTGCGTGTGTTGTGCGTGTGCCTGTGTGGAGGGAACAGTAAACCTTTTCATCATTCTCTCCCCTTTGTGAAGCACAGTCAGTGGCCGTTCAGGTAGGTACCATCGCAGTACAGCCCGGGGTGAGTGAGGGAGCCTATGAGTCAACGCTGTCTCACTCAGTGTAGAGTTGGTAACCAGAGGAAGTTCAAACACCATGTGCCTGGAGTGGAGCGTGACTCCGAGGTAGCTCTTTACCTGTCTGTCCATCTGGACAATCCGTACAGACCACCTCATTTCTCTCTTCCAACACGGTGCAGTTAGACTGAGCCGGGCATGGGCACGGCTTACAATCGTTGTATCTGCCGCGGAAGGGGTTGCCATAGTAACCACTCGCACAGTACTCACAGGACGGTCCGACAGTGTTGTGTACACACTGGCAAATACCTACAACGGTAAACGACACACAGGTAAACTAGAGGGAGGGAGGGAGGCACAGATTTCACGGTTCACCAGCTTTATCGTTGTGCAGGGAGTGAGCTTTCCGGGAAACACTGGTCCCCAACACCATAACCAGTGAACTACCAGGAGACACCCTCGCAATGCAGGATCCTCATCCTCTCACTCTCCTTGCAGGAACCTCACCCTCACTATGTCCCTGCCCCTGCAGGGACCTCACCCTCTCCCTCACCCTCACCTTCTGCCTCACCCTCTCCCTCACCTTCTCCCTCAGACTGCAGGAACCTCTCCCTGTCCCTCACGTTCTCCCTCAGACTGCAGGAACCTCACCCTCTCCCTCAACCTCACCTTCTGCCTCATCCTGCAGGGACCTCACCCTCACCTTCTCCCTCATCCTGCAGGGACCTCACCCTCTCCCTCACTTTCTCCCTCAGACTGCAGGAACCTCACCCTGTCCCTCACCCTCTCCCTCACCCTGCAGGGACCTCACCCTGTCCCTCACGCTCTCCCTCACCCTGCAGGGACCTCACCCTCTCCCTCACCCTCTCAGAATCCTAATTTACCAAACAAACTGCTCAGTAGCACTCATCTATTTTCTGGTTAAAATGTGAGACATGCACCCTGGCCTCCTGGCTCAGAGATAGGGACACGGCCATTTTCAATGGCATTTAATAGAATAGAACCATGGCATCCCTACAGTGCAGAGGCAGGCCATTCAGCCCATCACGTCCACACTGACACTCTTAAGAGCATGCCACACAGACCCACCCTATCCCTGTAACACTGCATATCCAATGGCCAATCCACCCTAACCTACACATCTTTGGGAGGAGACTGGAGCAAACCCACACAGACACGGGGAGAATGTTCAAACTCCACACAGTCAGTCGCCCGAGGCGGGAATCGAACCCAGGTCCCTGGGACCATGAGGCAGCAGTGTTAACCACTGAGCCACCATGTCACCCTAATCCATCCTTCAGTCTTCTGCTCACAATGTGGCCTCCTCTTCACTGGGGAAACCAAGCGTGGCATGGTGACCACTTCACAGGATAACTACACTCTGCCCACAAGAATGACCCTGAGTTGCCCATCGCCTGCCCACCCCCGTCCCCTGACCAGCCTCTCTGTCTCAGGCTGGCTGTAGTGCTCCAGTGTAGCTCAGTGCAGGCTGGAAGAACAGCACCTCATTACCTGCTTGGGGACCCTGCAGCCTTTAGGACTCGATACTGAGTTCGACAACCTTACAGCTGGACTCCATCCTCCTGGGGTTTTTTTTACCCATCCCCCACACCCAGTCCTGTTGCTTTTACTACAGTCACCCATTCTCACCCCACCCCAGACTGGTGGCTCAGTGGTTAGCACTGCTGCCTCCCAGCGCCAGGGACCTGGGTTCGATTCCAGCCTCGGGTGATTGTCTGTGTGGAGTTTGCTCCAGTTTCCTCCCACTGTCCAAAGATCTGCAGGTCAGGGTGGGTTGGCCATGGGAAATAATCGGGTAAATAATCCTATAGTGTGCAGGCTGGATGGGTGATGGTGCGTCTTTGGAGGGTCAGCACAGACTCAGTGGACCCACTGGCCTCTTCCACCCTGAAGAGATTCTAGGATTCTAGATCTTTTATCACATTAGAAACCGTTGCTGTAACTTGAGCTTAGCCATTCTATTATCGCTTTCTTCTGTCCCGACCTGCTACCTCTAATCTCCTTGCCTCCCCATCCCGACACATCTCTCTCTCTCTCTGGGCCCAGTCTCCACCCAGGCCTTGTTTTTAGTGTAAATACCAGGCTGTTCCGAGCTGCCAGCCGTTCTGAAGAAGGGTCAGCAGCCCTGGGACGTTAGCTCTGCTTCTCTCCCTGTGGGTGTTGCTGAGTTTCTCCAGCGCTCTCTGTTTCGGGTCTCCAGCGCCCAGCTGCAGCTCTCGCGATTTCCAGACTGACCTGATTCCGGCTCACAGCTTCCATGTTGGTTACAGGTACAGGCCACACAGGGGCTGAGTGGCCCTCCAAATAGTATCTCCCGCTTGTAACCCGGGGCACACGCCTCACAGAACTGTCCGATGTAGCCTTCGGGACACACACACTCCTCCACCCAGGTTGCGCGGGGCGATAGGCCGGCCTGTGCTGTTACCAGGGCAACATCCATTAGGTGGACTGTAGCACAGACAGCAGAAAGCAGACAGGGTGTGGGTCAAAAATAAAGACTCGCATTGGTATAGCACCTTTTACTCAGACATCCCAAACTAATAGTCATTTTGATCCACGTGGTATTGCTGCTAATTTGTGCACAGCAAATTCCCACAGATAGCTCCTAGGAAAATGGTTACAGCTCACTCAGCAGCAGGAATAACCCCTCAACCACTCATCCTCTTGGCAAGACAGTACCACGGGGGGAGGGTTTCCGAGTCCTGTTGGACTGGACTGGCAGGGCATAGGTTAAAGGTTTCACCAGAAAGATGGCATCTCCAACAAGGTGGCACTGCAGAGCGTCATAGAACATTACAGCGCAGTACAGGCCCTTCGGCCCTCGATGTTGCGCCGACCTGTCATACTAATCCGAAGCCCATCCCACCTACACTATTCCATGTACCTCCATATGCCTTTCCAATGACAACTTAAATGTACTTAAAGTTGGTGTCAGGCTGGAGTTTACCATGGATGTGCGCGCACACGCACACTCGCACGCTCACAGACACACGCACATGCATGCACACAATCACAGACACGCACACGCGTGCTTGCACAGACACACACGTACTTGCACACACACACACTCAGACACTCACAAACACACACTTGTGCACGTACGCACACTCGCTCACACGCGCACGCAAACTCAGACACACATACTCACATGTGCACGCACTCACACATTCACACTTGCACAGACACACACACTCTCTCTCTCACTCACACACTCACACATACTCTCTCTCTCTCACACACAAAGAAATAAGAACAGGAGGAGGCCGTTCAGCCCCTTGAGCCTGCTCCATCATTCAACAGAATCGTGGCTGATCCAATGCTCCTCACGTCCATTTTCCTGCCCTTTCCCTGTACCCCTCGATTCCCCGACTGATCGAGAATCTGTCTCAGTCTTCAATATACAGCAGGACCCTGCCCCCACAGCTGTCTGTGACAAGGGGGTCCAAAGGCACACAACCTTCTGCGGGAAGAAATTCCTCCCCATCTCTGTCTGCAATTGCTGCCCCTTTATAATGGGGCTGTACCTTCTGGGGTTAGACTCTCCCATGAGGGGGAGCACACACACAGACACATCGGGAAGGTGAAGGTGAATAGCAGGGGTCAATTCCCTGGGATATGGGGTTTCAACACTAGGGAGCGTCTTTTTAAGGAGAGGGGAGAAAGATTTAAGAAAGACATGGAGGAAAACTTTTCTTTTTACACAGAGAGTGGTTTGTGTGTGGAATGAGCTGCCAGAGGAAATGATGGATGCAGGTACAGTCATAACATTTAAAAGACTTCTGGATAAGTTCGGGAGTAGGAGAGGTTTGGAGGGAAATGGGTCCGGAGCAGGCAGGTGGCACTAGTTTACCTGGTGGAGATGGTCAGCATGGTCTGGTTGGGTCTGTTTCTGGGTGGTATGACCCTCAGACACACTAACACATGCACACAGACACACGCACGCACACGCGGGTATGACCCGCTGCAGGTTGAGAGTCACACAGACACACGCACGCACACGCGGGTATGACCCGCTGCAGGATGAGAGTCACACAGACACACGCACGCACACGCGGGTATGACCCGCTGCAGGTTGAGAGTCACACAGACACACACACACACACACGCGCGGGTATGACCCGCTGCAGGGTGAGAGTCACACAGACACACACACACGCGGGTATGACCCGCTGCAGGATGAGAGTCACACAGACACACACACACGCGCGGGTATGACCCGCTGCAGGGTGAGAGTCACACAGACACACACACACGCGGGTATGACCCGCTGCAGGATGAGAGTCACACAGACACACACACACATGGGTATGACCCGCTGCAGGATGAGGGTCACACAGACACACACACATGTGGGTAAGACCCACTGCAGGATGAGGGTCACACAGACACACACACATACGTGGGTATGACCCGCTGCAGGGTGAGAGTCACACAGACACACACACACGCGGGTATGACCCGCTGCAGGGTGAGGGTCACGGGGAGGGTCACTTACTCGGAATGCTCCTGTTGCTACCCAGTTTCAGAGCAGTGAGGTTGGAGAGCAGCTGCTGAAACTGGAAACTGGAGACCGTTTCACGTTGGATGCCAGCCTGTACCTCGTGCAGTCTGCCAAGAAGAAATAAAAAAATCCCTTAAATCATGTTACTCCGGGTTAAAAACAAACCGGCCTCACATTCAGCGATATCCCAGGGTTAACCAATTAGATTAGATTAGATTACTTACAGTGTGGAAACAGGCCCTTCGGCCCAACAAGTCCACACCGACCCGCCGAAGCGCAACCCACCCATACCCCTACATTTACCCCTTACCTAACACTACGGGCAATTTAGCTTGGCCAATTCACCTGACCCGCACATCTTTGGACTGTGGGAGGAAACCGGAGCACCCGGAGGAAACCGACGCTTGTTTCTTGAATTATTCCATCTCCCCTCATATCCCAGTGAAACGTGATCAAACATGACGTCGCAATTCCTATCTGGAAAAGTCTGAGCCATGAGGGCAGGCGTTAACACCGTCATCTCCTGTGGGATAAATTCTTATTCCCTTGGGAATAGGGAATTCTTCTGTTTGTCCTGTTGGGAGTGAGACAGAAAGCTTCACTCACTCTCAAATTAGTTTGATTCATGTTCTGAATCTAATGCTTTTGTCTCAACCCCTGCAACATTGGTCTCTCTAATCCATCTTCTTGTGAACTTGATTCCAGTAGGATGGGCCTTCCGTGGGCTCCATTCTGCTCACCCGGTGATTTGTTCGCGAGTCGGAACGCAGGGCAGGACAACATAAAGGACCTGACCGTAGCGACAGGAAATGTTCCGATGTTGGGTTTTCGGAATTCCCTCCCTGAGTGGAATCGTGTTTGCAGGCACGGGTGGATGTAAGTCCGACGTTTCGAAACCAGGCTCTGACCGCACAAGGGCGAAGTCTGCACGATTCGGTCACCAATGGCTCAGGAGGAGAGATACCAAGAACCCAATGTCCCAACAAACAAAAAAGGTCCTCAGCTACGAAACTCCCTCTCGCTGCAGCCAATAAGGAGGGAGCATCGATTCCACTAAAGGTTGGGAGTGAGGTGAAAGGTGAAAGTGAGGACTGCAGATGCTGGAGGTTAGAGTCAGGATTA
Source organism: Hemiscyllium ocellatum (assembly GCF_020745735.1). NCBI lineage: Eukaryota > Metazoa > Chordata > Chondrichthyes > Orectolobiformes > Hemiscylliidae > Hemiscyllium > Hemiscyllium ocellatum. The sequence goes on from NC_083421.1 coordinate 61,788,095, forward strand.
GAGTGGTGCTGGAAAAGCGCAGCAGGTCAGGCAGCATCCCAGGGGCAGGAGAATCGGCGTTTCAGGCAAAAGCCCATCGTTAGGAATTCCTGATGAAGGACTTTTGCCCGAAACGTCGATTCTCCTGCCCCTCGTATGCTGCCTGACCTGCTGAGCTCTTCTGGTCATGAGGTGAAAGGACGTGACCCTCGATGTGCTGCGCGAGGGAACGTCTCATCATTTCCGAAGCTGCTCCAACACAGCGGTGGAGAAGTTACAGTTGTTTTCCTTCAGGTTAAGGGGAGATTTAGTGGGGTTGTTCAACATCACGGAGTAAATGGCGAGGGACCAGTGAGGGGGCTGGAGGCTGTTCAGTCACCAGAGGGACACCAACCTGAAGGGAATTGGCGAGAGGGGGCGTCTGTTAAAATGCAGAGACCTAAAAACACATGCAGTAGAAAGTTCCGGAAAGGAATTGAAAAGAAAAGCATTTCAAGGCTACAGAGAAAGGAGCAGAAATGTGCAGTTAATTAGTTCCTCAGTGTATCTATAGAATTTTCTTAGCCAGAGGGATGCAGGAGCTCAGTGCATGTTTGAAACAGAGGTCAGTCGATTTCTGGATATTAAAGACATCAGGGACGTGGGAATAGTGTGTGGAAGATTACATTCAAGGAGAAAATCAACCACGATCGAGGTGAACAGCAGAACCATCACAATAGGTGGAATGCTCATTCCTCAGGTCTTTCAAACAGTTGGCATTGGCACGATGGGCCAAATGGCCTCCTTCAGCACTCTAGAATTCACTGAAAGACAGCAACAAAAATGCTTTATTTTTCTGGAAGGCACAGCATTTCGATAAATGACACAGCCACTCACAGCACCAAATGGCGCCCCACATTGTTCGGGGTCAGCGTTACTCCAATGATACACCTCTTCCTTGAAGCAACTTGGTCAAACATCTGACCACACGGCTGGGAATAAAAAAATCTTTTTACCCAGAGCGTTCCGTCTCTCTGAGGAGGCTTCGAGCCAATCCGTCTCCAACAAACCTGCTCTGAAAACTCTGCCCACAGTTTGCCAGCTGTGGCCAACAGCAACTGAGATCATCGGCGACATTCCAAATATTCCCCACTCCCCAACATTCCAGATCCTTTCAAACATTTCAGGACCTTCCTTGGGACAAACTCTATCCATATCTTGTTGAAATTTGTCCATGAGCTTTAATGAATGGGGTGGATGCGTTGTCTTGCCCATCTTTGGGGCTGTAGGTAAGAAATTACGTCAAAGCATTCCAAAAAATCTGAAAACTGTTATATTAATCCCCAATCTGAAATTCCAGGCCATATCCGAAAGAATTCACAATCACTCACGTGACGTTAACTGCCCATTCCCAGGGCAATGTCTCGTTCGGCACCGTTGGGGAAACTGAAGCAGAGACCTGGATTCCGGAACCTTCCAGAACTATGGTGAAGGAGGGAAGATCCTCACTTTCTACGTGCAGAAGCAGAGAGAGGTTCTGGCCGTAGCTGAGCAGCTGGTTCCCCAGAAACTTGGCTGAAATGGGATGGAATGAGAGGAGTCACTGAGCTGCAAGAGCAAAAGCCAGGATCAGGGCTGAAACAGAGAGATGTTACCGACCCAGCCAGACCCCCTCAAAACACCTCAGTAAAGAAGCCCAGCCCCTAACCTTGCTGCTGTTTTAAGTAGGTGTACAGTGGATATTCCATGAGGGATGCAGCTGGTCAAATCACTGAGTTTGAGACAAAACAATTTATTTACAAGATTACTAAATGAAACACAAATAAAAGAGAACAGAATACTGAATAACTTCAACTATCTGAAAACCCAACAGACTAGCCCCACCTCGTGATGCTGTTCCAAATACTTGCAACATTCCCAGAAACACCCCTTGGCACAAACAGTAAAATCAAACCGCAGGGTATCAGAGGAGAGAGTGAGAGAGCGAGAGCGCAAGAGAGAACGAGAGAGAGAGAGAGTGAGAGAGCGAGCGAGAGAGCAAGAGGGAGAGACCAAGAGAGAGAGAGAGACTGAGAGAGACCGAGAGAGAGAGAGACCGAGAAAGAGAGACCGAGAGAGCGAGTGAGACAGTGCAAGAGAGAGAGAGCAAAGGGAGAGAGCGAGAGAGAGCGAGACCGAGAGAGTGAGACCGAGAGAGAGACCAAGACAGAGCGCGTGAGAGAGAGAGTGCGAGAGAGAGCGAGCGAGTGAGAGAGCGAGTGAGAGCAAGAGAGAGAGAGCAAGAGAGAGAGAGCAAGAGAGCGAGAGCGAGAGAGAGAGCGAGAGAGAGAGCGAGAGAGAGAGCGAGAGAGAGAGAGATGGCAGGGAGATTCAGCATGGAGCACCTCCTCCACGGAGCTGTTTTGTGGACCAGCAGCCCCCCAGCTGCCTGCCTGCCTCTGTGAACAGCCAGACTAAACCAAACCAGAGAGAAGCTGACCTGGGAGAACTGGCCATTCCCCTTTCATTGTACACGTGTATTTTTTAAAAACCTGATAGCATGCTCATGTTGATCAGCCCCAGACCTTTCGGAGTCTGTGTCTTTACGACCTCCTCAAAAAAAAACCAAGGACAACCCAACCTCCTTAAAGGAGCAGGACCCTCACAGACAGAGAACGCTGGAGGAACTCTGCAGGTCTGCGGAGAGACGAACAGAGTTAACATCTCAGGTCCTGATGATGACAGGGCGGTTGGAGGGGGTGGAGAGGTGCGAGCGGGCAGGTTGAGACAGAGCCCAGAGGGAGAGGAAGAGGGATAGTGGGATGGTTGACAGGGAGGTGAAAAGGCAATTGTCAGGCTGTAACAGCACCCCCATGGTCGGGTCATTACAGAGGCAGGGCTGGATCTGAAAGCACGGAGTGCAGCCAGTTCAGAGGGAGGTTGGTCTGGGGGGACGGGGGGAGGGGAAATTAAGGTGACCACAGTTCTCAAAGAAGGTATTGTGTGCGGGTAAGAAGTGGAGGGAGGCAGCGTGATGGAGGTGGGTGAAGTCTACGTGGGACAGGAAGGGGACTCCTTTCCAAAGAAGGAAGGAGAGTTTGTTGTAATGTTGCGCCCAAATTCCGTTGAGGTGGGAGCACAGAGGGATAAACCAGAGACCCACACCGGGCCCAACAGAGACAGTAGATACTCGGCAAGAGGGAGGGTGAGGGGAAGGAGGCAGAGGGGGACAGGGACTAATTGGGCAGGGTAGAAATTCTCTCTCTCTCCCACTAAACACTGCCTTCAGTCCTCATCACAAACTCCATTCACTAGCCTCCAGTTTCTTCCCTTTCTCCAGGCAATGGCTGAGATTTAAGCAAGTTCTTCAAAAGCTTGGTCTCTCCTGTGAGTGTGAGAAAGGATGTGTGGTCACACACTCACCCCGTCACCGTGAGAGTCCCGGTCAGCCCAGACTGGAGCTGCCTCTGTCCTTGAGCTCAGCCCCTTCAACGACTGGGCCTTTTCTTCAGGCCTGCGCTACGTTTAAACTCAACCATTCAGTCACCTCCCCGGCTGGACTGCTATAATGTGCTTCACTTCAAGCAAGGGGCTGAGGGATTCTCAGTGTTGGGTGGATTTGAACTTCCAATCAGATTAGCCATGACCTGAGGGAATGACAGAGCTAGGATCAAGGGGCTGAATGGTCTACCCCTCAACTGTACGTCCCTCTATCCCATTGAAAATTCCAAAGAAACAGATTTAAAGGGACAGAACATCAGTGTACCATCCCAATGAGCAAACCATCACAGCAGATTGACTGTCCGTTGTTTGAAGCCATGTATTATCCAGAAGTTTGATCAGTACTCACCCGGTGCAACAAAATATTCCCATTCCCCATCTTCTGGAATCAGACTAATCCGACCCTTCTCCCAGGAGACTGAGGACTCCTCTCCATCCAGGCTCTGTCTCCGCCAACCATCTGGGTCTGCACAAACATCCAGACAGGGTTAAAGGTCACTGCCCCACCTCAAAACGTTCAACAGATTCAAGAACAGCTTCTTCCCTGCTGTTATCACACTAACGAACGGACCTCGCATGTACTAGAGTCAGAGTCATAGAGATGTACAGCACGGAAACAGACCCTTTGTTCCAACCCGTCCATGCCGACCAGATATCCCAACCCAATCTAGTCCCACCTGCCAGCACCCGGCCCATATCCCTCCAAACCCTTCCTATTCATATACCCATCCAAATGCCTCTTAAATGTTGTAATTGTACCAGCCTCCACCACCCTCTGTGTGAAAATTTTACCCTTTATGTCTCTTTTATATCTTTCCCCTCTCACCCTAAACCTATGCCCTCTAGTTCTGGACTCCCTCACCCCAGGGAAAACACTTTGTCTATTTATCCTATCCATGCCTCTCATAATTTTCTAAACCTCGATAAGGTCACCCCTCAGTCTCTGACGCTCCAGGGAAAACAGCCCCAGCCTGTTCAGCCTCTCCCTATAGCTCAAATCCTCCAACCCTGGCAACATCCTTGTAAATCTTTTCTGAACCCTTTCAAGTTTCACAACATCTTTCTGATAGGAAGGAGACCAGAATTGCACGGAATATTCCAACAGTGGCCTCACCAATGTCCTGTACAGCCACAGCATGACCTCCCAACTCCTATACTCAATACTCTGACCAATAAAGGCAAGTATACCAACTGCCTTCTTCACTATCCTGTCCATCTGCAACTGTACTTTCAAGGAGCTATGAACCTGCACCCCAAGGTCTCTTTCCAATAGCAGGGAGACCAGAGGTGGCCTCAGTAATATAGATTGTTCTCTGTAGCTGTAACACCACATTCTGCAGTCTGACCTGTCACCCTGACGTACTGATGTAAGGTATGGTTTGGCTGGATAGCACACAAAACAATACTTTTCACTGTATGTGACAATAATCAACTCCAATCACCTGATCACAGCTTTACTTTCACAAGAGATGGGCTGGACATTGGACAGCATCTCGGTGTACTGAGTGTGACCTCAAGGTGAGATCAGCTTCACTACCATCAAATCAGACAGAGACAGAGCCCGAGCCCAGTGGGCAGGGCCTAGGCATCAGGGCTCGAAAGGTATTTGAGAGAAATTTGAGGACAGAGGTACCAGTGCAGTGCTGGAGGAATGCCACATTGTTGGAGGGTCAGTGCTGAGGGAGTGCCGCACTGTCGGAGGGTCAGTGCTGAGGGAGTGGGCACTGTTGGAGGGTCAGTGCTGAGGGAGTGCCGCACTGTCGGAGGGTCAGTGCTGAGGGAGTGGGCACTGTTGGAGGGTCAGTACTGAGGGACTGCGCACTGTCGGAGGGTCAGTGCTGAGGGACGGCCGCACTGTCAGAGGGTCAGTGCTGAGGGAGTGGGCACTGTCGGAGGGTTAGAGCTGAGGGAGTGCTGCACTGTCGGAGGGTCATTGCTGAGGGACTGCCGCACTGCCAGAGGGTCAGTGTTGAGGGAGTGGGCACTGTCGGAGGGTCAGTGCTGAGGGAGTGCCGCACTGTCGGAGGGTCAGTGCTGAGGGAGTGCCGCACTGTCGGAGGGTCAGTGCTGAGGGAGTGCCGCACTGTCGGAGGGTCAGTGCTGAGGGAGTGCCACACTGTCGGAGGGTCAGTGCTGAGGGAGTGCCGCACTGTCGGAGGTTTAGTGCTGAGGGAGTGGGCACTGTCGGAGGGTTAGTGCTGAGGGAGTGGGCACTGTCGGAGGGTTAGTGCTGAGGGAGTGGGCACTGTCGGAGGGTTAGTGCTGAGGGAGTGGGCACTGTCGGAGGGATAGTGCTGAGGGAGTGGGCACTGTCAGAGGGTCAGTGCTGAGGGAGTGGGCACTGTCGGAGAGGCTTCCCTTGTGCAATGAGTTATGAAGCCCCTAGAGGGCAGAGTGCTCCCACTGATCCAAGCAGACACTGACAAACGTCCCAGATCCCACCCCTCGGTCTGACTCTGCCGTCGCTGTGTCGGAGAGGGCAGGGGTACCTTGTTGAAAGCTGGAGACGATGTGATGAACAGCAAAGTGGGAGGCTGATGTACAGGCTGCGGAGTGACTGTAACAGAAGCAGTGCCTGCAGCCGTCAGAGTTGTGAGGTTGTAGATTGAACGTTCCTGACTTGCATCTGATCAAACAAAATACAGGATTATTGCAGATTTCACAAAAAAGATCAGATTTTATGTCAATTTTCCAATTCGATACCAGTGACCTCACTGAGGGAAAGCAGCATGGGCTCAGCTTCACACAGAACATCACCTGGTCACTCCCTCGATACCGTCAACACTCAGAGTCAGACTGTCTTTTCTCATCACTCCTCACCTGGAGCTGCTACGTTTGGAGGTGTTTAGAAGGGAGTGGCCAAATTATTGTTCAATGTGTAAAAGATGATTAACTGCCAAATGTTAGCAATTAGAAGGAACGCAGGCAGGACTGTGTTTCTGACTGTTATGATGACTGTAACGAATTACCCGTTTGGGAAGAACAGTAACATCTGAGAGGTCAGTTGTGAGGTTTCCAGTCTGCACTGCACCATGCAGAAACGGCTCAAAGATCACTCATTACACAAACTTTGTTCACAAAGGTATCTTCAACATACATTCCGACACAGGGACCTCTCCTGTGCAGGGGACAGGAACCTACCCAAGCTTTACATCTGTGTTGGTGTCAACACAATGGGGACAATGGGCTCCTGACACAATGTCCAGGGCAATGCCTCAACCAATCAGCAGTAGTTACTTGTATGATCCAAATTGTTATACCCTTTGGAATTTGGCATTCTTGCTGGTGTCCTGATGAATGCAGGATGCAAACCTGCTGCTTTTCAATATTCCCAAGTTCTGTCCTTCCAAGAGACAAACATTCAAACATGAAAAATCAGCTGACAACATGAAACAATGCAGGATAATCAGTCAATAAGGACCTATTCCAGCTCTTTCATTACGTTATGGGATGGGATTCGATTAGATTAGATTACTTACAGTGTGGAAACAGGCCCTTCGGCCCAACAAGTCCTCACCGACCCGTCGAAGCGCAACCCACCCATACCCCTACATTTACCCCTTACCTAACACTACGGGCAATTTAGCATGGCTAATTCACCTGACCCGCACATCTTTGGACTGTGGGAGGAAACTGGAGCACCCGGAGGAAACCCACGCAGACACTGGGGAGAATGTGCAAACTCCACACGTGATTCCTCTAGGATCCCATTAATCTCCAGCAAATGCATGGATTCACTTGTTCCAAGCTGAGTGGCTTGGGGTGTTTTTGGGGGGTAATCTTTCTGAACAGGGGTTTACCGTCTCTTCGAGTAAAAAATGAGGTCTGCAGATGCTGGAGATCACAGCTGCAAATGTGTTGCTGGTCAAAGCACAGCAGGCCAGGCAGCATCTCAGGAATAGAGAATTCGACGTTTCGAGCATAAGCCCTTCATCAGGAAGGGCTTTACCGTCTCTTACTGACTGACCTGTGGCACAGGGCTCCCTCTACATTCCGCTTGCAGGTACACTCTCCGTTGGTCGGATCACAATCACCAATACTGCCTTCAGGATGACACCCACACTTTCTGGAAAGAGACCACTTTTACTGGGTGCCATTGACAGACTGACCGCGCTGGTGTAGCCCGTTCCCACACAACATTCTCTCCCCATCATGTTCCCATTAACGCGAGGTTCTCTGGTCTAGAACACTCCCCCGCCAAATTAAAACTGGGCTACAGCATCTGGTGAGGGTGGGGAAGGGACAGTGGGACCAACTCAATGGCTCTTTGAAAGAGTTGACACAAGCATGATGGGCCAAATGGCCTCTTTCTGCACAGGGGGGAGGGGAGATGGACTGGACCACTGAATATTGGGGGTAGGGAGAAAAAAAACCATGGACTGTACCACTGAAGGTGGGGAGGGGGAACGATGGATTGTACCACTGAAGGTTTTTTCGGGGGGGGGGGCGAGATAACTGTGGACTGTGTTGCTGAAGGTGGGGGAGTTAATGATAGACTGTACCACTGAAGGGGGGGGAGGGGGAGGGCTGCAGGCTCTGGACTGTACCATTCAAGGTGGGGTAAGGGGAGATAACCAAGGACTGTACCACTGAATGGGGGGGGGGGGGGGGGGCGTGAAATAGCATGGATTGTGCCATTCAAGGTGGGGAAAGGGGAGATAACTAAGGACTGCACCACTGAAGTACGGGAGGGGAGGTGACTGTGGACTGTACCATTGATGGTGTGAAAGGGGTTGGGTATATGGAAAAAGGAGAAGAGTTTGAAGATAGATTGAGATGCTGTGATTTGGAATGTCCTGCTTTAAACAGCAATGGGGGAAAAAAACTGGAACTTTCCAAAGGGGAACTGGATAAACTGTCAAATTGAATAGTAAAAATTTGCGGTGCTCTGGGGAGAGAGTGGGAGGGAATTGGACAGCCCGTTTAAGGAATGACGTGCAGATACTTTGGGCAGAATAGGCTCCTTTTGTGCTCTCACCTTCACCAATACAACCACCTTACCTGCAACCTCCCTCCGACAGAGAGTGATAGCCCTTTTGGCACTGGTCACATTTCTTCCCCGTGATAGTTGCTTTACAGACACAATCTCCATCGTGGTCACATTGTAAACTCAGTGACCCTGTGGGTGCAAGGAACACCGCGTGAGAGTTACACTCCCCCCAGCCCAACAAAACACAGCACTCATTGTTCACCCTCAACAGTTACACCCTCCACACCGCACGTCCACATCCATCCAGTCAAACCTTTCTCAAGAAAGAGTCTCTCAGGGCCTCGGAGGTTCCTTAGATGGTGATGGTGAGCATGAGGGGACATAGCTTTAAATTGAGGGGTGTTAGATATAGGACAGATGTCCGAGGTAGTTTCCTTACTCATTGAGTAGTAGGGCCCTGCAACAGCAGTAGACTCACCAACTTTAAGGGCATTTAAATGGTTACTGGAGAGACATAAGGATGACAATGGAATAGTGTAGGTTGGATGGGCTTCAGATGGGTTTTACAGGTCAGCGCAGCATTGAAGACCACAGGGCCTGTACTGCGCTGTCATGTTGTATGAATGCTCATCCATACGATGGAGCGAGAGAGAGAGAGAAAAGGAGGGATTTACAATGTGCTGAGAACCCCAAATGTGAAGGTTAGTGAAGGTTCCAGGAACTGAAATGGACGGTAGAGAGACAGGCCAGCTCGAGGTGAATCTCTGCTCACATCCTCTTTGTTTCATCCATCACCCGACCTGTTCCCTTGCTTTAGAACATAGAACAATACAGCGCAGAACAGGTCCTTCAGCCCTCGATGTTGGGCTGACCTGTGAATTATTCTCAGCTTGTCCCCCTACATTATCCCAAACTCATCCATGTCCTTCTCTCAGGATTGTTTAAATCTCCCTAATGTGGCTGAGTTATGTCCTCATGTCTTTATCCAACCTTCAACGTTCACCTCCGATTGCAAGTCCCACTCTCTCACTATCTCTGGGTATCAGTTTCCAGGATTCCCTGTTTGATTAATTAATGACTGCCTCACGGCGCCAGGGACCCAGGTTCGATTCCAGTCTCGGGTGTCTGTATATGTGGAATTGGCACATTCTCCCCATGTCTGCGTGGGTTTCCTCCGGGTGCTCCGGTTTCATGGGATCTCTATGGTGGGAAGCAAGCCATTCTGCCCATCAGGTCCACACCAACCCTCTGAATAGCATCCCACCCAGACTCATCCCAGTACCTCCATATTTCCCATGGCTAACCCACCTAACCTGCACGTTCCCCTGGACAATGTACCCATGGCCAATTCACCCAGCCTGCACACCTTTGTGACTGTGGGAGGCACCCAGAGGAAACCCACACTGACACGGAGAGGTGTGCAAACTCCACACAGACAGTCGCCCGAGGCTGGAATCGAACCCACGTCCCTGGTGCTGTGAGGCAGCAGTGCTAACCACTGAGCCATCGTACTGTCCATCCCACAATCCAAAAATGTGCAGGTTTGGATGGATTGGCCAAGAGAAATGAGGGGTTATAGGGATAGGGTGGGCGGGGGGGGGGGGGGGTTGAATGCTCTTCGGAGTGTCGGTGTGGACTGAATGGGCTGAATGGCCTTTTCCCACACTATAGGGATTCGATATTCCTGACCTTCAGGTCTGGAGAAAGGGTCTGTCAAAACCTTGCAGCTAAATGCCTCTTGATATATCCTCCCAGCAGCCAGAATTCAAACTCCAACATTCCTCCACCCAATCCGAAATCTCTCATTGGCTCTTCCAGTTCAGGCCCACCTGGGATTGGGATACTTCAATTCCCTCCCCCGAACCCACCCGGTCCCCTCTGGATGTCTCTGGGACTGAGTTACCCGACACTCACCCACAACGCTGCAGTTACACGGCTGGCACATCTCATCAGCAGTACTCCTGTGGAAGTTCTCCTTGCACGTCTCGCAGTGGGATCCTGCTGTGTAATCCCTGCAGTTCAGGCACTGCCCGCCATGGCCAGTCCGGCGGTACAGTTCCATGTTGAAGATGCACTGCTCCGATTTCCCACTGCAGTTACAGGCTGAAGAGGAGGTGGGGGAACAACAGGCAGGGACTAATCAATCAGTCCGTTTCCCCCCCTCCCCACACTCCCAATAACCCAAAAACTTCCCGTTTGTCCCAAATTCCCATGGATGACAAAGGAGAGCCGTTTCCTGACTCTCAGCCCGAGGTGACAACACTGCCCCAGGATTACCCCAGAATGCCCAGGGCTCTATTCTAACTGGCTCCCTGCAATTTCACTTCTGTTTATTCGTCGCTAAACATTTAAAGTTCAGGAAAGGGCAGTTGGAATATTGTGTGCGATTCTGGTCCCCTTCCCATCGGAAAGATGTTGTGAAACTTGAAAGGGTTCAGAAAAGATTTACAAGTATGTTGCCAGGGTTGGAGGATCTGAGCTACAGGGAGAGGCTGAACAGGCTGGGGCTGTTTTCCCTGGAGCGTCGGAGGCTGAGGGGTGACCTTATAGAGGTTTACAAAATTATGAGGGGCATGGATAGGATAAATAGGCAAAGTCTTTTCTCTGGGGTTGGGGAGTCCAGATCTAGAGGGCACAGGTTTAGGGTGAGAGGGGAAAGGTATAAAAGAGACCTAAGAGGCAAATTTTTCACGCAGAGGGTGGTATGTGTATGGAATGAGCTGCCAGAGGATGTGGTGGAGGCTGGTACAATTGCAACATTTAAGAGGCATTTGGATGTGTATATGAATAGGAAGGGTTTGGAGGGATATGGGCCGGGTGCTGGCAGATGGGACTAGATTGGGTTGGGATATCTGGTCGGCATGGACGGGTTGGACCGAAGGGTCTGTTTCCGTGCTGTACATCTCTATGACTTATAACAGCTGAGGGAAATCCCATTAGCTTTCAGGCTGGAATGTACAGCAACACAGGCAACCAATGGTTGGAGAGGAAAGGTGGACCATTGAAGTGATCAAATCTCCACGAAGAACCCAGAGATCGCAACCCCCTCCCTCTCCGATAAAAGTGGAGCATTATTAGAGACCATTCGGCCCATCGAGTCCGCTCTGCCATTCGATCCTGGGCGATACATTTCCCTATCCCGTTCTCCTGCCTTCTCCCCATAATTTCAGGAGGTAAAAAGCAAATCTGACAAAGGAGAGCCAGTGGATGGGATCTGTTTGGATCTCCAGAAGGCCCTTGGCAAGATACCACACAGGAGGCTGCTCAATGAGATAAGAGGCCATTGGTGTTCGGGGCAAGGTGCTGGCATGGGTACAGGGTTGGCTGACTGGCTGAGAGCAGGGAGTGGGGATAGCGGGGTCTTTTTCAGGATGGCAGCTGGTGACTGGACAAGTCCCACAGGGGTCAGTGTCGGGACCACAATTATTCACGTGATACATTAATGGATTGGAGAAAGTGAGGTCTGCAGGTGCTGAAGATCAGAGCTGAAAATGTGTTGCTGGAAAAGCACAGCAGGTCAGGCAGCATCCAAGGAACAGGAGATTCGACATTCCTGAAGAAGGGCTTATGCCCGAAACTTCGATTCTTCTGCTCCGTGGATGCTGCCTGACCTGCTGCGCTTTTCCAGCAACACATTTTCAACATTAACGGAGTGGGTGAAGGAACGGAGTTGTTGAGTTTGCAGACAGCACAAAGGCAGGTGGGGGAGCAGGCAGCGTTGAGGAGGTGAGGAGGCTGGGAGAGTGGGCAGATGGAGAAGCTTGTGGGGAAATGTGAAGTTATGCATCTTGCTCGGAAGAACGGAGGCAGAGGCTATTTTCGAAACAAGGAAAGGTTTTGGAAAATTGAAACACAATAGGTCTTGGGATCCTGGATCAGGATTCCCTTCAGGTTGACATGAGGGTTCAGTTAACAGTCAGGAAGGTAAATCCAATGTTAGCATTAATTTCCAAAGGACTGGAATACAAGAGCAGGGATGTCCTGCTGAGGCTGTAGAAGGTTCTGGTCAGACCACGTTTGGAATATTGTGAGCAGTTTTGGGCCCTGTATCTCAGGAAGGATGTGCTGGTGTTGGAGGGGGTCCTGAGGAAGTTCACAGCAATGATCCTGGGGATGAAGGGCTTGTCATGTGAGGAGCAGCTGAGGACTCTAATGGGGTTTAGAAGGATAGGGTGGGGGGAGGGGGGGGCGGAATCTGATTGAAAGCTACAGAATACTGAGGGGACTGGATAGAGTGGACGTTGAGAAGATGTTTCCATGAGCAGGAGAGACTATGACCCGAGGCCACAGTGAAGGGTCAACCCTTTAGAGGTTTGAGATGAGGAGGTATGACCCTTTTGTGATGAGGAGGACTTTCCTTAGCCAGAGGGAGGGGAGTCTGTGGGACTCATTGCCACAGAGGGCCATGGAGGCCAAAACACTGAGTGTACTTAAGACAGAAGTAGGTTCTTGATGAGTAAGGGGATGATAGATTACAGGGAGAGGGCAGAGGAATGGGCTGGAGAAACCTCTATTCCTGATGAAGGGCTGTTGCCCGAAACGTCGATTTTCCTGCTCCTCGGATGCTGCCTGACCTGCTGTGCTTTTCCAGCACCACTCTGATCTAGAATCTGGAGAAACAGATCAGCCATGATCAAACAGTGCAGAAGATTCAATGGGCCGAATGGCCTGATTCTGCTCCTGTTTTTTTAACCCTTTATTATGAATTTGGAGTGGGCTCTGATCAAGGTGTTGATAAGGATTGACGGATTTGATTGTTTTCGATGCAGCTATATTATTCCATCCTGTCGGAAAGGGAGGTGACGAGGAGTCTCAAAGGGTCAATATATAGGAGCCACTGACTAGGCAAAGCACACCAGGCTGGTGGCACTCACTAACAAACAGAAGAGGACGTTGGGAAACTTACGGAGACATTCGTTGGCTGCCTCAGCAGTTGCCCGTGCCCAGGGCCGGTCGTGGTAGAAGGGTTGGCACCTCTCACAGTCTACGCCCGATGTGTTGTGCTGACAGTCACACACCAGCCTGCCCTGCTCGTTGGTCACACACTCACTGGCATGGCCATTACATTTACACCTGAGAACACAACCCAGTGACAATGAGAACCTGCATTTTGCTAGCACCAGTCATCACCTCTGGTGCTTCATGGCCAATGGAACGCAATCATCATTTTAATACAGGAAACTTAGCAGCCTGTTTGTACACAGCAAGATGTCAGAATGTGATCACGACCAGATTTTAACGATATTGGTTAAGGGACATTGGGTAAACTCCCTTTATATTCAAATAACACCCTGGAATCTTTCCCATCTCCTGACGGTGCAGTCCTCCCCTCAATTCAATGCCTCATCTAAAAAAAAAAGGCACCTCTGACAGTGCAGCACTCCTGCAGTACTGCTGTAGGATTATCACTCTGCATTACAGACTCAAGGCTTTACAGTTGAACTTACAATCAACAACAACTGACATTTATATGGTGCTTCTAATGTCAGCATTTCACTTTCAAAACAAACTCTGACACGGTGCCACGTAAGGAGATATTAGTTCAGGTGACCCGAATATTTATCAAAGCTTTTAAAGTTTTTAAGGAGTTTCTTAAAAGTGGGAGAGGAGGTGGAGCGGTGGAGATGTTTAGGAAGGGAATTGCACAGTTTAGGGTCTGGGTTGTCAACACCTGCATAACAAACACTTTCCAGCTCCAAGACGAAAGGGCTAAACTCACTAAGGTTCACAATATATTATCACCTTTTGGGAATTCAGCTGTTAGAGGTAAATGGGTTTTATGGTTTCAGTTTTGTCAAGGAGATTTCAATTTTCTTTTAAATGAAGTCAGAGAGTCTTTTGGAGCAGGGAACGAAAGACACTTTTCGAAAACAACATGAGGTTTAAGTTAAATACCTCAATCAGAGACTCGGGGAATTAAATGCTAATGTTTACAATGCTGTCTTCTTGGAAAAACAGATTGTCAGACGTCACGAGTAAATTGTATCAGGTTTCTGTTCAGAAGAACACTTCCATTTCAGCAGCAGGGCACGTGCTTTCGTAAAACTCTCCAGAGCGTGAGAGTTTGGTTTAGAGATGTTTCGTAGCTGTCAGGACTAGCAAGACATCTCCAGGTCAAACAAGCTCTGATTGAACAGAGTTGGATTAAAGAGGGAATCATTTGGAGGGGTAAAACAAATCTCGATAGAAGGAATTGATTTTATCTTGGTGAGTGTTCAGGCTGGTTCAGAGATTCACTGAGGCTGGTGGAACAGCCCGTAGAAATAAAAGGAACACTGAGAGGCTACAGGATAATAATGCGGGGTGCTGACCGTGTTGTGACTAGATCTCAGGCCTGCAGAATTAGACAGGAAGGGATGAAGTCTGTGAAAAGCAGATGATTTGTAAATTCTATTATCAAACTTTTTGAAAACGTAAGTAAGAAAGATGAAGGAAAAGACGATGTTTATATGTTTAGCCAATCTTCTTTAACGGAAATGGAACAAATGGATTACACCAAACAACCTACTGAGATATTGAGCCAGAACCAATGAGATGAGATGTGCCTTTAAGAGAGATTTGTTCTGTCCTGTTTCTCTTGAAGAGAGTCGTTGTGGCCCTGGTACCGAGGTGTCTGCCCCATGGAAAGCTGAGTAAATAGCTTTGGGGTGTTTAATAAAAGAGGTGTGAGTGGGTGGGGTCAGGCTCACACAGCCCCAGGGTCTGAGCTTTTGCTTTCTGTTGAAGTTGGGGTATTGGGGTTGAAGCTGCTACACACAGCTCTCTCTCTGCTGCTGCTGCTGCTGGACTCGCTCCGTCAGTGTTCCTTCCCCCGGACTGGGGGGAGATCGCAAGTGAGGGAAGGGTGTGTTTATGAGATGCTGCTCTATTGGAACAGTTGGTTATAGCAGTTAAATAAGATACCAGTGTGTTAAGTTTTTCGATAAAGTTAAAGTTATGCCAATTCCTCCTTGTTTGGTTTGTATTTTAACCACAGTGTCAGAATAAAGTGTGTTTTGCTTAAAGCCTAATGGTGTGGCCACTCAAATCACATCTGGAACACCCTCCCTTAACACTTGCCTTCAAATAAAATAAAAGTTAGGGGCTAAGATTTCTCCTGGTATATTTTGAGGGAGTTGGTCTGATCCATAACACCAATAACCAAGTGTTATTATTTGAATGACAAAGTCTGAATGAGAAATTGGAAACCACCTCAAATACCACCCAATGAAGAATGAACAATCATTGAATATGTGGCGGTTCCATCTGAGAAAGTGTTATGACTGGCTCACAAAATCCCAACGGCAGCTCATTTTGGAGTTAGGAACACGGGCTAAAGTACTGAGTGGCCAGGATTATACATAGATATGGTCAAGTAGAGCCAACAGCCTATGGCGGGACCCCTCTGTATCGACTGAACCTACACCTTTGACTCTGATACTGGTTCGTGACTCTTGGTCCGTGTCATCCTGAATAAAATGCATTTCCCTCCCCACCTCCTCCAGCTCAAACAACACCTTCACAGGAAACACCGACAATAAAATGTGGGCAGGAATGAGACCGTGAGTGGGAGGGAGCAAGATGGAGTGAGAGAGGGAGAGTGAGGGGGAGGGAGAGGAGGTGAGAGAGCTGGAGGGGTATGGAGTGGGACGGCGCATGAAGGAGTGAAAGAGGGAAAGGGGGTGGGAATGGGAGGGAGTGAGTGAGGGAGGGAGAGGGGTGAGAGAATGAGAGGGAGAGGGGGCAAGAAAACAAGTGGGAGGGAGAGGGAACGAGGCAGAGAGGAACAGAGGGAGAGTGAGAGAGGAACAAGATGGCGAGAGAAAGGGGAGTGAGAGAACGAGAGGGGTTGAGAGAATGAGATGGTGAGAGAGTGAAGGGGGGAAACGAGAGAACAGGGGGGAGGCCAGAGTATGAGAGGGGGTTGAGAGAGTGAGATGGGAGCGAGAGGCAGAGAGGGGAGCGAGCACGGCAGAGATGGATAAAACAAAGAGAGAGGAGATCAGTTCCAGCTGTTGTGGTTAAAATTATTTCAAGGCTGAAATCAGAATGGGAAGGTCCAGATGTTGTACAGCTGCCTTTTGATGTCAGAGGGAACGCTGAGCTGTTCAGTGGAATCCTCATGGATCAACATTAGGATAATCGAACCTCACTCACTTCAAAGGGAAAGCTTGCATTTCTGTAGTGCCTTTCACAACCTCAGGGCATCCCAGAGATGGTATGACACAGTCTTTCTGAAGCCTGTCCACTGCTGTAATGCAGGGAATGGTCTACACAGGAAGATCCCACAAAGGTGATTGTGACCATTGAATGTTTTCTGTTTTTCTGGCTGAGGGATAAAGTTTGGCCCTGGGAGAACTCCCTCATAGTTCCCTGGAATTCCAGTACGGGATCTTTAACAACCACCTGAGGAAGCCTCAGTTTCACATTTCATCTCAAACACAGCCCCCTCAGACAGTGCTGCCCTGTCAGGGAGGTCTGAACTCACCATCTCCTGGCTCTGCGACCCATCGAACAACAACGAAAATTAAAAAGACTGCACACTTCAACCTATTCACACCGTGACACCTGACACCAAAACACATTCCCATGACAACTCTGTCATCAAAGGTGTAGATATTGTCCCTTGGTTGACCTCCTCTATATTGGGGAGACGGGCCGCTTACTTGCAGAACGCTTCAGAGAACACCTCAGGGACGCCCGGACCAACCAACCCAACCACCCCGTGGCTCAACACTTTAACTCTCCCTCCCACTCCACCAAGGACATGCAGGTCCTTGGACTCCTCCACCGGCAAAATATAACAACACGACGGTTGGAGGAAGAGTGCCTCATCTTCCGCCTGGGAACCCTCCAACCACAAGGGATGAACTCGGATTTCTCCAGTTTCCTCATTTCCCCTCCCCCCCACCTTGTCTCAGTCGGTTCCCTCAACTCAGCACCACCCTCCCAACCTGCAATCTTCTTCCTGACCTCTCCGCCCCCCACCCCACTCCGGCCTATCACCCTCACCTTGACCTCCTTCCACCTATCACATCTCCATCGCCCCTCCCCCAAGTCCCTCCTCCCTACCTTTTATCTTAGCCTGCTGGACACACTTCCCTCATTCCTGATGAAGGGCTTATGCCCGAAACGTCGAATTTCCTGTTCCTTGGATGCTGCCTGACCTGCTGTGCTTTAACCAGCAACACATTTTCAACCTTGGTTCTACTGTCTGGTGAACACTGCAACACATTCACTGGGTGGGGGGGAAGGTATTTGCTGATGCGCGTTACTATTGGCCACACAGGAACTGACCCTCAAGGCAGAGAATGGGATTTGTGGAGCTGGAGCTCTGAGTGGGAATGGGAATGAAAATGTGTTGCTGGAAAAGCGCAGCAGGTCAGGCAGCATCCAAGGAACAGGAGAGTTGACATTTCGGGCATAAGCCCTTCTTCAGGAATGCCCGAAACGTCGATTCTCCTGCTCCTTGGATGCTGCCTGACCTGCTGCGCTTTTCCAGCAACACATTTTCAGCTCTGATCTCCAGCATCTGCAGCCCTCACTTTCTCCAGGAAATGGGAATGTCTGATTCACGATATTGATATCTAAAGGGGTGTTCAGTCAGGCAAAGGAAGCCAGGAATGTCGAGGAGTCAATAGGGAGGATTTAGATTAGATTCCTTACAGTGTGGAAACAGGCCCAACAAGTCCACACCAGCCCTCCTAAGAGCAACCCACCCAGACCCATTCCCCTTCATTTACCCCTTCCTCCAACACTACAGGCAATTTAGCATGGCCAATTCACCTAACCTGCGCATCTTTGTGACTGTGGGAGGAAACTGGAACACCCGGAGGAAACCCACGCAGACACGGGGAGAATGAGCAAACTCCACACAGACAGTCGCCTGAGGCGGGAATTGAACCCAGGTCTCTGGCGCTGTGCCACAGTGCTGTCCCAAGGAGGCCTTGGACGGATGATGTCTCACTGCCTTCAGGCCGAACTGACAATTCCGATCCTCTGAGAAATTCTCCCACAGAGAACAGGAATTCCTCAATATTTCTCCACTCTCTCTCCCGCTCTGACGGAGATATCCCACAAGATATCCCACATTTCGGGACAATGTGGCTCTTCCTCCATCCACCACCAGGAGACTAGCTCAAGCCCAAGGTGAGGGTGAGTAGGTGGGGAGGTCAAAGCACAGGGGAAGAGGCAGGTCCTTCATGAAAGCAGCAGCCATTATCCCCAACACCCCCTTCCAGAAACCCACTCCCTACTCGCAACCCCTCCCTCCAGCCTCTCTTCCCAGGGTCTTATTGACACTCTCCGGAACACACCATTCCGGAACACACCATTCCGAATCCCAGTCCCAGAACAGACCATCACAGCACGTTCCTTCTGAGTTCTTTTACAGGACGTGGGGGTCGAGGGTAGGGCCAGAATTTGTTGCCTGTCCCTAGTTGCCCTTGAACTGAGTGTCTTGCTCAGCCATTTTGGACGGCAGTTAGCCCCATTGCTGTGGGTCTGGAGTCACGTGTAGGCCAGGCCAGAGAAGGATGGCAGATTTCCTTCCCAGACAGAGTCTGTCCGGAAGGAGTGTTCACCAATCCGATCTCTGGTTTTCTTCCAGGACATTCATTTCCAAACAGAGTCGTCCAGCACAGAAACAGACCCTTTGGCCCAACTCATCCATGCCGACCAGATATCCCATTCTAATCTAGTCCCATTTGCCAACATTTGGCCCATATCCCTCTAAACCCTTCCTATTCATATACCCATCCAGATGCCTTTAAAATGTTGTAATTGTACCAGCCTCCACCACATCCTCTGGCAGCTCATTCCATACACATACCACCTTCTGTGTGAAAAAATTATCCTTTAGGTCCCTTTTAAATCTTTCCCCTCTCACCTTCAACCTTTGCCCTCTAATTCGGGGAAAAGACCTTGGCTATTCACACTATCCACGCCCCTCATGATTTTATAAATCTCTATAAAGTTACCCCTCAAACTCTTACACTCCAAGGAAAAACAGTCCCGGCCTATCCAGCCTCTGTAACCCAAACCCTCCAATCTTGGGATCATCACTGGGAATCTTTTCTGTATCCTTTCCAATTCAATAACATCCTTCCTATAGCAGGGAGACCAGAATTCTACACAGTACTCTAAATGTGGCCTTGAGGAGGAAGTGAGGACTGCAGATGCTGGAGATCGGAGCTGAAAATGTGTTGCTGGAAAAGCGCAGCAGGTCAGGCAGCATCCAAGGAACAGGAGAATCGATGTTTCGAGCATAAGCCCTTCTTCAGGAATGCAGGATTCCTGAAGAAGGGCTTATGCCCGAAACATCAAATCTCCTGTTCCTTGGATGCTGCCTGACCTGCTGCGCTTTCCCAGCAACACATTTTCAGCTCTAAATGTGGCCTCACCAACGTCCTGTACAGCTGTAACATGATCTCCCAACTCCTGAACCCAGTGCTCGGACCAATGAAGATTAATGTACCAAATGCCACCTTCACCCCCCCACCCCCCGGGTGAGATTTTACAATGAGAGCTTGACCAATTTGCAATTGCTGAATTTTATGAACTGAAATTTCACCCGCTGTCATGGTGGGGTTTGAACCTATGCACCCCAGTGTTTGACTCGGCTGTGTGTTACTGAGTTAGGTGAGATTACCCTCCCTGAGCCAGCTCTACGTTCCACCAGGTGAAAGGTGGGCATTTCATAAAGGCCTTCCCGGAGACCGCTCACCAGCTCAAACTCCGAAACCCAGGGGAAACGAGAGGCTCCTACCCAGGCTGCCCCCTGAATCAACAACGTGACAGTGTCCTGAATATAAACAGCAGCTCAGCGTCCCTCCCGTGGGGCCTGACCCCTTCTGCCTGTCTCAGTGTCCAGGGGTCAGCAGAACGGGAATGGAGGCTCCTGTCCATGGGTCACACAGCTGCTGTGATATGGGCTAAGAGAGAGGGAAAGGGAAAGAGAGGGAAAGAGAGGGAAAAGATGGAGTGAGGGAGACAGCAACACAGAAAGAGAGTGAAGGAGAGAGCAACACAGAAAGAGAGAGGGGGGAACAGATGGAGCAAAGGATAGGGAGTGATGGAGAAAGAGAACGGAAAGGGAAAGACAGCGAAAAGATGGAGTGAAGGAAAGAGAGATAAAGAAATGAATGACAGAAGGATATAATGAGAGAGGGAGAGAGAGAAGGACACATAAAGAGAGAGCAAGAGGTGGACTTAGAGAGAGACGCAGCAAGACGTGGTAAGACAGAGAGAGAGAGATGTAGGTGTAGACAGACAGATAGAGCAAGTGAGAGACAGAAGGTGAGGGAGGGAGCAAGAGGGAACTAGGGTTAAAATGGCATAACATTGAGGGCTCTGGGCCTGATGTGGGAAGCTGGTTACTAATGTAGGTTTGGTGTGGGTTTGGCAGTACAGACTTGATGGGCCAAAGGGCCTCTTCTGTGCTGCTCGACTCTCCCTGATTCGATGTCAATAGACTGAAGATAGCATGAATGGGTGAAGAGACTTGTACTTCCACACTCACAATCACTGCATGTCTCCAGGGGTCTCCAGTAAATGAGGTTTTATTTATATTGAGCTGTTGTGAAATGGAAAAAACAGCAGTTAATGTGCCTGCACAGCAAGATCCCACTAACTGTGATTGGACCAGCTTTCGATAATCCACAGGGATCAGTATTGACTCGGTCACTAGAGAGAGCTGTCCTGCTTTTCCTTCAAAGCTGCTCAGGATCACTGAACCATTACAATGTACACAGAGGCTATTCAGCCCATCAAACCTGCACCAGCTCCATGAGCATTTTCACTCAGTGCCTTTCCCCTGCCTTTCCCCCGTGACCCTGCACATTATTCCCCTTTACATCACCATCCGATACCCTGTTCAATGCCACAGGATCATGTACCCCACACAAACAGACAGCTGGGGCACTGGTTAGATCAGGCACCTCTGACAGTGCGGCACTCCATCAGCACTGACCCTCTGACAGTGTTTCGCTCCCTCAGCATTGACCATCTGACAGTGTGGCACTCCCTCAGCACTGACCCTCCGACAGTGCGGCACTCCCTCAGCACTGACCATCCAACAGTGCAGGGCTCCCTCAGCGCTGACCCTCCGACAGTGTGGCACTCCCTCAGCACTGACCCTCCAACAGTGCGGCACTCCCTCAGTGCTGACCCTCTGACAGTGTGGCACTCCCTCAGCACTGACCCTCTGACAGTGCCCACTCCCTCAGCACTGACCCTCTGACAGTGCCCACTCCCTCAGCACTGACCCTCCGACAGTGCAGCACTCCCTCAGCACTGACCCTCTGACAGTGTGGCACTCCCTCAGCACTGACCCTCCAACAGTGCGGCACTCCCTCAGTGCTGACCCTCTGACAGTGTGGCACTCCCTCAGCACTGACCCTCCGACAGTGTGGCACTCCCTCAGCACTGACCCTCCAACAGCGCGGCACTCCCTCAGTGCTGACCCTCTGACAGTGTGGCACTCCCTCAGCACTGACCCTCTGACAGTGCCCACTCCCTCAGCACTGACCCTCTGACAGTGCCCACTCCCTCAGCACTGACCCTCCGACAGTGCAGCACTGCCTCAGCACTGACCCTCTGACAGTGTGGCACTCCCTCAGCACTGACCCTCCGACAGTGCAGTGCTCCCTCAGCACCGAACCTCCAACAGTAAGAGGGAGTGAGGGGGTGAGAGAGAGACAGAGTGAGAGGGAGTGAGAGAGAGGATGAGAGATTGAGAGAGAGTGGGAGAGTGAGAGAGAAAGTGAGGGCGAGAGAGTGAGTGAGGGAGAGTGTGAGGGATGGAGAGAGTGAGTGAGGGAGAGAGTGAGAGAGAGGATGAGGGAGTGAGAGAGGTGAGAGAGAGTGTGAGAGAGAGAGGGTGAGGGGGAGAGAATAAATGAGGGACAGAGTATGTGAAGGAGAGAAGGAGAGAGTGTGGAAACTGATTTGTGCCAACACTCCCTGTTCAGCTGCGGACTCTCCCAGGGTCTGTGCTGAGATGGGTCCCAGCCAATATTGATCCCTGCAGATTATCCAGACCTGATCTTACTCTCCATTGCACTCTGCTCCTTTGAAATACTCCTTAAAACCAATCTCTTCAACGAACCATGTTCAGTCTCCTCCATTTCCTCAGATCCCTCTATTTGTTTCACCCTCCAGCATTTATCTAGCTTCCCTCCAGATGCATCGATGTTATTCCTCTCAGTTACTGTCGGAGATGTTGCCAATTCCAGATTCTCACTCATCGCTGGATAAAGGGGTTTATCCTGAACTTATTACTAGATTAACATGGGTCTCTCACCTAGTTTGGGTTTAACTGTAAGGAAGGCCTTTCTCGATATTCACTGTTTACAAAGCTTTTATAATCATCGAGTAGGTCATCCTCCATTCTTCCCTTTCCAGAACAAAGTGACCTCCAATTTGTTCAGTTTTTCCTGACAGTTCCAAACTCAATCCTGGGATTATCCCAGTGAATTTACCATCGTCCTGTTAGTGTGTGGGTTCACACACTGTCACCCATATTGGAGTCATAGGGTCATATAGCACGGAAACAGACCCTTCGGCCCAACCAGTCCATGCTGACCATAATCCCAAACTAAACTAGTCCCACCTGCCTGCTCCTGGCCCATATCCCTTCGAACCTCTCCTATCCACATCCTTATCCAAATGACTTTTAAATGTTGTAACTGTCCCCACATCCACCACCTCCTCAGGAAGTTCATTCCACACACACACACACACACACCCACCCACACACACACACACCCACACCCACACCTACACACACACCCACACACACACACACACCCCCACATACACACACACACACACACACACACACACACACACACACACACACACACACACACACACACCAACACACATACACCCACACCCACCCACCAACACCCAACACCCAACACACACACCCCCTCTGTGTAAAACTGCCCTTTTTAAATCCTTCTCCTCTCACCTTAAAAATACGCCCCCTAGTTTTGAACTCCACCCCCTAGGGAAAAGACCCTTGTCATTGACCTTATCAATGCCCCTCATATTATATAAATCTCTATGAGGTCGCTCTTCAACCGTCTCAACTCCTGAGAAAAAAAGTCCCAGTCTTTTTTTCTGTCTCAATTCCCAGCAACATCCTGGTAAATCTTTTCTGGATCCTCTCCAGTTTAATAATATCCTTCCTATAACGGGGGGACCCAGAACTGGACACAGTATTGCAGACGAGGCCTCACCAATGTCCTGTACAACCTCAACGTGACATCCCAACTCCTGTATTCAATGCTCTGAACAATGGTGGCAAACATGCTAAAGGCCTTCTGAACCCCTCTGTATACATGTGACAGAAACCTCAAAGAATTATTTATCTAAATCCTGTGAATTGCAAAAAAGACGTGCGCAGTTTTTCGATTGTCGAGACTGTGTTTGAACAAAGTTAGAGAAAAGCCTCAGATTAGACTGTTCAGCAGATCGGAAGATTAGGTGAAGCCAATTATTTTCAGCTGCCCTGGGCTTTGAGATTTGGAATTCCCTCCGGAAATCTCTCAATCGTAACTTCCTCCTTTATAACACTCCTTCAACATAAGCTCAACAAAGCTTTAGGCCACCTGCCAGAAACCAGCTCAATCTCGGTTAGTAACCTGTCAGGTACCTTGGGATATTATCCAAGGAGCGACATAAATGTAATTTGTTGTTGTAGAGGAAGCCAGGCAGCGATGGAGTATTACCTGCCACCGATTGATAAGTCGGAGATGGCGTAATAATAGGAACGGAGCACCCGGTGATCCCGGAAGATGTCGTCTCCAAAGGTGTTCAGTCGGTTCAGGGAAATGAGCAGATCGGTGGCTGTTACCCAGTCCTAGGCAGAACAAACATCGTGTCAGAACGAGGGAGCGAGGAATGGGTGCGAGAGAAAGAGGGAAACAGAAAGGAGAGGTAGAAGCAAAGAATGAGAGAGAAAATTTGTGGTAGAGCAGCAACAGTAGAGTGAGAGAGAGGGAGGAAGATGGAGCAAGAGAATGAGGGGAGAGGGGGGAAGAGAGAGGGAGGGGGAGGGAAGGGAGAGAGTGAGGGAGGGTGGGGAGAGAGAGAGGGAGGGTGGGAAGAGAGAGAGGGAGGGGGAGAGAGAGAGAGAGCAAAGGAGAGAGGGGGAAGAGAGGGTGTGAGGGAGAGAAGGGCAAGAGAGAGTGAAGGGGGAAGAGAGTGAGGGAGAGAGGAGGAAGAGAAGGTGTGAGGAAGAGAAGGTGTGAGGGAGAGAGGAGGAAGAGAAGGTGTGAGGGAGAGAGGGGCAAGAGAGAGTGAAGGAGGGGGAAGAGAGGGAGGGAGGGAGGCGGGAAGAGAGGGGGGAAGAGAGAGAGCGAGGGAGGGAGAGAGGGGAAGAGAGAGAGAGTGTGAGGGAGAGATGCGAGACAGAGGGACAGAGTGCAAAGGAGAGTGAGAGAGTGAAAGTACAAGGTGGAGAGAGAAAGAGAGAGAGGGGGAGAGAGAGCAGGAGGAAGGGAAGACAGCACAGATGGGAAAGAGAGAGAGAGTGAAATCAGTGAAGAAAGGGAGGGAGAGGGAGGGAGAGGGAGGGAGAGATGGGAAATGTAGAAATAGATATTGAGACTGTGTGTGTAAGAGAGAGTGACAGAAGAAATTGAGTCATAAAAAGAAAATAAAACAGAGGGAACAAGGCCTTCAGCAAAAGCTGAGCAAGAAACCATCCTGCATCAGGGCAAAGGACCCGGAATATAATCCCAACTCAATCCCAAAGGTACAACAACAACACAGAGAGCCCTCCTGAGAAGGTACAGTGGGGAGTGTGTGGGCACTGACTGTGGATAACCACATACAGAGAAGGTGGACTAGCCACAGGTAGGTGGGGGGTTGGTGGATGGGAATACAGACCATGGGGTTACTATACGATGGTGTGTGCTGCCAGACGGACTGACTGACCTTCACACAACCTCTTCACATCGCTCAGAAACACTCAGTACACATGGAGACTGGGGTTAGACTGCCAACAAAAACACTGAGTGCAACACAGTCTTCTGTTTGGTTGGTTAGAAACGAGACCAGCAGGTCAGGTCAGGAATCCAAATCCCTGCTCTAGTCTGCCAATCCCCCCAGGATCTCACACACAAACGGAAGATTAATCCTCAGGACCACAGGAAAGAACACATTGGTCCCAGAGGGAGTGCAATGAAAGTTCACAGAACTGATTCCTGGGATGAGGGAACTGTCCTTCGAGATGGGACTGAGGAGGCAGTCTCTATATTTCCATGACATTTTAAACAATGGGATATGATCTTAATGAAACATACAATTCTTAAGGGTTTGACAGGACAGTAAACATACTCCCGCTGGGTGGGAAACACAGGGTTTTAGTTTCAGAGGGAAGACACTGGGATGATGTTGTGAAACTTAAAAGGGTTCAGAAAAGATTTACAAGGATGTTGCCAGGGTTGGAGGGTTTGAGCTACAGGGAGAGGCTGAACAGGCTGGGGCTGTTTTCCCTGGAGCGTCAGAGGCTGAGGGGTGACCTTATAGAGGTTTATAAAATCATGAGAGGCATGGATAGGATAAATAGACAAGATCTTTTCCCTGGGGTGGGGGAGTCCAGAACTAGAGGGCATAGGTTTAGAGTGAAAGGGGAAAAATATAAATGAGACCTAAGGGGCAACCTTTTCACACAGAGGGTGGTATGTGTATGGAATGAGCTGCCAGAGGATGTGGTGGAGGCTGGTACAATTACAACATTTAAAAGGCATTTGGATGGGTATATGAATAGGAAGGGTTTGGAGGGATATGGGCCGGGTGCTGGCAGGTGGGACTAGATTGGGTTGGGATATCTGGTCAGCATGGCCGGGTTGGGCCGAAGGGTCTGTTTCCGTGCTGTACATCTCTATGACTCTATGAGGAGAAACCTCTTGACTCTAATGGTTATGAATCTGTAGAATTCTCTTTCCCAGAGTGCTATCAGTGCCAGATCATTGTGTACATTCAAGACAGAGCTCACCTAGATTTTTGGGCACAATGACTAAGAGATATGGGGCTAGAACAGGAAGGTCAAGTTGAGTTGGAAGGAATGGAGGATGCAGGCACAAGGGGCTGAATGGCCTGCATCCAGTCCTGATGAAGGGTCTTGACCCAAAACGTTGACTTCTCCACCTCCTGACGCTGCCTGCCTTGCTGTGTCCCCCTCCCTCCCGAAGCTGCCTGCCTTGCTGTGTCCCTCTCCCTCCTGACACTGCCTGCCTTGCTGTGTCCCTCTCCCTCCTGACGCTGCCCTGCCTTGCCGTGTCCCTCTCCCTCCTGATGCTGCCTGCCTTGCTGTGTCCCTCTCCCTCCTGATGCTGCCTGCCTTGCTATGTCCCTCTCCCTCCTGACGCTGCCTGCCTTGCTGTGTTCCTCCAGCCTCCGGCCTGTCTACTTGGATTCCAGCATCTGCACGTTTACTGTCTCTCTTCCCACTCCTTGTTTCACCATTTGTCTGAGTGAAAATCCCACCAAAAAAAAAATCATCACAACTAAAACGTACTTTTTGTTTCATCCTCCATGATCTCTTTCACTTCTTGATGATTGGGAGATAAAGGTTGTTTGATGGACAATCAAGAATCATCCAATCGGCTTTGAGAAAGCGATGATGGACATGTTGGGTGACCAATGGTGATAGAGTGAGGGCAGGCAATGGTTGGCTGGATGTCATGTGCTGAAGACTACGAATGTGTCCAATCAGAGCTGGTGACCTCTGAATTGGGTCAAGTCACTGCTTGAAGCAAACCCAAAGGGTCATGGGTTAGAACCCAATACCGTCCCAGAGTCACTTTGTTTCTTCATTCACAGCGTGAGATTGTCACTGGCTGGGATTGTCTGTCTCTAATTGCCCAGAGGACTGTTAAGAGTCAGCCCCATTGCTGTGGGTCTGGAGTCACATGTAGGCCAGACCCAGGTGAGGATGGCAGATTTCCCTCCCTAAAGGGAACCTGATGAGTTTTCCTAACAGTGGAAAATGGTTTCATGGTTATTAGACTCTGAATTCCATTTCTTGCCGTGGTGGGGTTTGAACCCAGGACCTTTGAACATTGTCCGTGACTCTGGATCAACAGTCCAGCAATAATACCACTAGATCATTGCCTCCCTCACCCCGCGGTCAATACTGAGACCTAACAGCTCAAAGGATGATTGTTCAGGGCATTTTCAGGATCTTAACTTTGGGATTTTCTTGTGTCTGTGGAGAGATGATGTGGAGGAGCTGGTGTTGGACTGGGGTGGACAAAGTTAAAAATCACACTACACCAGGTTATAGTCCAACAGGGTTATTTGGAAGCACTAGCTTTCAGAGCGTCGCTCCTTCATCAGCCACCTGAAGGAGCAGTGCTCCAAAGGCTAGTGCTTCCAAATAAATCTGTTGGACTATAACTTGGTGTAGTGTGATTTTTAACTCTGTGGAGAGAGAAAAACACTTGTTTCAAGTCACTTCTTATATTTTGGTGACTTCAGATCCCACCATTTCCCTATTACTTTTCCATGTTTTTGATTCACTGATTCGACAAGACATTTGCAAAACAGAGCCAAGGGATCTTTCCCATCCAGCTCCATGCACAGGCTGCTCCACTATTTAAGAATAATGTCAGTAAAACCTCTCCCCAAAACCGTTCCCATTGAACACTCCCTCGGACAGGGAACACAGAGCTCCACACTGAGACTGTCTCAGCCAACACCATCCAGGACAAAGCAGCCCTCGCTTGATTGACACCACATCCACCTCCATCCCCTCCCGCCTTCCCTCCTCCACTGACGCTCAGTAACAGCAGTGTGTACCATCCCCTCCCTCCTCCACCGACACTCAGTAACAGCAGTGTGTACCATCCCCTCCCTCCCCCACTGACGCTCAGTAACAGCAGTGTGTACCATCCCCTCCCTCCTCCACCGACACTCAGTAACAGCAGTGTGTACCATCCCCTCCCTCCCCCACCGACGCTCAGTAACAGCAGAGTGTACCATCCCCTCCCTCCCCCCACCGACACTCAGTAACAGCAGTGTGTACCATCCCCTCCCTCCCCCCACCGACGCTCAGTAACAGCAGTGTGTACCATCCCCTCCCTCCTCCACTGACGCTCAGTAACAGCAGTGTGTACCATCCCCTCCCTCCTCCACCGACGCTCAGTAACAGCAGTGTGTACCATCCCCTCCCTCCCCTCTACTGACGCTCAGTAACAGCAGTGTGTACCATCCCCTCCCTCCTCCACTGACACTCAGTAACAGCAGTGTGTACCATCCCCTCCCTCCTCCACCGACGCTCAGTAACAGCAGTGTGTACCATCCCCTCCCTCCCCCACCGACGCTCAGTAACAGCAGTGTGTACCAACCCCTCCCTCCCCCCACCGACACTTAGTAACAGCAGTGTGTACCATCCCCTCCCTCCACCACCGACGCTCAGTAACAGCAGTGTGTACCATCCCCTCCCTCCCCTCTACTGACGCTCAGCAACAGCAGTGTGTACCATCCCCTCCCTCCATCACCGACACTCAGTAACAGCAGTGTGTACTATCCCCTCCCCCCCACCGACACTCAGTAACAGCGGAGTGTACCATCCCCTCCCTCCCACTGACACTCAGTAACAGCAGTGTGTAAAATCCCCTCCCTCCATCACCGACGCTCAGTAACAGCAGTGTGTACCATCCCCTCCCTCCCCCCACCGACGCTCAGTAACAGCAGTGTGAACCATCCCCTCCCTCCCCCCACCGACACTCAGTAACAGCAGTGTGTACCATCCCCTCCCTCCCCCACCGACACTCAGTAACAGCAGTGTGTACCATCCCCTCCCTCCCCCACTCCCCCTCAGTAACAGCAGTGTGTACCATCCCCTCCCTCCACCACCGACGCTCAGTAACAGCAGTGTGTACCATCCCCTCCCTCCCCCCTACTGACGCTCAGTAACAGCAGTGTGTACCATCCCCTCCCTCCCCCACCGACGCTCAGTAACAGCAGTGTGTACCATCCCCTCCCTCCATCACCGACACTCAGTAACAGCAGTGTGTACCATCCCCTCCCTCCCACCGACACTCAGTAACAGCAGTGTGTACCATCCCCTCCCTCCCCCACCGACGCTCAGTAACAGCAGTGTGTACCATCCCCTCCCTCCCCCACCGACGCTCAGTAACAGCAGTGTGTACCATCCCCTCCCTCCCCCACCGACGCTCAGTAACAGCAGTGTGTACCATCCCCTCCCTCCCCCCACCGACGCTCAGTAACAGCAGTGTGTACCATCCCCTCCCTCCCCCCACCGACGCTCAGTAACAGCAGTGTACCATCCCCTCCCTCCCCCCACCGACGCTCAGTAACAGCAGTGTGTACCATCCCCTCCCTCCCCCACCGACACTCAGTAACAGCAGTGTGTACCATCCCCTCCCTCCCCCACCGACACTCAGTAACAGCAGTGTGTACCATCCCCTCCCTCCCCCACTCCCCCTCAGTAACAGCAGTGTGTACCATCCCCTCCCTCCATCACCGACGCTCAGTAACAGCAGTGTGTACCATCCCCTCCCTCCCCCCTACTGACGCTCAGTAACAGCAGTGTGTACCATCCCCTCCCTCCCCCACCGACGCTCAGTAACAGCAGTGTGTACCATCCCCTCCCTCCATCACCGACACTCAGTAACAGCAGTGTGTACCATCCCCTCCCTCCCACCGACGCTCAGTAACAGCAGTGTGTACCATCCCCTCCCTCCCCCACCGACGCTCAGTAACAGCAGTGTGTACCATCCCCTCCCTCCCCCACCGGCGCTCAGTAACAGCAGTGTGTACCATCCCCTCCCTCCCCCACCGACGCTCAGTAACAGCAGTGTGTACCATCCCCTCCCTCCCCCACCGACGCTCAGTAACAGCAGTGTGTACCATCCCCTCCCTCCCCCCACCGACGCTCAGTAACAGCAGTGTGTACCATCCCCTCCCTCCCCCACCGACACTCAGTAACAGCAGTGTGTACCATCCCCTCCCTCCCCCACCGACACTCAGTAACAGCAGTGTGTACCATCCCCTCCCTCCCCCCACCGACGCTCAGTAACAGCAGTGTACCATCCCCTCCCTCCCCCACCGACGCTCAGTAACAGCAGTGTGTACCATCCCCTCCCTCCCCCCACCGACGCTCAGTAACAGCAGTGTGTACCATCCCCTCCCTCCCCCACCGACACTCAGTAACAGCAGTGTGTACCATCCCCTCCCTCCCCCACCGACACTCAGTAACAGCAGTGTGTACCATCCCCTCCCTCCCCCACCGACGCTCAGTAACAGCAGTGTGTACCATCCCCTCCCTCCCCCACCGACGCTCAGTAACAGCAGTGTGTACCATCCCCTCCCTCCCCCCACCGACACTCAGTAACAGCAGTGTGTACCATCCCCTCCCTCCCCCCACCGACGCTCAGTAACAGCAGTGTGTACCATCCCCTCCCTCCCTCACCGACGCTCAGTAACAGCAGTGTGTACCATCCCCTCCCTCCCCCACCGACGCTCAGTAACAGCAGTGTGTACCATCCCCTCCCTCCCCCCACCGACACTCAGTAACAGCAGTGTGTACCATCCCCTCCCTCCCCCCACCGACACTCAGTAACAGCAGTGTGTACCATCCCCTCCCTCCCCCCACCGACGCTCAGTAACAGCAGTGTGTACCATCCCCTCCCTCCATCACCGACACTCAGTAACAGCAGTGTGTACCATCCCCTCCCTCCCACCGACGCTCAGTAACAGCAGTGTGTACCATCCCCTCCCTCCCCCACCGACGCTCAGTAACAGCAGTGTGTACCATCCCCTCCCTCCCCCCACCGACGCTCAGTAACAGCAGTGTGTACCATCCCTTCCCTCCCCCCACCGACGCTCAGTAACAGCAGTGTGTACTATCTACAAGATGCGCTGCAGAAATTCACCAGAGATCCTCAGGCAGCACCTTCCAAACCCACGCCCACTTCCATCTAGAAGGACAAGGGTAGCAGATACATGGGAACACCACCCCCTGCACCTCCCCCTCAGAGACACTCCCCATCCTGACTTGGAAATATATCGCCATCCCTCAGTGTCGCTGGGTCAGAATCCTGGAATTCCCTCCCTAAGGGCGTTGTGGGGCAACCCACAGCACAGGGACGGCAGCGGTTCGGGACGGCAGCTCTCTGGTGTAGGAGCTTTACTCTGTATCTAGGTGAACAGTGTCATACCTGACTGAGTGCTGCAGTGATGCCAACACTGAGGTTTAAGATGGTGAACACACCAATCCCCTGCTGGGATGTCCATCTTTATTTAATGAGAACCAATGAAAATAAAGGACTTGCATTTTTATAGCACCTTTCACAGCCTTAGGACATCACATAGCACTTTACAATTACTGCAGCTCTTCATAAATGTTATCAATGTGATAACATGGGAAACTGGAGCCCGGGCAGCACCCACAGACTGGAATGTGATCGGTGACTGAGGGATTTTGACAGTGGGAAAAGTATTTGCCAGTACATTGGACAGACATCACTTGTCCATCGTCAAAATAGTGACCATGGGGCCTCAATGTAGTGTAAAAAATGAGGTCTGCAGATGCTGGAGATCAGAGCTGAAAATGTGTTGCTGGTTAAAGCACAGCAGGTCAGGCAGCATCCAAGGAGCAGGAAATTCGACGTTTCGGGCATAAGCCCTTCATCAGCCCTTCCTGATGAAGGGCTTATGCCTGAAACGTTGAATTTCCTGCTCCTTGGATGCTGCCTGACCTGCTGTGCTTTAACCAGCAACACATTTTCAGCATGGGGCCTCAATGGGCAGATGGGGCCCATCTCATCGACAGAGCTCTGTCAAGGCATTCCATTAGTGCCCTTACCCAGTGCTCTCCCCCAGTGCAACGCCCTCGCCCAATGCCCTCCCCCAGTGCAGTGCTCTCCCCCAGTGCAGTGCCCTCACCCAGTGCTCTCCCCAGTGCAGTGCCCTCCCCCAGTGCAGTGCCCTCCCCCAGTGCAGTGCCCTCCCCCAGTGCCCTCCCTAGTGCAGTGCCCTCCCCCAGTGCCCTCCCTAGTGCAGTGCCCTCCCCAGTGCCCTCCCTAGTGCAGTGCCCTCCCCCAGTACAGTGCCCTCCCCCAGTGCAGTGCCCTCTCCCAGTGCCCTCCCTCAGTATAGTGCCCTCCCCAGTATAGTGCCCTCGCCCAGTGGTGCCCTCCCCAGTATAGTGCCCTCCCCCAGTGCAGTGCCCTCACCCAGTGCAGTGCCCTCACCCAGTACAGTGCCCTCGCCCAGTGGTGCCCTCCCTCAGTATAGTGCCCTCCCCAGTGCAGTGCCCTCCCCAATGCAGTGCCCTCCCCCAGTATAGTGCCCTCCCCAGTATAGTGCCCTCCCCCAGTACAGTGCCCTCCCCAGTGCAGTGCCCTCCCCAGTATAGTGCCCTCCCCAGTATAGTGCCCTCCCCAGTGCAGTGCCCTCCCCCAGTATAGTGCCCTCCCCAGTGCAGTGCCCTCCCCAGTATAGTGCCCTCGCCCAGTACAAAGCCCTCCCCCAGTACAGTGCCCTCCCGTGGCATGGGGACCAGAGACGAGGGAGAGCTACCTCCCTGAACCACAGCTGATATCAGAAGCTGCTGGAGAAACTCAGCAGGTCTGGCAGCATCTGTGCACAGAGAAAGCAGAGTGACCATTTCAGGTCCAGTGACCCTGCCTCACACCCAAAATGTTAACTCTGTTTCTCTCTTCCCAGAAGCTGCCAGACTTGCTGAGTTTCTCCAGCAATCTGTCTTTGTTAGTTTTTGCTCTCCAGCATCTTCAGTGGTTTGTTGGTCTTTCCCAGGGACAGTCAGCACGGTGGAAACGTTAACGCTCGATTCCCTCTCCCCAGAGGCTGCCAGACCTGCGGGTTTCTCCAGCCATGTCGGTATTTGTTTCGGATTTCCAGCGTCTGCAGGTTTCTCGTTTTGATGACTTACCCAGCTGGCGTGTGGGGGTGTACTGCGGTAGGGGGTGGGGTGTATGGGGAAGGAGTTACCTGCAGCACAGGGCTGGAGTCAAAGCTGTACGCACTGGGCCTCCCCTCCAGGGTGGAGAAAGCCACGTTCCCCCCTGTCAGGGGGGAGATATCGCTGAACTCGTCAGTGCAGAACGGGACCCGCTCCTCATCCCCTGCCCTCAGGAAGGTCCCGGTGGATTGGCCGTATGTCTGCTGACAGGAGGCGCTGTAATACTGGTAGGGAGTCCAGGGGGCATCCTCATGGGTCCTCTTGTAGATAGCAAAGCTCTCAGGCCTGCTGGTGTGAAACTTCAGCCGGATGTAGGTAATCTCAAACGACTTGCCTAGAGCCAGGGAGAGACAGACAGAGAGAGGGAAACAATGGAGAGAAAGTGAGAATTCCCTCGGAGCTGTTTGCCAAATGCCAGGAGTAACAATGGTCTCTGCTCAGTTATTATCATCGAATCTCCACAGCGTGGAAACAGGCCTTTCGGCCCAACAAGTCCCACCCAAAAGCAACCCACCCCCTACCCTACATTTCTCCTGACCTGCACGTCCCAGAGCACTATGGGGCAATTTCCCATGGCCAACCCACACATCCCCCTGGACAATTTACCCATGGCCAACCCACCCAAATCTTTGGACAGTGGGAGGAACCCGGAGCAGCTCCCCACAGGCCATGGGGACAAACTCCACACAGACAGTCGCCTGAGGCTGGAATTGAACCCGAGTCCCTGTGAGGCAGTAGGGCCACCCGGTCAAAGTCCCAGTTTCACTGAGCAATGAGCTACTGCTTTGACTGGAGCATCTGAAATCCAAATCCCCCCCATTCAAATACCCACCCCCGCCCCCCACGGATGCCTGTTTCCCTCCCCCCACCTCTCTCTGTGTCTCTAATCTCCTCCTCCTCCTCCTCCAGCCTCACAATCCACTCAGAAATCCACCTACCACCAGTTCCGGCCTTCACTACAGACTCGACCATCCCATTGGCTACCGTGCCCTCACCTCCCCTGGAGTCTGAGCAAGGCAGCTAATTGCTAGGGCAGTGTGTTGGACTTGTTAGCCCGGTGGGAGAGGGTGGGGGGAGGGCTGAACATTAAGAGCAGTCTGGGGAGGGAGCGGGAGGGGTGAAGGATAGGGGTCATGCGAACACAGTGGGGGTACGGTTTGGTTTTTCAGGACAGACTGTACCCTGGCTGAGACAGAGGCTACTTCACCTTGATCTTGGGACAGTGGCTCAGTGGTTAGCTGTCTTACAGCGCCAGGGACCCAGGTTCGATTCCCACCTCGGGTGTCTGTGTGGAGATTGCACATTCTCCCCGTGTCTGCGTGGGTTTCCTCCAAGTGCTCCAGTTTCCTCCCACAGTCCAAAGATGTGCAGGTTAGAGTGAATTGGTCATGCTAAATAGCCCATAGTGTTTGGGGATGTGGATGTTAGTTAGGAGTAAATGTAGAATAATAGGGTTGGGGAATGGGTCACTTTTTGGAGGGTCAGTATGGACTTGTTGGGCCGAAGGGCCTGTTGCCACACTGTAGGGATTCTACGATTTCTCAGGCCTGTTTATGTTTAATTTGCCTCAGAGCGCTGCAGCGATGACAATCCTTCCTACACGTGCAACAAATTTATTTCCAAGGGCTTTGAAATCTCTCTTCAATCACGAGACGTCCACATTCGGAACAGAGCTGAGCTCAGCTCTGAGTAACCCCTCTGAGTCATCACCCAGACCTAACCCAGTCAAGCACAGAGGGCATAGATCAGTGAGCAGACTCTCATAATCAATCATGGAATGATTCAATATGATGTTCACCTCCATCCCCTCATTCTAACGGCTTCTTAAAACTGAACTATTTTCTAAAGAGCCTGCTCAGGAATGTTATTCACACATCAGTGGGGCTTACAGGATGTGGGTGTCACTGGCTGGGCCACCATTTATTGGCCGTCCCTAATTACCCAGAGGGCAATTTAGAGTCAACCACATTGCTGGGGGTCTGCGGTCACCTGTAAGAATGGTATCAGTGACCCAGGTGGGGTTGATCCCAACAATTGGCAAAGGTTTTCATGGTCATCATTTAACTACAGATTCCAAATTATTTTGTAATTGAATTTGAATCCCACCACCTGCCGTGGAGAGACTCAAACCTGGGGTCTCCGGATTCTAGTTGAAAATGTGTTGCTGGTTAAAGCACAGCAGGTCAGGCAGCATCCAAGGAATAGGAAATTCGACGTTTCAGGCATAAGCCCTTCATCAGGAATGACCGGATTCTAGTTGAGTGATAATACCAGTTGAGTGATAATCCCTTGAACACAGGTCTCCTGGCTCAGAGGTAGACACACTACCACTGTGCCAAAAGGCCTCTGTTCTTAAAACCTACATATTTGAAGGTGATTTGGATCAGCTGATTTAATGTCTCCTTGGCACATCACAGTGACCTTGGCAGAATTGGACGTGACCACAGTCACACTGTTTCATGTCACTGTTGCTGACTTCTTGTCAGTCTGAAGTCAGACGATACCAGGGTTACAGTCCAACAGGTTTATTTGAAATCACAAGCTTTCGGAGCTTGATGAACCACTTCACCTGACAAAGGGGCAGTGCTCCGAAAGCTTGTGATTTCAAATAAACCTGTTGGACTGTAACCCTGGTATCGTCTAACTTCAGACTGACAAGAAGTCAGCAACAATGACATGAAGCAGTGTTCAACAGTAACCTGGGATAAGTTCTGAAATATTGGTCGCTATCCCAAGGGAGTGACCTTTGAGACAACGTGGGATGATTATCAGACAGTTCGGAAAATTCAGGACAAAGTGAGAGTTTGGCTTCTTTTCTGGTTAAGAGTCTGAGAGCAGGCAGTTTCTGTTGAGATTTGAACAGTGACCTTTCCTGGCACACAGACACACACAGACACACATACACATACACACACACAGACACACACACACATACACACAGACACACACACAAACACACGCACACAGACACACACACACACAAACACACACACACAGACGCACACACACACACACAAAATCACACACACAGACACAGACACACACAGACAGGCACACACATACAGACAGACACACACACAGACACACACACACAGACAGGCACACATGCACAGACAGACACAGACACACACAGACACACACAGACACACACACACACAGACACACACACAAAATCACACACGCACACAGACACACACACACATACACACAGACACACACACAAACACACACACACACAGACGCAGACACACACACAAAATCACACACACAGACACAGACACACACAGACAGGCACACACACACAGACAGACAGACAGACACACACACACACACACACACACATACACAGACAGACAGGCACACACACACACAGACACACACAGAGACTGAGCAAACATGCTGCACAGTTTCTCTGCATCCATTGTAACTCGGACATGAAGTGAGTGCAATGAGTCTGGAACTTTCCATTGTCTTTAATCCTTTCTGCATGTGGAATCACTGAATTATCTCCCGGGGCGGGGGCGGGGGGTTGGATTGATGCCGGCTGGTTTTATCTGTAGCCTTGCTCAGTCTGTGATAGTTCACGGCTTTTACTATTTCCAAGTCATGAGGTTAGCCTCCTTGGAAAGTTGACATTGGGGTCGGGCTGCGGTGGTGCTGGGAGGTGGAGTTGCTCTCTTGCACCTCCTAGCTGTCAATGTCAGAACAGCAAACAGCACCCACAAGTCCCACAAAACCTGAGGCCACTTCATGTGAAGTGGCCAAAACTGAATTTACATGGAGCCTTTCTCAAGCTCAGGATGTTCCAGGGTAAATGGAACAGGAGTTGGCCTTTCGGCCCTTCAAGCATGGTCCACCTCTCCATCTATTTGGAAGCAACACACACTACAGGTCACAGTGGGTCAGGCTGCAGGCGCAGAGTGAGAGAGAGAGAGAGAAAGAAAGAGAGAGGGAGAAAGAGAGAGGGAGCAAGAGAGAGGGAGCAAGAGAGAGGGGAGGGGGAGAGGGGCAGAGAGAGAGAGGGGTGAGAGAGAGAGAGGGGGAGAGGGAGAGGGGGAGAGGGAGAGAGGGAGGGGGTGAGAGAGAGAGAGAGAGAGAGGGAGAAAGAGAGAGGGAGCAAGAGAGAGGGGCGGGGGAGAGGGAGGGGGGAGAGAGAGAGAGGGGTGAGAGAGAGAGAGGGAGAGGGGGAGAGGGAGAGAGGGAGGGAGAGAGAGAGAGAGGGCGAGAGGGAGAAAGAGAGGGAGAGAGAGAGAGGGGAAGAGAGAGAGAGGGAGAGAGAGAGGGGGGGAGAGAGAGGGAGGGAGGGAGGGAAAGAGGGAGAGAGAGAGAAAGAGAGACAGAGGGAGAGAGAGAGAAAGAGAGACAGAGGGAGAGAGAGAAAGAGAGAGGGAGTCCAGAACTAGAGGCCATAGGTTGAGGGCTGAGAGGAGAAAGATATAAAAGAGACCAAAGGGGCAACCTTTTCACACAGAGGGTGGTCTGTGTATGGAATGAGCACAGAAACAGACCCTTCAGACCAACCCGTCCATGCTGACCAGATATCCCAACCCAATCTAGTCCCACCTGCCAGCACCCGGCCCATATCCCTCTAAACCCTTCCTATTCATATACCCATCCAGATGCCTTTTAAATGTTGCAATTGTACCAGCCTCCACCACTTCCTCTGGCAGTTCATTCCATACATGTACCACCCTCTGTGTGAAAATGTTGCCCCTTAGGTCTCTTTTATATCTTACCCCCTCACCCTAAACCTATGCCCTCTAGATCTGGACTCCCCAACCCAAGGGAAAAGACTTTGTCTATTTACCCTATCCAAGCCCCTCATAATTTTGTAAACCTCTATAAGGTCACCCCCTCAGCCTCCGACGCTCCAGGGAAAACAGCCCCAGCCTGTTCAACCTCTCCCTGTAGCTCAAATCCTCCAACCCTGGCAACATCCTTGTAAATCTTTTCTGAACCCTTTCAAGTTTCACAATATCCTTCTGATAGGAAGGAGACCAGAATTGCACACAATATTCCAACAGTGGCCTCACCAATGTCCTGTACAGCCGCAACATGACCTTCCAACTCCTGTACTCAATACTCTGACCAATAAAGGAAAACATACCAAACGCCGCCTTCACTATCCTATCGACCTGCGACTCCACTTTCAAGGAGCTATGACCCTGCACTCCAAGGTCTTGTCATCTCCCCTCCCACCCCCAGCTCCTCGTTCCCCACCCCATGTTGTTGCATTCCCCGGGGGAGTGTGGAGCTCAGTCCCATGGGGTGCAGCTGAATGGAGAAGCCAGCAGAAGCTATAAGGGGAAGCTGGATAAACCCGACTGGGAGAAAGGAATGGAAGGATGTGATTGTCGAGGGAGCTGAAGGAGGATCCCAGGAGGTTGTGGGCAAAATGGCAGAAAAGTGGACTCAAAGAACATCAGACCAGCCACAGGGAATGGCAGAGCAGACCCGATGGGCCGAGCGGCCTGTTTCTTTCCCAACATCATATGGCCTCATCATTTGTGTGGAGCGTAAATGCTGGCAGGAACACACTGGGCTGAATGGCCTGTTTTGGTGCTGTAACAATGGGTCTACACTGCACACATCCCATTGGGGGAGGGGGCTGGAGGACTGTGATGGGGAAGTGGAGATGAGGAGATGACAGTGGGTGGGCACTGAGAGAGTGCCCTCTGATCCCTGACCCCTCTTTACATCACTCCTCCAACAGGGTCTGGCCACAAACAGGACTCGCAGCCCTCCTGGCTCACTCTAACACACTGGGGGGTCTGACAGGGTGAGAGTCTGCTCAAATACAACAGGAAGGAGATGACAGCTCATAGTTGGAGCTGGAAACAGGAAAAATCTGTTGACCTGTCCTATACACCAACCCTTCGTCTCTAACCCACTGCAACCCCCCCGCAACACACACACACTCACAGACACACACACACACACACACACACACACTCACAGACACACACTCACAGACACACACTCACACAGACACACACACTCACAGACACACACTCACAGACACACACTCACTCACAGACACACACACACACTCACAGACACACACTCACATACACAGACACAAACACACACACACAGACACAAACACACACACTCACAGACACACACTCACAGACACACACACTCACATACACAGACACAAACACACACACTCACACATAGACACAAACACACACACACACTCACAGACAGTCTCTGTCTCTTTCACACACAAACACAGACATGCTTTCTCCCACACAGACACTCTCTCTCACGCACACAGGCACAAACACACTCTCGCTCTCTCTCTCTCCCACAGATGCTCTGTCTCTCCCACATGGACCCTTCCTCTCTCTCTCACATACACACACACAAACACTCTCTCTCCCCCACGTGGACTCTTTCTCTCTCTCTCTCTCTCTCACACACACACTCACAGACACAGACACACACTCTCACACACAGACACACACACATTCTCTGTCTCTCTCCCACATGGACTATGTCTCTCTCTCTCTCTTACACACTCTCTCTCTCAGTCTCTTTCAAACACACTCTCTCTGTCTCTCCCACACTCTCTCAGTCTGTCTCTCTCCCCCACATGTTTTGTCTCCTCTCTCACACACAGTGCTGGTGTAGGAGGGAGCCCAGAGGAGGCTTACAAGAATGATCCTGGGGAATGAAGAGTTTGTCATGGGAGGAGCAGCTGAGAGCTCTGATGGAGTTTAGAAAGATTTGGGGGGGGAGGATCCAATTGAAACACACAGAATACTGAGAGGCCTGGATAGAGT
The DNA here is from genome assembly GCF_020745735.1 of Hemiscyllium ocellatum. Taxonomy (NCBI): domain Eukaryota; kingdom Metazoa; phylum Chordata; class Chondrichthyes; order Orectolobiformes; family Hemiscylliidae; genus Hemiscyllium; species Hemiscyllium ocellatum. Next base: position 61,828,197 of record NC_083421.1, read on the forward strand.
GGACATGGAGAAGATGTTTCCATGAGCAGGAGAGACTAGAACCTGAGGGACACAGCCTCAGAGTGAAGGGACGGCCCTTTTGAACTGTGATGGGGAGGAATTTCTTCAGCCGGGGGGGGGGGGGGGAGGGTGGGAATCTGTGGGACTTATTGCTGCAGTCAGTGAGTGTGTTTAAGATAGAGATAGGTCGGTCCTTGATGAGTAAGGGGATCCAGGGTTACAGGGAGAATGCAGGAGAATGGGATGGAGAAATATATCAGCCATGATTGAATGGTGGAGCAGATATGATGGGCCGAATGGCCTGGTTCTGCTCTGCTATCTTAAGGTCTAATTATCAGATTTCTCCATGTGGGAGACCCTGCTGTAGATACATTGACACTTACAGCACGGAAGGCCATTTGTTCCATTGAGTCTGTGCTGGTCAACAAAGATCTGAATATACAACTCCCATTTTCCAGCTCTTGGCTCATAGACCTGGAGGCTATGGCAATGCAGTGTCAAACATGGAATATGGAATGTCCAAACACTGCCTCAATGTTGGGAGGATTTCGGACCTAACCACCCTTTCAGTGAGTTCCACACTCCCATCACAGTGAGTGAAGTCAAGTCTCTGCACTCCCTCCCGGCCCCCTACTCCTGGCCACAAATCTTTTACTCATGGAAAACGTGCCTTCCTATCCACATCCCTCGTGACCTTCTCCACCTCTCTCTAGTCCCCTCCCCATCCTGACCATCCAGCCTCCCCAATCTTTCCCCAGAGTCCAGGCAGTGCCCTGGTCAACAAAGTGGTGATTGTGTTTCCTGCAGCACGTTACAGGGGAGGTGATGGCATCGTGGGATTACAGCTGGGCTCTTCGCTCAGAAACCCAGGAAATGTTCGAGGGATCCAGGTTCAAATCCCATCATGGCAGACAGTGGAATGTGAATTCAATAAAAATCTCTCGTCCTAGAGATGTCCAACACGGAAACAGACCCTTCGGTCCAACCCGTCCATGTCGACCAGATATCCCAACCCAATCTAGTCCCACCTGCCAGCACCCGGCCCATATCCCTCCAAACCCTTCCTATTCATATACCCATCCAGATGCCTCTTAAATGTTGCAATTGTACCAGCCTCCACCACATCCTCTGGCAGCTCATTCCATACACACACCACCCTCTGTGTGAAAATTTTACCCGTTATGTCTCTTTTATATCTTTCCCCTCTCACCCTAAACCTATGCCCTCTAGTTCTGGACTCCCCGACCCCAAGAGAAAAGACTTTGTCTATTTATCCTATCCATGCCCCTCATAATTTTGTAAACCTCTATAAGGTCACGCCTCAGCCTCTGACGCTCCAGGGAAAACAGCCCCAGCCTGTTCAGCCTCTCCCTGTAGCTCAGATCCTCCAACCCTGGCAACATCCTTGTAAGTCTTTTCTGAACCTTTTCAAGTTTCACAACATCTTTCCGATAGGAAGGAGACCAGAATTGCACGCAATATTCCGACAGTGGCCTAACCAATGTCCTGTACAGCCGCAACATGACCTCCCAACTCCTGTACTCAATACTCTGACCAATAAAAGGAAGCATACCTAACAGGGGAGACAAATCACCCCTCTGCTTCACTAACTCCTTTCAAGACTTCATATAGGCTTTACATAGCACCACTGTCTCACAGCGCCAGAGATCCAGGTTCGATTCTGGCCTCAGGATGTGTGGAGTTTGCACATTCTCCCTGTGTCTGTGTGGGGGGTGCTCTGGTTTCCTCCCACAGTCCAAAGATGTGCAGGTTAGGGCGGATTGGCCACGCTAAACTGCCCATAGGGTCCAGGGATGTGGCTAGATGGATTAGCCATGGGAAATATAGGGTTACAGGGATAGTTTGGGTCTGGGTGGATATTCTTGAGAGGGTTAGTGTGGTTACAATGGGCTGAATGGCCTGCTTCCACACTGTTGGGATTCAATGAGTGAAAATCCTGGACTTGGGAGTAATTCTAGGTCAGCTAATACAGTGCTCAGCAGTGCCCACCCTCCGACAGTGCGGCACTCCCTCAGCACTGACCCTCCAACCGTGCCCGCTCCCTCAGCACTGACCCTCCGACAGCGCGGCACTCCCTCAGCACTGACTCGCCGACAGTGCGGCACTCCCTCAGCACTGACCCTTCGACACTCCCTCAGCACTGACCCTCCAACAGTGTTCACTCCCTCCTCACTGACCCTGTGACAGTGACCACTCCCTCAGCACTGACTCTCTGACAGTGCGGCACTCCCTCAACACTGACCCTTCGACACTCCCTCAGCACTGACCCTCCAACAGTACAGCACTCCCTCAGCGCTGACCCTCCAATAGTCCCCATTCCCTCAGCACTGACCCTCTGACCGTGTGGCACTCCCTCAGCGCTGACTCTCCAACACTCCCTCAGCACTGACCCTCCGACAGTGCGACACTCCCTCAGCGCTGACCCTCCAACACTCCCTCAGTACTGACCCTCCGACAGTGCGGCACTCCCTCAGCGCTGACCGTCCAACAGTACGGCGCTCCCTCAGCACTGACCCTCCGGTAGTGCGGCGCTCCCTCAGCACTGACCCTCCGACACTCCCTCAGCACTGAACCTTCGAGACTCCCTCAGCACTGACCCTCCAACAGTACAGCACTCCCCCAGCACTGACCCTCCAACAGTGTCCACTCCATCAGCGCTGACCATCCGACAATGCCCACTCCCTCAGCAATGACCCTCCAACAGTGCGGCACTCCCTCAGTGCTGACCCTCCAACAGTGCGGCACTCCCTCAGCACTGACCATCCGACACTCCCTCAGCATTGACCCTCCGACAGTGCGGCACTCCCTCAGTGCAGACCCTCCAACAGTGCGGCACTCCCTCAGCACTGACCCTCCGACAGTTCGGCACTCCCTCAGCACTGACCCTCCGACAGTGCCGCACTCCCTCAGCACTGACCTTCTGACAGTGCGGCACTCCCTCAGTGCAGACCCTCCGACAGTGTGGCACTCCCTCAGCACTGACCCTCCGACAGTGTGGCACTCCCTCAGCACTGACCTTCTGACAGTGTGGCACTCCCTCAGCACTGACCTTCTGACAGTGTGGCACTCCCTCAGTGCCGCATTTGGAGTGGAGTGACAGTATTATGATCCTTAAACTCTGGAATGGACTCAGACAGGAGACTGCTGAACACTCAGCCACTGTTGCCTAGAAACAGCCTCTGCTCAGATGTATGTCCCGATATTTTGATATGCCCCACCCATGGCCACTGCTTCTGGACAAAGTCCAAAGTCACACAACACCAGGTTGTAGTCCAACAAGGTTCATTTGGAATCACAAGCTTACGGAATGCTGTCACTTGATGAACCATGTCACCTGATGAAGGGGCAGCGCTCTGAAAGCTTGTGATTTCAAATGAACCTGTTGGACTATAACCTGGAATGTGTGACCTCTGACCTTGACCCCCCCAGTCCAACACTGGCACCTCCACATTCTGGTAATTCCTAAGAAGGGAACTGAAGTCTCTGACCCTGTGCGGGCTGATACTTGTGTATAGAACCTCACTCCAAGGCCTGTTTGCAACACCAATAACCAGTCCCCCACTGAAACGGCCTTCTGGTTTTGCTTCAAGTCTGAACTCCTCCTGACACATCTCTAAGAGGTAAAAAAAAAGCAGAATTCCGACAGCTCCTACACTGAGTTGTGACAAGAATCTCGACTGAGGAGCCAACTACTTGAGAGAGTGCTTGGCCCCAGATCTGACAACTGCTGCCCATTAATAACCGCGCTGGTCAAACCATGATGGGGAAGGGGGGGGGGTTAAGAAAGAGAAACTGAACAGGGCCAGCACGCAGATTTCAGATCATGGAGAGAAAGGTCTGGGAACGGGGCAGTGGGAGGCAGTTGAATGGGAACCATTGGAATTGGAATATGTTTGATGGAAATATCGACACTGGTGTGGGGAAAGGACAGGGGAGTGGGGACTAATTGGACCGTTCTTTCAGTGCAGGTGTGATGGGCCGAATGGCTTCCAGCATGCTGAACGTTCGATCAGATTCAACGTCTCTGGACCTATCATATGTATTGACTTAGTTTCAGATATCCACCTGGCCTGGATGCTTTGGACCGAAGGGTTTGTTTCCATGCTTAGTGACTCAGGAGAGAAGCAGCAACTGCTGCAATAACACCAAACTCAACAACCAATCCCTGCACAGCAAGATCCCACGATGAGATGAACAGTCAGTTCTCCTGGTTCACTTTCCTCTCTCACCGTGGTGGTTTCAGAAAGGAATGTTGGCCAGGGATCCCTGGGATATCCCTTGGACCTCCTTCCCAGTGGGAGTTGCTAACCCATGGATCCCCATCAATGTAATGAGTTCTTCTCCCTCTTTTCCACGATGAGGCTCCTGTCTGGATGTCCTTGGACAGGGAACACGAGTACTCTCAATGCCTTTCGAGAGAGGTGGGTCCCAGCAGGGGCTGGGTGTGTTACATCCCCCACAACTCCATCTTGATTCAGTCCCCACCATCACTCCTAACTTTTTGATTTTTTCTACTGTGACACTATTCCTGGTGGGCAGCGAGGGCTGACCGTTATTGGTTGAACGAATTAATTCAGTGATTTGATGGCAGTTAATTTTGAAAATAAAAGACCTAAGTTCTCCTGGGTAACTGGGCTGGACGACGTGGGGAGCAGAACTTTACAATTGGAAGGTAAGATGAGTCATTGGCTCACGTGGACACGACTGACAGTGTCTATATAGGGTGCAGGATTTTGCAGCCCTCTTTAATTAATTGAAAAAACTCTTTGACTTTATCTTTGCTTGCACTTCACAGAACCTGGTACCGAGAGGGACAGGCAGGTTGGAGGATTCAGGGTTGAGAATGTGGTGCTGGAAAAGCACAGCAGGTCAGGCAGCATCCGGGGAGCAGGAAATTCGACGTTTCGGGTTGGACCCTTCATCAGGAATGTGTCGATTTTCCTGCTCCTCGGATGCTGCCTGACCTGCTGTGCTTTTCCAGCAACACACTCTCAACCCTGATCTCCAACATCGGCAGACCTCACTGTCCCCAGGTTGCAGGATTCACTCATGGGTCCACCAATGGGCCCGAGGAAGCGGAGGTGGAAGGGATCGAATTTCCCAACTGCCTGCCTCTCTTTCATGGCTAGGTCAGTGCCCAGGTGCCCTGAGGGAGCAAGTACACCATTGCTCACTTCAAGGTCTTTCAGTATGGTGGGCACTGCAGGGGTTGGTGCATCCAAAGGTCTTCTATAACAGATGGTTGCATTGTTATGCAACCCTGCGTTGTAGAGAAATCGCGCTTTAGAACCAACGCTTAAACTGCTCGTGATTTAATCGCGTTACAGCCAACACACGTTTTAAAAGTTCGCGCTTTAGAAATAGTGTCCCCAATTCGTCAATTGCGTTACAATGAATTCACGTTAACTAAACGCGGGTCATAGCTGAACGACCCTGTATCCTTGTCTTCCATTTTGTTACAAAAACAAATTGCTGGAAAAGCTCAGCAGGTCTGGCAGCATCTATGGAGAGAAACCGGAGTTAATGGTTCAGGTCCGGTCACCCTTCCTCAGAATGGATGGTAGTTTGGAAACGGTCGGTTTATACAGAGTCAGAGAGATGTACTCCATAGCAACAGACTCTTCGGTGTAACCAGATATCCCAACCTAATCTAGTCCCATCTGCCAGCACCCGGCCCGTAGCCATCCAAACCCTTCCTATTCATGTACCCATCCAGATGCCTTTTAGATGCTGTTATTGTACCAGCCTCCACCACATCCTCTCATTCCATACACATACCACCCTCTGCGAGCAAGTTGCCCCTTAGGTCCCTTTTATATCTTTCCCCTCTCATCCTGAACCTATGCCCTCTAGTTCTGGGCTCCCCCACCCCATGGGCAAGAAGTTAGGATGGGGGAGGGGGTAAGGAGACCATGATGGGTGGAGCTAGAGTTCAAACACAGAGAATAGTTGGACAAAGGGAGTTGATAACAATCAGGCTGGGAGGGTGACTGGCTGTCGATGGGGACTCTTAGTGGCTCAAATTAAAGTTACAAATCACACAACCCCAGGTTATAGTCCAACAGGTTTAATAGGAAGCACGAGCTTTTGGAACGTCGCTCCAACCACCTGGTGAAGGAGCGTCGCTCCCGAAAGCTAGTGCGCCCAATTAAACCTGTTGGACTATAACCTGGGGTTGTGTGATTTGTAACTTTGTCCACCCCGGCCCAACACCGGCACCTCCACATCATGGCTCAGAATGAGTTGTGTCGGTTATCGTTAGAATTCCCCCGCTGGGTCGTTCTGGTCTGTAATTGGTTCGTTTATAAACAATTCAGGGTTCAAGGGGGTGGGGTGGAGTGGGGGGAGCGATGGGGGGGGGGGGTGGTGTTGGTGGATTCACAAAAGGCAAAGGATCCAGAGGGGAAAGGATCTAACTGGTGTTTGTGCTAATTTAAATCTCCGAGAGTCTGTTTCCCTTCTGAGTTAATGTCTCGATATTGGGGCATAAGACAACTGTATGGGGAAAGTCCCAGAGTTTGTTGCCTGGTTTTGCGAGGAATGGCCTGGTTTGTGCTGTAAAGATCAAGACTTCCTCACGAGAGGAAATCGCTTCGCTCTGTTTCCCCCATCAACTTCTTCATAATCATTCCAAACCCTGTCATTACATCAGCCTCGGATTTTTTGGACTGGAGACCAGTCCATTGAAAACTCTCTGTAATTTAACCCTTTGTCAGCAGGAACCTTCTGCTTAATCTGAAAATCCACCTGATTGGGCCACATACCATCGTCCTAAACCTTAATATTCCCTTTATCCCTCTCCCCACTGCACTCCAAACATCAGCATTCCTGGATCCACATCCATCCCAACCTATCCCCACCCTCCCCACATCCACCCCCCCACCACCCCCACCTTCCTCACCCCTAACCCCACCCTATCCTCACCCCATCCCCATCCCCACCACCACCACCTTCCTCACCCCTATCCCCACCCCATCCCCACCCCATCCCACCACCACCTTCCTCACCCCATCCCCACCTTCCTCACCCTATCCCCACCCCACCATCCCCACTTTCCTCACCCCTATCCCCACCCCATCCCACCACCACCTTCCTCACCACCATCCCCACCTTCCTCACCCTATCCCCACCCCACCATCCCCACCATCCCCACCTTCCTCACCCCTATCCCCACCCCCATCCTCACCTTCCTTACCCTATCCCCACCCCACCATCCCCACCTTCCTCACCCCATCTCCATCCCCACCACCCCCACCTTCCTCACCCCTATCCCCACCCCATCCCCATCCCCACCACCCCACCCCATCCCCACCCTCCCCTTCTCCACCCCACCACCCCCACCTTCCCCACCCTATCCCCACCCCATTATCCCCACCCCCACCTTCCCCACCCTATCCCCATCCCACTACCCCCACCTCATTCCCATCCCCTTCCCCCTCCTTCCCCACCACCCCCTCCTTCTCCACCCCATCCCCACCCTCCCCTCCCCAGCCCACCCACCCCCCACCTCCCCCCGCCCAACACATCACCACCCTCCCCTTCCCCATACCCACAAGTAATCCTTGTGCTATTGCCATCACGACAAACTTCCATAAGACTCCCAAGTTCTGAGGAAGGGTCACTGCACCTGAAACGTTAACACTGATTTCTCTCCACAGATGCTGCCAGACCTGCTGAGTTTTTCCAGCAATTTCTGCTCCTGTTTCCCCAGAAGATTCCTGAATGCAGAATGCATTCTGAGAAAGTGAGGACTGCATTCAGCCCATTGAATCCATAGAGTGCGGAAAAACGCCATTCAGCCCATCGAGTCTGAACTGACCCTCTGAAGAGCATCCCACGCAGACCCATCCCTGAATCCTATCCCTGTAACCCCACGTTTCCCATGGCTAACCCACCTAACCTGCACATCCATGAACACTATGGGCAATATAGCATGGCCAATCCACCCTAGCCTGCACATCTTTGGACTGTGGGTGGAAACCGGAGCACCCGGAGGAAACCCAGGCAGACACGGGGAGAATGTGCAAACTCCACACAGGCAGTCACCCGAGGCTGGAATCGAACCCAGGACCCTGGCGCTGAGAGGCAGCAGTGCTAACCACTGAATCTAGTTTTATGTGGTGCACAAACATTAATAACTCTCCTATTTCATTTAGAAGTGGAAATTACAGATAAGCTGATTGCGAATGTTCCCAGTAATACTCCCCAATTCCCAAGTTCCAAACACCACCGTCATGGCAACACGAAATTCAGCCCCTTCCCCGTGCCCCCTGTAACGGGCAATGGCAGTGGGACAGTGAGGCGCTGAGGGTTGGTGTCTGTACTGGACAGCGCAGACTGAGCATTCCTGGAATGTTTGTGGGTTCCTGCCCAGATTTGAAGATTGCCTGGATTTGTTTTAATTTCAGCCTGGTCTCTGCTCCAGGGAGACGGTGTCTCGCCTGAAATGTCAGATTAACAGAATGTCCTGTCCCCAAACACCTCCCCCTCACCATCCTGAGTCCCACTCTGTCTGTTTTTTTGGCAGGACAGTTAATGAGACCAGACTTAAAATGTTGACTCATCGAATGACACAATGTGAAACGTTGATTCTCCTGCTCCTCGGATGCTGCCTGACCTGCTGTGCTTTTCCAGCACCACTCTAATCTTGACTCTGATCTCCAGCATTTGCAGTACCCACTTTCGCCTCAGCACAAGGTGACCCACCCACCTCTGAAACCCTCCCCTTCCCCCACGTCAGCTCCTTACAAAACAGACACAGACCCTGGCTCTGAAATAAACACAACTCTCCAACCCCCAGCCACACCCCTCCTCCAGAGGAACACCAGACCTTCCGAAATGGGTCACTTTCTTCTGCATCTTACCAGTCCAGACAAATTCATTGCCCCTCAGAAACTCAGTTCACCCCCCCCCCCCGCACCCCCTAAAAACTCATCGGCATCCCCCCCCCGCCCAAAATGACTGATTTTGTGTTTCCCTCTCCCTATGGAAAATCTACTTCCAACTAAATATCCACCTGCTAACTGTCACTGCCAATCTCCCAAAATGCCCCCCCCCCCCCCAAGATCCAAACTCCCCCATCACAGCGACACAAAATTCAGCCCCTTCCACCAGCACCCACCGCCCTCTCTCCATCCCAGACCTCCCCACATCCCATCCTCCGAAACCCTCAATCAGGGGCAGCTGAGAGCCACATTAAAGTTGGGGGGTGGGGTGGGGGTGGGGTGGGGGTGGGGGTGAGGGTGCTCCAGAGGGTCACAATTGGAAGGTCACTGAGATCTTGGAGGGTGGTGGGGTTGGAGGAGATCACACATAGGCTCAGATGAACTGCTAAAGTATCTTCAACACATTCACTCTGTTCCTCTTACTTTGAAACACAAAGACAAACAACTTTTCTGTAATTTTTATGTGTAATTAAAGATATTTTTACCAAGACATGAGACAATGGTTAGACCGTGGCTGGTTTAAACTCAAGCAGTAATTAGCCATAGCCTCTGGGTAAGCTGTTGCTGTTTGAATCTTGTGTGATCGGAAAGATCACATTTGCAAACACACGCTGTCATGACAGGGATGTGCACTGGGAGGGGGAAGGTTTGAGGGAGGCCCCTATACTTTGTGTTCTCATTACAGTTAAGGCTGATTAAAAAGCACACATGATCATTGATGTGGGTGTAACATCCCGATCTCGGGAATTACAAAGTGTTTGTCTTTCATCTCTCACAGCAGGAAGTCCAATCTAAATTTCCTCTGCGTTGGGAACATCTGTGAATACTTGGGAGTGTGTCTGGTCTGGGAACAACCTGACCTCCATCTGAGAGTCAGAGAAAGGAAAGATGAACAGAGAGAGAGAGAAATGCAGAAGAAAAAGACAGAGAGAGAGAGAAAGAAAGACTGACAAACTGAGAGAGACAGGGGGAGAGAGAGAGAGAGAGAGAGAGACAAAATAGTAGAGATAGTGACACGGTGGCTCAGGGGTTAGCACTGCTGCCTCACAGCGCCAGGGACCCGGGTTCAATTCCAGCCTCGGGCAACTGTCTGTGTGGAGTTTGCACATTCTCCCAGTGTCTGCGTGGGTTTCCTCTGGATGCTCTGGTTTCCTCCCACAGTCCAAAGATGTGCAGGTTAGGGTGGATTGTTCATGCTAAAATGTCCATAGTGTCCAGGGATGTGTTCCTTAGGATTAAATGTGAGTAATAGGATAGGGGAATGGGTTTGGGTCAGATATCCTCTGGAGGGTCAGTATGGACTTGTTGGGCCGAAGGGCCTGTTTCCACACTGTAGAGGAGTCTATAAAAATAAAAAAAATCGATAGACAGAGAAAGATGGAAAGAAAGGGAGTTGGATGGACAGGAGGACAGAGGAAGGCGTGGGGAAAGGGAACGAGAGAAACAAAGAGGAAGGTAATCAGCCAGACCCAGGGGATATTGTGAGACAGAATGTTAATTCGCTCAGTTTTTACAGAACCCCAGGTTCCACCACACAGGGATAGGTGACTTTGTAAAACAGAAACAATTCTGTGTAAAACATTACACATCTCCTTCGATCACGCAAGTGTCGATAAAGCAATAGAACTAATTCCTAACCATAAAACATTACAGATCTGAGTAGTATTTATCAAGTGCTTTTTACATCCTCGGAAGGACTTCACTCGGAAGTGTAGTCACTTAACAACCGAGTTGTGCACAGCAAGCTGCCATAAACAGAAGTGAGATAAACAATCCACTTGTCTGTGTTTGCAAAGTTCTTTGAGAGCAACTTGGCAGCTGGGCAACTCCCCTTCCCTTCAAAATATGGACCGTGGGGTCTTTAACATCCATGTGACAAGGAGCCTCAGGGTTATGAAAGATTAAAACCAGGTACAGAGTGTCCCATTCCAATTGGGAACTTCTCTGGGAAAGGGCGGGAATCTCTGAACCAATGGTTGCTTTTTGTTCTTCATGGAGAGACTTGGGTGACCTGATGCAACGTCCAAGATGAGAAATGGATTTGACAAACTCAATGTTTTCACTTCTGGAAAACAAACTCCTGGAAATACAAGATGTTTACTGAGACCGAGGAGAAAAGTTTCGCCCAGACAGACTGGTTCAGTCCCTGAGTCACCAGGAAATGTTTGAGGCAAACAGCTTTCAACGGGGTAGGAGGACTATACCTCAGGGGGAAATCAGGAGGGCAAAAAGGGGACAGGTCACAGCTTTGGCAAATAGAATTAAGGAGAATCCAAAGGGTTTTTACAAAAGGGTAACTAAGGAGAGAATAGGGCCTCTCAAAGATCAGCGCAGCAGGTCAGGCAGCATCCAAGGAACAGGAGATTCGACGTTTCGGGCATAAGCCCTTGGACGCTGCCTGACCTGCTGCGCTTTTCCAGCAACACATTTTCAGCTCTGATCTCCAGCATCTGCAGTCCTCACTTTCCCCTCAAAGATCAGCAAGGCAGCCTTTGTGTCGAACTGCAGGAGATGGGGGAGATACCAAAACGAGTATTTTGCATCAGTGTTTACTGGGGAAAAGGGTATGGAAAATACAGAATGTAGGGAAATAGATGGTGACATCTTGAAAAATGTCCATGTTACAGCGGAGGAAGTGCTGGATGTCTTGAAACACATAAAAGTGGATAAATCCCCAGGACCTGATCTGGTGTACCCGAGAACTCTGTGGGAAGGTCGAGAAGTGATTGCTGGGCCTCTTGCTGAGATATTTGTATCATCGATAGTCACAGGTGAGGTGCCGGAAGACTGGAGGTTGGCAAACATGGTGCCACTGTTTAAGAAGGGTGGTAAGGACAAGCCAGGGAACTATAGACCGGTGAGCCTGACCTCGGTGGTGGGCAAGTTGCTGGAGGGAATCTGGAGGGACAGGACGTACATATATTTGGAAAGGCAAGGACTGATTAGGGATAGTCAACATGGCTTTGTGTGTGGGACATACAAATTGCAACAACTCACATTAAATAACCACCTTGTAGTTAAACATGTCAAAATGCTTTCACCTGAGTGTTATGAGACACACTTTGAGACGTTACTTAGTCACCTCATCTAATTTTAACCTGTAGGGAGGGCTACCTATAAAGCAGATGAATGTCTTTCTTTGAATGGATTCAGGAGGGTATCTGCTGGTCTCATTTCTAACCCCCTGTAACATTTTAAATGGAGTTCTGGTGGGGAGGGGGGGATTGGAAGTGGGATTTCCAGTATCCCGGGAGAAGATTGGGGGGGACAGTGGGATTCACTGAAGTTCTCTTGCAGGAAGTTTGCACAGACAATGTGGGTTTTCCTGTGTTGTACCTGTTATAAAAGTCAAGGGAAGATTGGCAGATGACTTGCCCAGGACATAGACTGTGAGGGGGCCAAGGGAGCAGATATGTCCCACAAGGAGCACTTAGCCATCTCCCACCCTCTACCCACACACTGTCCATTCCCAGAAAGCAGGGCCCGACTCACCACTCAAACCGGTGCAGAAATGTACACCGTTTTCCAAGGAACGGGAAATCTGAGCAGATGTGAGCTATTAATTTATTTACCAGGCCTCGTAAAGTCATGTTGACTTAAACAATGAGCGTTTGTACAGAGCTTGAGCTTCAAACCCCTGATGGAGATTTGGACACATTTATGATTTTTATGTTTATTTCACTGTCTGTATTTACAGTAGATTCGGCATTATCCATCCTGTATGGGGGATGAGGGCTGGGTGCCAATTACATTAGCAATGTAACACAGTTCCCTCTTGTATTCACTTGGTTAGAGACTAAACAAAACCCTGCAGACACTGGAATCCAAAGTAGACAAGCAGCAGGCTCTATTCTGAGGAAGGCCTTTTGCCCGAAACATCGATTTTCCTGCTCCTCGGATGCTGCCTGACCTGCTGTGCTTTTCCAGCACCACTCTGATCTAAACTCTGGTTTCCAGCATCTGCAGTCCTCACTTCTGCCTAAGCAGGAGGCTGGGGACCACAGCAAGGCAGGCAGCATCAGGAGGGACAGGCAGGAGGTTGGGGGAACACAGCAAGGCAGGCAGCATCAGGAGGGACAGGCAGGAGGCTGGGGGAACACAGCAAGGCAAGCAGCATCAGGAGGGACAGGTAGGAGGCTGGGAGAACACAGCAAGGCAGGCAGCATCAGGAGGGACAGGTAGGAGGCTGGGAGAACACAGCAAGGCAGGCAGCATCAGGAGGGACAGGTAGGAGGCTGGGAGAACACAGCAAGGCAGGCAGCATCAGGAGGGACAGGCAGGAGGCTGGGAGAACACAGCAAGGCAGGCAGCATCAGGAGGTGGAGAAGTCGATGTTTTGTGAAGAAGGGTTAATACCCGAAACATCGATTTCTCCACCTCCTGATGCTGCCTGCCTTGCTGTGTTCCCCCAACCTCCTGCCTGTCCCTCCTGATGCTGCCTGCCTTGCTGTGTTCCCCCAACCTCCTGCCTGTCCCTCCTGATGCTGCCTGCCTTGCTGTGTTCCCCCAGCCTCCTACCTGTCCCTCCTGATGCTGCCTGCCTTGCTGTGTTCTCCCAGCCTCCCGCCTGTCCCTCCTGATGCTGCCTGCCTTGCTGTGTTCTCCCAGTCTCCTGCCTGTCCCTCCTGATGCTGCCTGCCTTGCTGTGTTCCCCCAGCCTCCTGCCTGTCCCTCCTGATGCTGCCTGCCTTGCTGTGTTCTCCCAGTCTCCTGCTTGTCCACCTCTAGTATTCAGTTTGGAACTGTCTTCCACAAATGGCAGGGGATGCAGGATGCAGGATCATTAGTTAGTTTTAAATCTGAGGTAGGTACATTTTTGATGGAGGTATGAAGGGGTATGGATCAAAGGCAGGTGTGTGGAGTAAGGCCACAGATCAGTCACTGAATGGTGGAACAGGCTCGAGGGGCTGAATGGCCTACTCCTGTTCCTGTGTGCTTTTAAGAGTGGTGCTGGAAAAGCACAGCAGGTCAGGCAACATCCGAGGAGCAGGAAAATTGACGTTTCGGGCAGGATTCCTGATGAAAGGCTTTTGCCCGAAATGTTGATTCTCCTGCTCCTCGGAGGCTGCCTGACCTGCTGTGCTTTTCCAGCATCACACTCTCTTTACTCTGATCTCCAGCATCTGCAGTCCTCACTTTCGCCTGTGTGCTTTTACCCTGGTATCACTGTCAGATTTCACAAAGAACTCAAAGTTTTTCATTTTGCATTTCAACGTCACAGAGCAGTAGAAGCCAACGATGCTTTCCTGCACAAGCCCATTGTGGCTATCACCCTTCCCAAGGTTTTTACATACTTCCATTTTCCCATTTCAAAGTCAAAGCAATGGGTTTGTGACTGCACTGTCGTCAGTGAATCCAGCAGAAGACGAGACTGAAAGCAGGACATGCAGACAGTGAGAACCTCCCCCAGGATAATCCTCAACACCAGACCCTCCCTCCCACGAGGCTGCAGACCCAGCCCCTTACTGTACTCCCCGTACACTCAGCACTGTGTGGCCAGATTTTGTCCGAACTCCATCTACACGTTCGCTGGCAACACCAGGTGACAAGACAGAATACAGGAGAGAGATCGAATGCATGATAGTGTGATGTAAAGAGAATGATCTCTCCCTCAGTGTCAGCAAAATGAAGGAGCTGGCCATTGACTTCAGGAAGCAGGGGATGGGCACATTCCTGTCTGTATCGATGGGGCTGAGATGGAGATGGACGGGTTCCTTGGAGTGACCATTACCAATCAGTCCCGGTCCACCCACATTAATGCAACAGTCAAGAAAGTACAACAACCCCCCAGGATGCTAAGGAAATTCAGTATGGCCATAAAGACTCCTACCAACATTTACAGATGCACCATAGAAAGGCACCCTATTGGATGTATCACAGTGTGGTACGGCAACTGCTCTGCCCAGGACCGTAGGAAACATCAGAGAATTGTGAACACAGACCAGACTATCGCCAAACCAGTCTCCCCTCCATGGACTCCATCCTCCCACTGTCTTGGGGAGGCCCCTCCCACCCTGGTTATAATCTTTTCCAATCTTTTCCATCTGGCAGAAGATACAGAAGCTTGAACACATGTACCAAGAGATTCAAGGACAGCTTCTTTCCCGCTGTTACTAGACTTCCGAATGGACCTCTCAAATGGAATGTTGACCTTGCTCTCTGTGCACCTTCTCTGCAGCTGTAACACTGTACTCCTGACTCTGTTCTATTACCCTAATGCACATCTTCAGTGAGCCTCTGGATGAAGCACTGGTGTTATAGCCCGCTTTCTATTTATGTGCTTAGATTTCCTTGGGTTGGTGGTGTCATTCATGTGGTGATGTCATTTCCTGTGGTGTCTTTTCCTGTTCCTTTTCTCAAGGGGTGGTAAATGGGATCCGTGTCAATGTGTTTGTTAATAAAGTTCCGGTTGGAATGCCATGCTTCTAGGAATTCTCGTGCATGTCTTTGTTTGGCTTGTCCTAGGATGGATGTATTGTCCCAGTCGAAGTGGTGTCCTTCCTCATCCGTATGTGAGGATATTAGTGAGAGAGGGTCATGTCATTTTGTGGCTAGTTGGTGTTCATGTATGAATGTTGCATGTGTGCATACATGAACACCAACTAGCCATCAAAAGACATGACCCTCTCTCACTAGTATCCTTACATATGGATGAGGAAGGACAGCACTTCGACTGGGAACACATCCATCCTAGGACAAGCCAAACAAAGACATGCACGAGAATTCCTAGAAGCATGACATTCCAACCGGAACTCTATTAACAAACATCGAGCTAGACCCCATCTACCAGCCCCCTGAGAAAAAGAACAGGAAATGACATCACCACAGGAAATGACTTCACCACAGGAAATGGCTTCACCAACCAAAGGAAACCTAAACACATAAACAGAAAGTGGGTCATGCCACCTGCGCTTCATCCAGAGGCTCATTGAAGACGTTACCCAGTATGGTGACGAAACGTCTGAAAATGAACCTTCCAGCTCAGCGAGCAAACTTACATCCAGAACTTCAACCTGAGCTACAAATCTTCTCAAAACTTGTGAATGGTATGATCTATCTGTCCTGCACGCAAAGAAAACTTTCACTGTACCTCAGTACAAGTGACTATAATAAATCAAATCCAACATTACTGCTTCACTGGGAGGCATGTTTGGGACCTTGGAGAGTGGGGGGGGGGGGGGGCAGTGTGGGAAGAGGTAAAATTGTAAATATTACATCCCCTGAATTTGCTTAGAGTGGTGATTTGAGAAGGGAGGTGACTGAGAAGGGACCAACGTGATTGGTGGGAGATGGGGGGGTGGTGGAGGGAGGCGATTGGTGGGGGACGAGAGGGGACAAGGTGATTGGTGAGGGACGGGAGGGGACGAAGCGATTGGTGAGGGATGGGAGGGGACAAGGTGATTGGTGAGGGACGGGATGGGACGAAGCGATTGGTGAGGGACGGGAGGGGACAAGGTGATTGGTGGGGGATGGGAGGGGACAAGGTGATTGGTGGGGGACGGGAGGGGACAAGGCGATTGGTGGGGGATGGGAGGGGTCGAAGCGATTGGTGGGGGATGGGATGTGGAAAGAGGTGATTGGTGGGGGACAGAAGGGGACAAGGTGATTGGTGGGGACAGGAGGGGACGAGGCGATTGGTGGGGGGTGGGAGGGAATGAGATGATTGGTGAAGGACGGGAGGTGGAAAGAGGCGATTGGTGGGGGATGGGAGGGAATGAGGTGATTGGTGGGGGATGGGAGGGAAAGAGGCGATTGGTGGGGGATGGGAGGGAACGAGGTGATTGGTGGGGGATGGGAGGGAACGAGGTGATTGGTGGGGGATGGGAGGGGATGAGGTGATTGGTGGGGGATGGGAGGGAACGAGGTGATTGGTGGGGGATGGGAGGGAACGAGGTGATTGGTGGGGGATGGGAGGGAACGAGGTGATTGGTGGGGAGCACTGGTGGTGGCAGAAATCCCAGACAATGATTTAACGAAACAGAAGAGAGGGGGCAGCAGGGACAGGGAGGAACTCCCTTTGTGATTCGGTGGGGGGTGGGGGTTTTGGGAAATGTGACAAACCCAGGCCTTGTCCAACCGAGTGGGACAGGGGTTGCAAATCCTTGTTTCGGGCTAAAAAAGACCTCTTATAATTGCTGGTGGGGAAGATTACATCACCAACATGGACACAACGGAGAGAGAGAGAGGAAGATGGAATCAACAACGACAGGGAGTCAAGAGGGATGTCATCAAGGTAACGGTGGGAGTCAACGCTTCGAATGAATATCAGTTATTTGTCTATCCTCGGGATTGCAGACCGAGAATTTGAAAAAGGGAAGGATGAGTTGGAGATAGAACAATGCAACTCAGAGAAAGGTGGATATCGGAGGCAAAATGGAAGGGCGAGAGAAGGCGACACCATCAGAAAGATAGGCAGGGACCTGAGGCAACTCACCGTGAGTCATTTGAAATTCTACAGTGGGTCATTTACCTGAGAGATAAGGTAGATTCCATCCAATAACAACAGCACTGGCAACATCAGGCGTGGGATTTGAACCCAGCACCTTCCAGCTCCGCAGCTGCCCCACTGAACTACAGACCCCTCCGCCTAAACCACAACAAAATGCTGGCTCATTCACTTGAGGTAAAAGTAATAACGCAGGGCCTCCAAGACGGATTCAATTATCATACACACACACACAAACAAGCAGCATTCAGACAGCTGAGGAAGTTTGTCTGTCTCCCATTGACAATCTAAACAAGACATTCGGTCAGAGGAGCAAACCCTGGTCCATTTCCTCAGCTGGGCTTCAAGCCAACCGACTATCTGTACTTCTGAAGGAAAACAAGCCAAGTTACACGCAGTCAAGTCCCAACCACATCAGATACAGCAGCAGAACTTAGGCCACTCGGCCCATCGATTCTGCTCCAGCATTCGATAATTCCTGATTCGTTTCCCAATCCTAATCCTGCCTTCTTCCCATAACCCTTACTCATCAAGAACTTGTCTATCTCTGTCTTAAATACACAGCCGCCACTGCCCTCTGCAGCAATGGGTTCCATCCATCCCCCACCCTCTGGCTGAAGAAATTCTTCCTTATCTCAGTTTGAAAGGGTTGTCCCTTTGCTCCGGGGATGTGCCCTTGGGTCCTAGTGTCTCGGACTAGTGCCATGTCTACTCCATCCAGGCCCCTCAGTATTCTGTACGTTTCAATCAGATCCCCTCCCCCCTCATCCTTCTAAACTCCATTGAGTACAGACCCAGAGTCCTCAACCACTCTTCACATGACAAGCCCTTCACCCCCAGACCCATTGATAAATTACATGACGGTCAGTTTTCAGTTCAGTGGCTGATCAGGAAAATAGCAAACCTGACTTGCTCATGAGCCTCACTGTCGCTGTGGGTAATATCTTCACGCTGACTGGAAACCCGGGAATGTCAATTGGATTCACTCAGGAACCGACACAGAGAATATTCACTGCTGTTTGATCAAACACTTCCCATTCAAACAGAACAGCTATATACCAGGAGAGGGGAGAGGGAGGGGAGAGGGATGGGGGAGGGAGAGGGGAGCAGGTGGAGGTGGAGAAAGAGTGGGGAGAGGAGAGAGGGCGAGGGGGTGGAGAGAGGGAGAGAGAGAGAGGAGAAAAGGGAGCGAGGGGAGAGGACAGAGAGAGGGTAGGGGACCGGGGAGGGAGAGAGCAAGAGGAGTGGGAGTGAGAGAGGGAGGAGGAGGGATGCAGGGAGGGGGAGAGAGAGGGCACGTTATCTCCAAGTAGCCAATAACTGAGCAAGGTAGGGTGGGGTGGGGAGGGGTGACACATGGGGGAACCTGAAGATGAGTCCAAGGCAAGAAAGCATGGGGGTAGCTAATTCACTGAAGAAGGGTCAAACTTGCATTACTATAGCACCACTGCCCTTACAAGTCATCAAGTGCGGTCATCAAGTGCTGGACAACCAATGAGGATCTCAAGATGATCCGGTATTTTCTGAGTTTGGGAAAAGTGCTATTGAAATGCTGGTTAAAATTAAATTAACCTTCGTAAAATCTGGGTCTTCAGGCTATCTGAACCACTTTACAGTCAAACAATATGGAGTGAATTTCATTTAAAACAGGATCTCCAACAGTGTGGTGCTCCCTCAGCGCAGGGCTACATTGTCGGAGGGTCAGTGCTGAGGGAGTGAGCACTGTCAGAGGGTCAGTGCTGAGGGAGTGCCACACTGTCAGAGGGTCAGTTCTAAGGGAGTGGACACTGTCGGAGGGTCAGTGCTGAGGGAGCGCCGCACTATTGGAGGGTCAGTGCTGAGCGAATACCGCACTGTCGGAGGGTCAGTGCTGAGGGAGCGCCGCACTGTCACAGGGTCAGTGCTGAGGGAGTGCCGCACTGTCGGAGGGTCAGTGCTGAGGGAGTGCCGCACTGTCGGAGGGTCAGCGCTGAGGGAGTGCTGAGGATGACACTGAAAATCTCCAAAGAGGAGCCTCTGAGAACCAGGTGCTGACTGCAGATATTCTCAGAACACAAGCCATGGGCAATTAAGGATGGCCATGAAATAATGGCCTCACCAGTGATGCCCAGCTCCCATGAAAGATACACCCATACCCTGACTGCCCAGCACCTGGTGGCAACTTGGCCCTGGAGCTCAGTGAGCCAGTTGCCTGTACCCTGGCATTAACCAAGTGACTGCTGGATGCAAGCTCATTGGCTTGGACTGCCAGGATTTTATTTGCATACCCTTCTGTGATAGGCCACACTATATAAAGCCCCGCCTTGATTGAGTGAAGGGTTTTGAGTATTCCGCGTGGATCCTAGTGCCTGCCATTTGGTGTCTAACGCTGATTAACTTCTCTCTTGAGTCTGAAGATTGTCACCAATTGATTCTTTAAAAATAACCACCTAATCAAGTAATGTTCCTGTTATCATGTCTTGTGTTCTCTTTCCTCCCCCATCCCACTTATTGTCCATTCAAGTCTGGCAGTTAGATTTGACTCCCTACAGTGTGCAATAGGCCCTTAGCCCCAGCAAGTCTGAAGAGTAACCCACCCAGACCCATTTCCCTCTGACTAATGAACCGAACACTATGGACAATTTCCCACAGCCAATCCGCCTTAACCTGCACATCTTTAGAATGTGGGAGGATGGAGGGGGTTGTTAGGGCCGACTGCCTGCCCCTCTCCCGCGATTACGTTTGGGCCCGGGTGTCCTTGGAGAAGGAGCACGCGGCGTCCACCAACACCCTGGAGTTGTTCAGGGAGAGGTGGGCGCCGCAGGGAGTGGAGTGCATCATTTCCCCCTCCAACGCTATTTTGATTTAGTCCTTGCCCTCCCCTTCACTGTTTTGATCACACAGCATTGCCCTTCGATGTGAAGGGCACTGCTTGTCACAGGCCACTTGGATGTTTCCTATCTTCCTGGTGGTGGAAATTAAAGATTTGTGCACTTTGTGTCTCTCACTGTGTCTCACACCTGCACACACACACCATGGGTGCTGGGGAAAATAAGCACTACCGCAGTTAGGCGATAGTGTGGGGAAAAAAAAAAAAAAAAAAAAGAATGTGGGAGGAAACCGGAGCACCCAGAGGAAACCCACGCAGACACGGGGAGAATGTTCGAACTCCACACAGACAGTCGCCTGAGGCGGGAACTAAACCCGGGTCTCTGGTGCTGTGAGGCAACAGTGCTAACCACTATGCCGCCCACGTTGCTCTCTCTCTCTCCCTCTCTCCATGCACGGTGCCTGACATGCTGGCGGTAATCTCCAGCATTTGTTGCATTCAGTAATGTTCCCAGGGATTACTTCATTTAAAATTTTGACGTTAACTTTTTTAGATTTGACTTTGGAGGCAGGGGTCTGGTTGGAATCAACTTCCAGAAAGTACAGGGACATGGAGCAGCTAACAAACAGGGGCTCTCTCACCAACACAAATCCAGTCTAACAACAACAGAAAACAAACAGCAATTCACCCCTCTCCACACCAACAGAGCAGCCAAACTGATCAGAGGGAAATCTGCTCCAACTCCCGGGGTCCTGGGAAGGGCTAAGGGGGTGTGAAAGGAGATCTCCATCTCCCTGATAATAGACAACAGACAATAGGTGCAGGAGTAGGCCATTCTGCCCTTCGAGCCTGCACCACCATTCAATATGATCATGGCTGATCATCCTTAATCAGTATCCTGTTCCTGCCTTATCTCCATAACCCTTGATTCCACTATTCTTGAGAGCTCTATCCAACTCTTTCTTAAATGGATCTAGAGACTGGGCCTCCACTGCCCTCTGGGGCAGAGCATTCCACACAGCCACCACTCTCTGGGTGAAGAAGTTTATCCTCATCTCTGTCCTAAATGGTCTACCCCCGTATTTTTAAGCTGTGTCCTCTAGTTCGGCACTCACCCATCAGCGGAAATATGTTTCCTGCCTCCAGAGTGTCCAATCCTTTAATAATCTTATATGTCTCAATCAGATCCCCTCTCAGTCTCCTAAACTCAAGGGTATACAAGCCCAGTCGCTCCAGTCTTTCAGTGTAAGGTAATCCCGCCATTCCAGGAATTGACCTCGTGAACCTACGCTGCACTCCCTCAATAGCCAGAATGTCTTTCCTCAAATTTGGAGACCAGAACTGCACACAATACTCCAGGTGTGGTCTCACCAGGGCCCTGTACAGCTGCAGAAGCACCTCTTTGCTTCTATACTCAATCCCTCTTGTTATGAAGGCCAGCATGCTATTAGCCTTCTTCACTACCTGCTGTACCTGCATGCTTGCCTTCATTGACTGGTGTACAAGAACACCCAGATCTCTCTGTACTGCCCCTTTACCTAAATTAATTCCATTGAGGTAGTAATCTGCCTTCCTGTTCTTGCCACCAAAGAGGATAATCATACGTTTATCCACATTAAACTGCATCTGCCATGCATCTGACCACTCACCTAACCTGTCCAGGTCACCCTGTAATCTCCTAACATCCTCATCACATTTCACCCTGCCACCCAGCTTTGTATCATCAGCAAATTTGCTAATGTTATTGCTGATACCATCATCTATATCATTAACATATATTGTAAAAAGCTGCGGTCCCAGTACTGATCCCTGCGGTACCCCACTGGTCACTGCCTGCCATTCCGAAATGGAGCCGTTTATCACTACTCTTTGTTTCCTGTCAGCCAACCAACTTTCAATCCAAGTTAGTACTTTGCCCCCAATACCATGCGCCCTAATTTTGCTCACTAACCTCCTCTGTGGGACTTTATCAAAAGCTTTCTTAAAGTCAGGTACACTACATCTACTGGATCTCCCTTGTCCATCCCGATCCCACCAGAGCTTATGTCTAAGAAGGTGCAGGAATCCCAGTCCTTGCTGTAAATTGGAATACTCTCTCAGTAATAAGTTTCACAAATGGATCGCAGCGAGATGCCCAGGGTTATAACAAAGTACTCAAATCACTTCCAAACTTTGCAATATACCCAAGAATTGTAGCAAGTGAGCTGGGTTTATTATTAATTTTACAAAGCACCCAGCCACCAGCAAGTTTCACAAGGGACTGCCGATTGTCACAAACCGCTCACTCGATGTAAAGTTTGCAAATTTACCCAGAGTTTAATAACTGACTTCCCCACAGAAACTCTTAACGATAAATACAACAACAAAACCAGAAGTTGCTGGAAAAGCTCAGCAGGTCTGTCAGCATCTGTGGAGAGAAATCGGAGTTAACATTTTAGGCTGAGTGACCCTTCCTCAGAAATTTCAGAAAGAGAAACGAACCCATCTGGTCATTAAACATTAACTCAGCTTCTCTCCCTTCGCAGTCAGACCTGCTGAGTTTCTCGGACAGTCGCTCTTTAACCAGCCTGTTGCACAGAGGTAGCTGCCAGAGGAAGTGGTGGAGGCTGGTACCATTACAACATTTAAGAGGCATTTGGATGGGTATATGAATAGGAAGGGTTTGGAGGGATATGGGCCGGGTGCTGGCAGGTGGGACTGGATTGGGTTGGGATATCTGGTCAGCATGGACGGGTTGGACCGAAGGGTCTGTTTCCGTGCTGTACATCTCTATGGCTCTCTATGATTCTCTGTCGTAACACCCCTCTGGAGCAGATAGGACCTGTACCCAGACCTCCCGGCTCAAAGCTGGGGACACTACCGCTGCATCACACCAGAATCCGTGCTTTTTTTAAATGAAACAATTATTACCCAGCACTATAACAAGTGAGGAGAAAGTGAGGTCTGGAGATCAGAGCTGAAAATGTGTTGCTGGAAAAGCGCAGCAGGTCAGGCAGCATCCAAGGAGCAGGAGATTCGACGTTTCGGGCATAAGCCCTTCATCAGGACATGAGCCATTCCTGATGAAGGGCTCATGCCTGAGGCGTCGACTCTCCTGCTCCTTGGATGCTGCCTGACCTGCTGCGCTTTTCCAGCAACACATTTTCAGCTCTGATCTCCAGCATCTGCAGTCCTCACTTTCTCCTCACTTGTTACAGAGCCAAAGCTGCAACAAATGAGTGAGTGGCTGGAGAGTTCCCTGAGAGATTGTAAGGAGTGAGGGAGGGTTGCTGAGGGGGTGGGCAGTGCAGGGAGCCCTGTGCTGTCCCTCACTCACTCACTCTCTCACTCACCCAGATGCAGGGTCAGGTTGACAGAGTTGGGGAACTGGACTCCGTGCAGCATAGACGGACTCTGCCACCAAGTGGGCTCCTCTTCACTGTGGAAGTCATTCAGGAGGCTGGCATTGTGGCTGCTGTGGGCATCACAGAGGTGGCAGGATTTGGTGACCCCCGTCACCCCGGTCTGCAGGCAGAACTCCTCCGGCCCCGGAGAGCCGCACACATGGCTGGCCAGGACCGTCCTGCCGAAAGCAGCATTGCAGAACTCCGGCATACACCTCTGCGCTGTCCCTGTGGCCGGCTCGTAGCAGGAATCCATCGCAGCCTGGGCACTGCAGGCAGACAGGAGCAGCACCACCAGGACCGGCGCCATCGCAATGCAGCGCACTCTCCCCCTTCCACGCCGCCTCCGCTTCTCTCTCCCACTGAGCACTGATGCTCCCCGGCTCCAGACCCAGCCCCGCCCCCAGCTCCAGCCCCGCCCCCAGCTCCAGCCCCCAGCCCCGCCCCCAACTC
The DNA here is from genome assembly GCF_020745735.1 of Hemiscyllium ocellatum. Lineage (NCBI taxonomy): Eukaryota > Metazoa > Chordata > Chondrichthyes > Orectolobiformes > Hemiscylliidae > Hemiscyllium > Hemiscyllium ocellatum. The sequence goes on from NC_083421.1 coordinate 61,852,254, forward strand.
CAGCTCCCAGCCCCGCCCCCAGCTCCAGCCCCCAGCCCCCAGCCCCCAGCCCCGCCCCCAACTCCAGCTCCCAGCCCCGCCCCCAGCTCCAGCCCCCAGCCCCCAGCCCCCAGCCCCGCCCCCAGCTCCAGCCCCCAGCCCCCAGCCCCCAGCCCCGCCCCCAACTCCAGCTCCCAGCCCCGCCCCCAACTCCAGCTCCCAGCCCCGCCCCCAGTTCCAGACCCCAGCCCCGCCCCCAGTTCCAGCCCCAGCCCCACCCCCAGCACCAGCTCCAGCCCCGCCCCCAGTTCCAGCCCCCAGCCCCGCCCCCAGTTCCAGCCCCTAGCCCCGCCCCCAGTTCCAGCCCCAGCCCCGCCCCCAGCTCCACCCCCAGCCCCGCCTCCAGCTGCCAGCCCCGCCCCCAGCTCCACCCCCAGCTCCGCCCCCAGCTCCAGACCCCAGCCCCAGCCCCGCCCCCAGCTCCAGCCCCCCGCCCCCAGCTCCAGCCCCCCGCCCCCAGCTCCAGCCCCCCGCCCCCAGCTCCAGACCCCAGCTCCAGACCCCCGCCCCAGCCCCAGCCCCGCCCCCAGCTCCAGCCCCGCCCCCAGCTCCAGCCTCCCGCCCCAGCTCCAGCCCCCAGCCCCCAGCCCCGCCCCCAGCTCCAGACCCCAGCTCCGCCCCAGCTCCAGCTCCAGACCCCGCCCACAGCCCCGCCCTCAGCTCCACCCCCCAGCTCTAGCCCCAGCTCCAGCCTCGCCCCCAGCTCCACCCCCAGCCCCGCCCCCAGCCCAGCCCCCGCCCCCAGCCCCCAGCCCCGCCCCCAGCCCCGCCCCCAGCCCCAGCCGCTGTTTCCCTATCGGGGCAGTAGTGAAGGCTGAGATGTCCAGCACCCGCCCCCTGGCGGCCACCTTCCTGACAGCAGCGACCGACAACGACGGGGGTGTGTGGGATTAGATTAGATTAGATTACTTACAGTGTGGAAACAGGCCCTTCGGCCCAACAAGTCCACACCGACCCGCCGAAGCGCAACCCACCCATACCCCTACATTTACCCCTTACCTAACACTACGGGCAATTTAGCATGGCCAATTCACCTGACCCGCACATCTTTGGACTGTGGGAGGAAACCGGAGCACCCGGAGGAAACCCACGCAGACACGGGGAGAACGTGCAAACTCCACACAGTCAGTCGCCTGAGTCGGGAATTGAACCCGGGTCTACAGGCGCTGTGAGGCAGCAGTGCTAACCACTGCGCCACCGGATCTTGCTGTGTAACCGGCCGCGGCCCCTGGAGGGGCGGGACACCGGGAATTCACCGGCCGGTTCGGTGCTGGACTGGAACCGTTCAATCCCCATCCACCTCCCACCCGTCTCCCCCAACCCCCCCCACCCCCCACTTCCCCCCCCACTCCCCCCCCCCCCCCTACTCCCCCCCCCTCCCCCCGTGCAAAGGGAACCCGAACCTGGCTCTGAAACACTGGGACCCGCAAGGTCATGGACAAGGGCTGGGAATGGGATTGGAATATGGGATTGGGATAGTCTGGATTGGGGATTGGAATGGACTGGATTGGGGATTGGAATGGGCTGGATTGGGGATAGGAATGGTCTGGATTGGGGATTGGGATGGGCTGGATTGGGGATTGGAATGGGCTGGATTGAGGATTGGAATGGACTGGATTGAGGATTGGAATGGTCTGGATTGGGGATTGGAGTGGTCTGGATTGGAGATTGGAATGGACTGGATTGAGGATTAGAATGGGCTGGATTGGGGATAGGAATGGTCTGGATTGGGGATTGGAATGGGCTGGATTGAGGATTGGAATGGACTGGATTGGGGATAGGAATGGTCTGGATTGGAGATTGGAATGGACTGGATTGAGGATTAGAATGGGCTGGATTGGGGATAGGAATGGTCTGGATTGGGGATTGGAATGGGCTGGATTGAGGATTGGAATGGTCTGGATTGGGGATTGGAATGGGCTGGATTGGGGATTGGAATGGGCTGGATTGGGGATTGGGATGGGCTGGATTGGGGATTGGGATGGTCTGGATTGAGGATTGGGATGGTCTGGATTGGGGATTGGAATGGGCTGGATTGGGGATTGGAATGGGCTGGATTGGGGATTGGGATGGGCTGGATTGGGGATTGGGATGGTCTGGATTGAGGATTGGGATGGGCTGGATTGAGGATTGGAATGGTCTGGATTGAGGATTGGAATGGGCTGGATTGAGGATTGGAATGGTCTGGATTGAGGATTGGAATGGGCTGGATTGGGGATTGGAATGGTCTGGATTGAGGATTGGGATGGGCTGGATTGGGGATTGGGATGGGCTGGATTGAGGATTGGAATGGTCTGGATTGGGGATTGGAATGGTCTGGATTGAGGATTGGAATGGACTGGATTGAGGATTGGGTTGGGCTGGATTGAGGATTGGAATGGTCTGGATTGAGGATTGGAATGGTCTGGATTGGGGATTGGAATGGTCTGGATTGAGGATTGGAATGGACTGGATTGAGGATTGGAATGGACTGGATTGGGGATAGGAATGGTCTGGATTGGGGATTGGGATGGTCTGGATTGGGGATTGGGATGGGCTGGATTGGGGATTGGAATGGGCTGGATTGGGGATTGGGATGGGCTGGATTGGGATTGGGATGGGCTGGATTGAGGATTGGAATGGACTGGATTGAGGATTGGAATGGGCTGGATTGGAGATTGGAATGGGCTGGATTGGGGATTGGAATGGTCTGGATTGAGGATTGGAATGGTCTGGATTGGAGATTGGAATGGACTGGATTGGGGATTGGGATGGGCTGGATTGGGGATAGGAATGGTCTGGATTGGGGATTGGAATGGGCTGGATTGAGGATTGGAATGGACTGGATTGAGGATTAGAATGGGCTGGATTGGGGATAGGAATGGTCTGGATTGGGGATTGGAATGGGCTGGATTGAGGATTGGAATGGTCTGGATTGGGGATTGGAATGGTCTGGATTGAGGATTGGAATGGTCTGGATTGAGGATTGGAATGGGCTGGATTGAGGATTGGAATGGTCTGGATTGAGGATTGGAATGGGCTGGATTGGGGATTGGAATGGTCTGGATTGAGGATTGGGATGGGCTGGATTGGGGATTGGGATGGGCTGGATTGAGGATTGGAATGGTCTGGATTGGGGATTGGGATGGGCTGGATTGAGGATTGGAATGGGCTGGATTGGGGATTGGGATGGGCTGGATTGGGGATTGGGATGGGCTGGATTGAGGATTGGAATGGACTGGATTGAGGATTGGGATGGTCTGGATTGGAGATTGGAATGGACTGGATTGGGGATTGGGATGGGCTGGATTGGGGATTGGAATGGGCTGGATTGGGGATTGGGATGGTCTGGATTGGGGATTGGGATGGGCTGGATTGGGGATTGGAATGGTCTGGATTGGGGATTGGGATGGGCTGGATTGGGGGTTGGAATGGTCTGGATTGGGGATTGGGATGGGCTGGATTGTGTGATTTGGATGGTCTGGATTGGGGATTGGGATGGGCTGGATTGTGGGATTGGGATGGTCTGGATTGGGGATTGGAATGGACTGGATTGAGGATTGGAATGGGCTGGATTGGGGATTGGAATGGACTGGATTGAGGATTGGAATGAGCTGGATTGGGGATTGGAATGGGCTGGATTGAGGATTGGAATGGGCTGGATTGTGGGATTGGAATGGGCTGGATTGGGGATTGGGATGGGCTGGATTGGGGATTGGAATGGGCTGGATTCAGAATTGGAATGGGCTGGATTGGGGATTGGAATAGTCTGGATTGAGGATTGGAATGGGCTGGATTGAGGATTGGAATGGACTGGATTGAGGATTGGAATGGGCTGGATTGGGGATTGGAATGGGCTGGATTGTGGGATTGGAATGGGCTGGATTGAGGATTGGAATGGGCTGGATTGGGGATTGGGATGGGCTGGATTGGGGATTGGAATGGGCTGGATTGTGGGCTTGGAATAGTCTGGATTGAGGATTGGAATGGGCTGGATTTGGGGATTGGAATAGTCTGGATTGGGGATTGGAATGGGCTGGATTGAGGATTGGAATAGTCTGGATTGAGGATTGGAATGGGCTGGATTGGGGATTGGAATGGGCTGGATTGGGGATTGGGATGGGCTGGATTGAGGATTGGAATGGTCTGGATTGAGGATTGGAATGGGCTGGATTGTGGGATTGGAATGGTCTGGATTGGGGGTTGGAATGGACTGGATTGAGGATTGGAATGGGCTGGATTGGGGATTGGAATAGTCTGGATTGGGGATTGGAATGGTCTGGATTGGGGATTGGAATGGGCTGGATTGGGGATTGGAATGGGCTGGATTGAGGATTGGAATGGGCTGGATTGGGGATTGGAATGGGCTGGATTGAGGATTGGAATGGGCTGGATTGGGGATTGGAATGGGCTGGATTGTGGGATTATTAAGAGTTTGTGAGTCCATTCAGAATTCTAACAACAGTAGGGGAGAACGATTGTAGGAAATAGGAAATCTAGATATGCACGCTGGGGCTTGCAAAGAGTTGACCATATCCGGTGACATGATGCTTCAGTTATACAGGGCACTGGTGACAGCACACAGAGTCATACAGCATGGAAATGACATTGCATCATATAGACCCTTCAGCCCATCCATGCTGAACATAATCCCAAACTAAACTAGGTCCACCTACCTGCCCTTGGCCCATATTCCTCCAATTCATGTACTTATCCAAATGTCTTTAAATATTGTCATTGTACCCAGACCCACCATTTCCTCGGGAGATTCATTCCACACGTGAACCAGCCCCTTGTGTCCTTTTAAAATGTCTCTCCGCTTACCTTGAAAATATAACCCTGAGAACGAAATTCTCCACACTGGAGAAAATAAAGCCTACGTTTAACCTCATTTCTCAAATACCGTGTACTGTTCCAGTCTCCTTGTATAAGGAAGGACAGAAATCAATTGGAGTCAGTTCAGAGGAGATTTATTGGATTGAGACCTGGAATGAGTGAGCTGAGTTTTGGGGAAAGGTTAGATGGACTGGACTCGTTTCCAGTTGAGTTCAGGGAGTGAGGGGTAAGTTGATTGAAGTGTGTACGATCCTGAATGGTCTTGACAAGGTGGATGTAGAAAAGATGTTTCCTGTTGGGGATGAGACCAGAACCTTGGTGTGGGAGTGAGGGAGGGAGTGGGGGGTGGGGAAGAGGGGTATGGGGGTGGGGTGGGGGATACTGTATTTCTGCACAGAGATTAAGGGATCATTATTCTCCCTGAGGGTTACGAGAATTTGAAATTGTGTCCCAGGAGGTGATGGAGGCTGAGGAGGGGTCAGTGAATATTTATAAAACGAAGGTGGATAGATGTCTGATAGGCAGGAGGTGTTCAGATGGAGAGGCAATGTGAAATTCAAAACACAAATAGATCTTACTGAATAGCAAAACAGGTCCGAGGGGCCGAATGGTCCACTTCAGATCCTAGTTTATACACATTAAACACAGAGAGGAAAAGTACCCAGCGTGCCCCAGGTGTGGTCTCATCAATTGTCTCTCATTTTAACAAGAACTCTTCATTCCTAACTTGTGAACAGGTTTCCTTCCGGACATGAGTTAGAACACAGTGCAGGACAATATAAAGGAGCTGTTTGGAACAGCAGGAAATATTCATCTGTTGGTCTTTAAAACTACAAGTAAAAAGTGAGGTTTGCAGATGCTGGAGATCAGAGCTGAAAATGTGTTGCTGGTTAAAGCACAGCTTCATCCTGATGAAGGGCTCTGGCCCGAAACGTCGAATTTCCTGTTCCTTGGATGCTGCCTAACCTGCTGTGCTTTAACCAGCAACACATTTTCAGCTTTAAAACTACACTCCAACATGAGATCGCATTTGTAAGTAGGAGTCAAATGTTCATAAACTGGGAATGGCTGTATTCTAATTACCTGACGTTAAAGGCCCACGTGATATTTGTCTTCCTAGTTGTTTGCTGTACCTATATGTTACCTTCCTGTGCTCAATATATGAGCACACCAAGATCCCTACAAATGTCAACATTTACAAGTTCAACATTCAAAAGTTAAACATTCTGATGGGTATAATCAGGACTGGCCGCCCTATCAATTACAAGATTCCTTTCTCTATCTAGAACATTAGATCCTTGCTCAGTTAGGGCAGTGTTTGCCTTTTCCGAGTACAAGGGTTTTCTGATCAGGGAGAAGGCAGGGCCGATCAGGGATAGCGAAGGGAACTTGTGCGTGGAGTCTGCGCGGATAGGGGAAGCCCGAAATGAGTTTTTTGCTTCGGCTTTCACCAAGGAAGGGGAACTCATTGTAAATGAAAACATAGAGGGGCTGAGATACAGTCTCGACCAGATCAAGACTGATGAAGATAATGTGCTAGAAATTTTGGAAAACATGAAGATTGATAAGTCCCCAGGGCCAGACCAGATTTATCCAAGGAGCTCAGAGGGCAATGGGTGGTCAGAGGGCAATGGGAGCTCAGAGGGCAATGGGAGGTCAGAGGGCAATGGGAGTTCAGAGAGCAATGGGAGTGCAGAGGGAAGTGGGAGGTCAGAGGGCAATGGCAGCTCAGTGAGCAATGGGAGCTCAGAGGGCAATGGGAGGTCAGAGGGCACTGGGAGCTCAGAGGGCAATGGGAGGTCAGAGGGCAATGGGAGGTCAGAGGGCAATGGGACCTCAGAGAGCAATGGGAGCTCAGAGGGTAATGGGAGCTCGGAGGGCAATGGGAGGTCAGGGGCAATTGGAGCTCACAGGGCAATGGGAGTTCAGAGGGCAATGGGAGCTCAGTGAGCAATGGGAGGTCAGAGGGGAGTGGGAGGTCAGAGGGCAATGGCAGCTCAGTGAGCAATGGGAACTCAGGGCAATGGGAGGTCAGAGGGGAGTGGGAGCTCAGAGGGGAGTGGGAGCTCAGAGGGCAATGGAAGCTCAGAGGGCAATGGGAGGTCAGAGGGCAATGGGAGGTCAGAGGGGAGTGGGAGGTCAGAGGGCAATGGCAGCTCAGTGAGCAATGGGAACTCAGGGCAATGGGAGGTCAGAGGGGAGTGGGAGCTCAGAGGGGAGTGGGAGCTCAGAGGGCAATGGAAGCTCAGAGGGCAATGGGAGGTCAGAGGGCAATGGGAAGTCAGAGGGTAATAGTACCTCAGTGAGCAATGGGAGTTCAGAGGGCAATGGGAGCTCAGAGAGCAATGGTAGGTCAGAGGGCAATGGGAGGTCAGTGAGCAATGGGAGGTCAGAGGGCGATGGGAGTTCAGAGGGCAAAGGGAGCTCAGAGAGCAATAGGAGTTCAGAGGGCAATGGGAGCTCAGAGAGCAATGGGAGTTTAGTGGGCAATGGGAGCTCAGAGAGCAATGGGAGTTCAGAGGGCAATGGGAGCTCAGAGGGCAATGGGAGGTCAGAGGGCAATGGGAGGTCAGAGAGCAACGGGAGCTCAGAGGGCAATGGGAGCTCAGAGGGCAATGGGAGGTCAGAGGGCAAAGGGAGGTCAGAGGGGAATGGGAGCTCAGAGGGCAATGGGAGCTCGGAGAGCAATGGGAGCTCAGAGGGCAATGGGAGGTCAGAGGGCAATGGGGGTTCAGAGGGCAATGGGAGTTCAGAGGGGAGTGGGAGCTCAGAGGGGAGTGGGAGCTCAGAGGGCAATGGGAGGTCAGAGGGGAGTGGGAGGTCAGAGGGCAATGGGAGGTCAGAGGGGGGTGGGAGGTCAGAGGGCAATGGCAGCTCAGTGAGCAATGGCAACTCAGGGCAATGGGAGGTCAGAGGGGAGTGGGAGCTCAGAGGGGAGTGGGAGCTCAGAGGGCAATGGAAGCTCAGAGGGCAATGGGAGCTCAGAGAGCAATGGTAGGTCAGAGGGCAATGGGAGGTCAGTGAGCAATGGGAGGTCAGAGGGCGATGGGAGTTCAGAGGGCAATAGGAGTTCAGAGGGCAATGGGAGCTCAGAGGGCAATGGGAGTTTAGTGGGCAATGGGAGGTCAGAGGGCAATGGGAGGTCAGAGAGCAACGGGAGCTCAGAGAGCAATGGGAGCTCAGAGGGCAATGGGAGCTCAGAGGGCAATGGGAGGTCAGAGGGCAATGGGAGGTCAGAGAGCAACGGGAGCTCAGAGGGCAATGGGAGCTCAGAGGGCAATGGGAGGTCAGAGGGCAAAGGGAGGTCAGAGGGCAATGGGAGGTCAGAGGGCAATGGGAGCTCGGAGAGCAATGGGAGCTCAGAGGGCAATGGGAGGTCAGAGGGCAATGGGGGTTCAGAGGGCAATGGGAGTTCAGAGGGCAATGGGATGTCAGTGAACAATGGGAGCTCAGAGGGCAATGGGAAGTCAGAGGACAAAGGGAGGTCAGAGGGCAATGGGAGCTCAGAGGGCAATGGGAGCTCGGAGACCAATGGGAGCTCAGAGGGTAATGGGAGTTCAGAGGGCTTTGGGAGCTCAGAGGGGAATGGGAGCTCAGAGGGCAAAGGGAGGTCAGAGGGCAATGGGAGGTCAGAGGGCAATGGGGGTTCAGAGGGCAATGGGAGTTCAGAGGGCAATGGGAGCTCAGAGGGCTGTGGGAGGTTAGAGGGCAATGGGAGGTCAGAGGGCAATGGGATGTCAGTGAACAATGAAAGCTCAGAGGGCAATGAAAGCTCAGAGGGCAATGGGAGCTCAGAGGGGAATGGGAGCTCAGAGGGCAAAGGGAGGTCAGAGGGCAATGGGAGGTCAGAGGGCAATGGGAGCTCAGTGAGCAATGGGAGCTCAGTGAGCAATAGGAGGTCAGAGGGCACTGGGAGGTCAGAGGGCAATGGGAGGTCAGAGGGCAATGGGAGCTCCATGAGCAATGGGAGGTCAGAGGGCATTGGGAGGTCAGAGGGCAATGGGAATTCAGAGGGGAATGACTCTAATCCACTGGTGGTTGTCTCACCCTCAGCCTGACCTCTCTCCCCTCTGATTGCTGCACCACTCCAGTGACAATCGACATAACCTTCAGGAAATGTGCTTCATCTTTTGATTTGAGATTGGAACAATTTCACACCTTAAACTCTGCTCTCCTACTCTGTTTCCTTTACTTTGCATTTTTCCCTCAGATATTCCCTTCTCAGTCAGTAGCTCCCAATCGCAGACTGTGGGTCATGACATCTCTCCGTCTGAGCCCGCAGAGTTTGGTGTGTATATGGGAATGAGCTGCCAGAGGATGTGGTGGAGGCTGGTACAAACGCAACATTTAAGAGGCATTTGGATGGGTATATGAATAGGAAGGGTTTGGAAGGATATGGGCTGGGTTCTGGCAGGTGGGACTAGATTGGGTTGGGAAATCTGGTCAGCATGGACGGGTTGGACTGAAGGGTTTGTTTCTGTGCTGTACATCTCTTTGACTCTATAGCTCTGCCCCTCCTGCTCCCTGTGGTAAGGAGATCCCAAAGACTCCCAACCTCTGAGAGCAGAAATTCCTCATTGTCTCAGCCTTAAATTGGCCCCTTTGTTCTGAGACTATAGTCCCTGGTCCTCGACTCTCCCATCAGGAGAAACATCCTCTCAGCATTGACCCTGACAAGCCCCTTAAGAGTCTGATAAGTTTCACCTTGCATTTTTCCAAACTCCAGTGAGTAGAGTCCCAACCTATTTAGTTTTGATCCAAACCAACCTCCCGCAGAGATCCGCAGCATCACAGATGTTCGTTTTCAACTTGATAATATCAAGAATGTCAAACCTAAGGGGAGGTAATGGCCCAGTTGTATCATCCCTGGATTGTTAATCCAGTGTCCCCAGGCAACCCGAGTTCGATTTCCACCACAGCAGGTGGGAGAATTTGTATTTGATACAAACCTGGAATTAGGAGTCTAATGATGTCCATGAGTCAATTGCTGGGGAAAAACCCATCTGATTCATTAATGTGCTCCTTACCTAGACTGGCCTACATTGATTCCAAACCCATAGCAATCTACAAAGGAACCTCAATTATCTGCCATTCAAATAACCGAATTTCAGATTATCCCAAAAAGATTTGCAAAGTCCCGATGCTTGGCTATATTATATTATCTGGAATTCCATCCACCGAACAAAATACTCCCCTTCGGATAATTGAGGTTCCTCTGACACTGGCTCTTAAATACCTTCTGGGAATTGCAACAAATAAGTCCTAATCCTATGAATGGACATCAAAAAAAAAGAATAATTGAAGTATTGATCGGTGGAGTTGTGGATCGTGTAGAAGGTTGTCAAAGGATAAAACAGGATTTGGATCTGGATGGAGAAATGGCAGATGGAGTTTAATTTGTGTAAGTGTGAGATGCTGCACTTTGGGAGATCAAATGTTAAAGATAAAGGTGCAGTTAATGCCAGGACCCTGAACAGCATTGACATACAGAGGGATCTTGGGGTTCAAGCCCACATCTCCCTGAAACTGGCCACATAAGTAGATATGGTGGTAAAGAAGGCATATGGCGTGCTTGCCTTTATTGGTCGGGGAATTGAGTACAAGACTCAGGATGTCGTGTTGCAGCTTTATAAGACTTCGATTAGGCCACACTTAAGAGTATTCCATTCAATTCTTGTTGCTGCTTTACAGGAAGGCTTTGGAGGGGGTGCAGAAGAGGTTTCCCACAATGCTGCCTGGAATAGAGGGTAGGAGCTATAAGGAGGGGCTAGAAAAACCTGGGTTGTTTTCTCTGGAATGATGGAGGCTGAGGGGAGTCTATAAAATTATAAGAGGCGTGGATAGGTTTGATGTTCAGAACCTTTTCTGGGAAAAATGAGGGAGCATGCATTTAAGGTGAAAGGGGGAAAGTTCAAAGGAGATGTGAGGGGTAAGATTTTGACACATAGAGTGATATGGAGTCTGGAGTGTACTCCCAGAGGTGATAGTGAAAGCAGATACGATAGGGGCATTTAAGGGATAAACACATGAATGTGCAAGGAATGGAGGGATATGGACCAAGGGCAGGCAGAAGGGATTAGATTAATTTGGCATCATGTTCAGCACAACACTGTGGGCCAAAGGGCCTGTTCCTGTGCTGTGCTGCTCCAGAATTAGCTACAACCCGAGCTGAGCTACAACACTGGCATCTGCTGAACTTTATGGAAGATAATCAAACATGTGCAAGACCATATCCAACCTGGCCACTTACTGTCTCATCGGTCTCCTCTTGATCATCAACAGTACGGTGAAGGGATTCTCAACAATGATATCAAGCAGGAATTGCAAGCACAAAACCTGCTCACTTTGGGCTGTGCTAGGACCACTCAGCGTCTGACCTCTTTACAACCTTGATACAGGCTTGGATGAAAGAGCTGAATTCCAGAGGGGAGGGGAGGGGAGGGGAGGGGGACAGCCCTTGACACCAAGGCTGTGTTCGACTGAGTGTGACATCAAGGAGCCCCAAGCAAAATCTGGAGTTAATGTGAACTGGGGGATCTCTCATTGATTGGAGCTAGATTTAGCAGAAAGGAAGATGGTTATGGTTATTGGGGGTCTGTCACCTTCACTCCAGCACATCTCTGCAGGAGTTCCTCAGGATAGTGTCCTAGACCCAATCATCTTCAGCTGCTTCGTCAATGATCTTCACTCATCGTATGGTCAGAAGTGGGAATGTTGGCCGATGGTTGCTCCATGTTCAGCACCGTTTGTGTCTCCTCAGATACTGAAATAGTCCATGTTCGATCCAGCAAGATCTGATCAAATTCCAGCCTTGGGCTGACAAGTGGCAAGTAACATTTGCATCAGACAAGTGCCAAGCAATGACCATCTTCAACAACCATCGCCCCTTGACATTCAATGGCCTTATGAGGAAAGGCTGAGAGACTTGGGTCTGTTCTCATTGGAAAGAAGAAGGCTAAGAGGGGATTTGATAGAGACATCCAAGATGATCAGAGGATTAGATAGGGTAGACAGTGGAAGTCTTTTTCCTAGGATGATGACGTCAGCTTGTACGAGGAGGCATAGCTACAAATTGATGGGTGATAGATTTAAGACAGATATCAGAGGCAGGTTCTTTACTCAGAGAGTGGTAAGGGCGTGGAATGCCCTGCCTACTAATTAGTCAACTCAGCCACATTAGGGAGATTTAAACAATCCTTGGATAAGCACATGGATGATTTTGGGACAGTGTAGGGGGATGAGTTGAGAATAGTTCGCAGGTTGGTGCAACATCGAGGGCCAAAGGGCCTGTTCTGCACTATATTGTTTTATGTTCTATTATTGAACCCTCTACTATCAACATCCTGGGCATTACTACTGATCACAAACTAAACTGCACTGGCCATAAAAAATACAGTGGCTACTAGTGCAGGTCAAGGGCGAGGAATCGTATGGCCAGTTCCTCACCTCCAGACTCCCCAAAGCCTGCCCACCATCTCCAAGGTGCCCACAGGTCAGGAGTGTGATGGAATACTCCCCACTTGCCTGGATGGGGGCAGCTCCAACAACACTCAAGAAGTTGGACACCATCCAGGACAAAACAGCCAGTTTGAGTAGCTCCCCATCTACCATCTTCAACATTCACTCCCTTTTAAGAGTAAGTCAGAGACCTTTCAAAGTGTGAACCAGTCACGCTGTCCCTCCTGATAACAAGTGAAAATATCTGGTGAAGGAGTACTGAGAAATTCTGATCAACACAAGAGCCATCCCAGCAGATCCTGGGAACAGATACCATCGAACTACTTCACAGTTTCCCCTCCATCCATAACACCCATGTTTTTTTTTTCCCTTTTGTGTGTGTGTCTGTGTGTGTGTGTGTGTGTGTGTGTGTGTTTTAGTCTGTGTGTGTTTTAGTCTGTGTGTGTGTAGCAAGCAACTTTACAATGGGGGTTTGAGCTTTAACTAGCACAGTTATACACCAACAGGAGTTCAATTGTTTATCTGCAGTTTGGGTTCATTTATTAGCAATAAATAGTGATTCTTGTTAAATACACAAACCTGTCAACCTGGGTAAAGTGGGGAATTCTGCATACCTTTCAAAATCATTAATGTTTGTGATGATTCTAAGAATAGCAAAGCCTGATTTTCAGCACTGCCCCAGTGAAGTATAATTACACAGAATGATAAGAGTTATAGAGTGGGTAAAATTGCCATATTGGGAAAGGGAACAATTCCATCACCAACAAGGGGCCGTGTGTTTTCCGAATTGTCCGAGGGAGGGTTGGGAAACCGGCCTTGCTCACAGGGAATGGGATAAAACTCCTAAAGGTAAACTGGAACAAGATCCTTCACAAAGCAGCAAGCTTCACATCACAAGACAATCACCAAGGTATTCAGTCAACCTAGCTACAGTGTGCAACACAGCTGTTTGGGATGCTTAACTTTATTGGTCACAGCATTGACCTCAGGAGTTGGGAGGTCATGTTGCAGCTGTACAAGACATTGGTTAGGCCACTGTTGGAATATTCCGTGCAATTCTGGTCTCCTTCCTATCGGAAAGATGTTGTGAAATTTGAAAGGGTTCAGAAAAGATTTACAAGGATGTTACCAGGGTTGGAGGATTTGAGCTACAGGGAGAGGCTGAACAGTCTGGGGCTGTTTTCCCTGGAGCGTCGGAGGCTGAGGGGTGACCTTATAGAGGTTTACAAAATTATGAGGGACATGGATAGGATAAATGGACAAGGTCTTTTCCCTGGGGTCAGGGAGTCCAGAACTAGAGGGTATAGGTTTAGGGTGAGAGGGGAAAGATATAAAAGAGACCTAAGGGGCAACTTTTTCACACAGAGGGTGGTGTGTGTGTGGAATGAGCTGCCAGAGGAAGTGGCGGAGGCTGGTACAATTAGGAATCTGGATGGGTGTATGAATAGGAAGGGTTTGGAGGGATATGGGCTGGCAGGTGGGACTAGATTGGGTTGGGATATCTGATCGGCATGGACACGTTGGACTGAAGGGTCTGTTTCCGTGCTGTACAGCTCTATGACTCTAAGTAAATATTTTGATAATAAACCAATATTTAATTGTTGACCAACAAAAATCAGTATTTAATAGGATTGCAGATGCTGGAGGGTCAGAGTGGAGGGTGTGGTGCTGGAAAAGCACTGCAGGTCAGGCAGCACCCGGGGAGCAGGAGAGTCGACGTTCCGGGCACAAACCCTTCGTCAGGAATGAGGCTTCTGAGCTGAGGGGGTGGAGAGATAAATGGGAGGGGGGGGGGTTGGAGCAGGGGACAAGGTAGCTGGGAAGGTGATAGGTAGATGAAGACGAATTAGTATTTCATACTGAGGTTAACACACCCAACACACTTGGCCATATCACCAACTTGAGTAAATGAAACATTTGTTGCTGTCAGTGCTCAAGGGGAAGCAGAAAAGATGTCCCTCCAAAATCGATTGTAATCTGCTGTATCTGTATTTATATATGGCCACTGGATGGTGCTGTTACATTAACGCCGCACTGTCCCTGTCCTGGGAGAGTGACGGAAGGCAGGGTAGAGGGAGCTTTACTCTGTATCTAACCCATCCTGCCCCTGTCCTGGGTGAGTGATGGGAAACAGGGTAGAGGGAGCTTTACTCTGTATCTAACCCATCCTGCCCCTGTCCTGGGTGAGTGATGGGAAACAGGGTAGAGGGAGCTTTACTCTGTATCTAACCCCATCCTGCCCCTGTCCTGGGAGAGTGATGGGAGGCAGGGTAGAGGGAGCTTTACTCAGTATCTAACCCCATCCTGCCCCTGTCCTGGGAGAGTGATGGGAAACAGGGTAGAGGGAGCTTTACTCTGTATCTAACCCCATCCTGCTCCTGTCCTGGGAGAGTGATGGGAGGCAGGGTAGAGGGAGCTTTACTCTGTATCTAACCCCATCCTGCCCCTGTCCTGGGAGAGTGATGGGAGGCAGGGTAGAGGGAGCTTTACTCAGTATCTAACCCCATCCTGCCCCTGTCCTGGTAGAGTGATGGGAGGCAGGGTAGAGGGAGCTTTACTCTATATCTAACCCCATCCTGCCCCTGTCCTGGTAGAGTGATGGGAGGCAAGGTAGAGGGAGCTTTACTCAGTATCTAACCCATCCTGCCCCTGTCCTGGGTGAGTGATGGGAAACAGGGTAGAGGGAGCTTTACTCTGTATCTAACCCCATCCTGCTCCTGTCCTGGGAGAGGGATGGGTGGCAGGGTAGAGGGAGCTTTACTCTATATCTAACCCCATCCTGCCCCTGTCCTGGTAGAGTGATGGGAGGCAGGGTAGAGGGAGCTTTACTCTGTATCTAACCCCATCCTGCCCCTGTCCTGGTAGAGTGATGGGAGGCAGGGTAGAGGGAGCTTTACTCTATATCTAACCCCATCCTGCCCCTGTCCTGGTAGAGTGATGGGAGGCAAGGTAGAGGGAGCTTTACTCAGTATCTAACCCATCCTGCCCCTGTCCTGGGTGAGTGATGGGAAACAGGGTAGAGGGAGCTTTACTCTGTATCTAACCCCATCCTGCTCCTGTCCTGGGAGAGGGATGGGTGGCAGGGTAGAGGGAGCTTTACTCTATATCTAACCCCATCCTGCCCCTGTCCTGGTAGAGTGATGGGAGGCAGGGTAGAGGGAGCTTTACTCTGTATCTAACCCCATCCTGCCCCTGTCCTGGGAGAGTGATGGGAGGCAGGGTAGAGGGAGCTTTACTCAGTATCTAACCCCATCCTGCCCCTGTCCTGGGAGAGTGATGGGAAACAGGGTAGAGGGAGCTTTACTCTGTATCTAACCCCATCCTGCTCCTGTCCTGGGAGAGTGATGGGAGGCAGGGTAGAGGGAGCTTTACTCTGTATCTAACCCCATCCTGCCCCTGTCCTGGGAGAGTGATGGGAGGCAGGGTAGAGGGAGCTTTACTCAGTATCTAACCCCATCCTGCCCCTGTCCTGGTAGAGTGATGGGAGGCAGGGTAGAGGGAGCTTTACTCTGTATCTAACCCCATCCTGCCCCTGTCCTGGTAGAGTGATGGGAGGCAAGGTAGAGGGAGCTTTACTCAGTATCTAACCCATCCTGCCCCTGTCCTGGGTGAGTGATGGGAAACAGGGTAGAGGGAGCTTTACTCTGTATCTAACCCCATCCTGCTCCTGTCCTGGGAGAGGGATGGGTGGCAGGGTAGAGGGAGCTTTACTCTATATCTAACCCCATCCTGCCCCTGTCCTGGTAGAGTGATGGGAGGCAGGGTAGAGGGAGCTTTACTCTGTATCTAACCCCATCCTGCCCCTGTCCTGGGAGAGTGATGGGAGGCAGGGTAGAGGAAGCTTTACTCTGTATCTAACCCATCCTGCCCCTGTCCTGGGAGAGTGATGGGAGGCAGGGTAGAGGGAGCTTTACTCTGTATCTAGCCCATCCTGCCCCTGTCCCGGGAGAGGGATGGGTGGCAAGGTAGAGGGAGCTTTACTCTGTATCTAACCCCATCCTGCCCTGTCCTGGGAGAGGGATGGGTGGCAGGGTAGAGGGAGCTTTATTCTATATCTAACCCCATCCTGCCCCTGTCCTGGTAGAGTGATGGGAAACAGGGTAGAGGGAGATTTACTCTGTATCTAACCCCATCCTGCCCCTGTCCTGGGTGAGTGATGGGAAACAGGGTAGAGGGAGCTTTACTCTGTATCTAACCCATCCTGCCCCTGTCCTGGGAGAGTGATGGGAGACAGGGTAGAGGGAGCTTTACTCTGTATCTAACCCCATCCTGCCCCTGTCCTGGGAGAATGATGGGAAACAGGGTAGAGGGAGCTTTACTCTGTATCTAACCCCATCCTGCCCCTGTCCTGGGAGAGTGATGGGAGGCAGGGTAGAGGGAGTTTTACTCGGTATCTAACCCCATCCTGCCCCTGTCCTGGGAGAGTGATGGGAGGCAGGGTAGAGGGAGCTTTACTCTGTATCTAACCCCATCCTGCCCCTGTCCTGGGAGAGTGATGGGAGGCAGGGTAGAGGGAGCTTTACTCTGTATCTAACCCCATCCTGCCCCTGTCCTGGGAGTGATTGATGGTGGAAAGTGTAGAGGGAGCTTTACTCTGTATCTAACCCTAGGAAAGGGATAAAATATTTGGCTGGCAGCTGCTGGAAGGTGGGGTGAGGTTTGTGGGGAACATCAATAGCAGCAGAGAGGATTGGGCTGATCTCAATGGCCTATTTCTGTGCTGTGTGTATCACTCCAAGGAATATAGAGACTGTGCTGCCCTGAGGCTGCTGGTAAACATTGGATGAAAGATGATCCACTCACACACTGGCTGCCTGTACTGTAGCCTGAGGCAATTCTGAGAATGAATATTCCATCTCCGGTCATTAAAATGGTCTGTGTCTTTGCTGTTTGTGATATGGTCAGTTCTGAAGGTTTAGAGTGGAGGTTATTTTTATAGCGTTTCTCACTGAGTGAAAGAGCAGATCCAGTGAGACCCCTCAGGTCCCTAACCAATACCCAGTGGGGGCTGTGCAACGTCCTTGGTAAAAAGACTTAACAGCAATTTGGGTTTATTCAAAATATTGCATCGGTTGTATGACACTGTGATCTTTTACTATAAATTCTGTGTCCTATGATCCTGCCCCACAGCTCCCTGATGGAGGAGCAGCACTTCAAAAGCTAGTGCTTCTAAATAAACCTGTTGGACTATAACCTGGTGTTGGAGAAATTGAGGACTGCAGATACTGGAGATCAGAGTTGAGAGAGTGGTGCTGGAAAAGCACATCAGGTCAGGCAGCATCCGAGGAGCAGGAGTGTCGATGTTTCAGGCATAAGCCCTTCATCAGGAAGCCCTTCATAACCTGGTGTTGCGTGATTTTTTAACTTTGTCCACCCCAGTCCAACACCAGCAACTCCACATCCTTGGTAATAAGTAACTGACAATGACACACACTTATAGGTGGAGGTTCGGAGAGTAACTTTGACTTTGGGCGATATGGGATTGGCTACCCGTATGTTGGTCAAAAACCAGTATTGACCCTTCACTGAGCACGGTGAGACCCCCACCCTCTCAAACAGCACTCCCCTCACTCCCCAAGCTTTAATCCTTTCCCCCGAACCACCAAAAAGCATTGACAACTTCGCCACTTCACCCAGAATTGTATTATCTGTTTGTTATCACACCTGCTGGTTGTTTTTCGGATCTTACTCTACACAAAGTCAGGCGACACCAGGTTTGAGTCCACCAGGTTTGTTTGAGATCACAAGTTTTCACAGCACTGGTGCCTTCTCCAGGTGAAGTCTTCAGCTTTTCCTTTATTCACAGGATGAGGGCGTCACTGGCTAGACCAGAGTTTATTGGCCGTCCCTAATTGTTCAGACGTTGCTGTGGGTTTGGAGTCACGTGTAGGCCAGACCAGGTAAGGATGGCAGTTTCCTTCCCTAAAGGGGATTAGTGACCCAGATGGGTCTTTCTGACAATTGTCTATGGATTCATGGTCATCATTAGATTCTTAATTCCACATTTTTATTGAATTCAAATTCCACCATCTGCCGTGGTGGGATTCAAACCTGGGACCCCAGGACATTAAGCTGGGTCTCTGGTTTAACAGTCCAGCGATGATACCCCTAGGCTATTGCCTCCCCTTATGCAGGGGGGCGCTCCAAAAGCTTGTGATTCCAAACAAACCTGTTGGACTCTAACCTGGTGTTGTCTGACTTCTGACCTTGTCCATCCCAGTCCAACACTGGGGCACTCCCACAATTCATGGCCATATCCTAACACATCAAAATGTCCTTCAATGAGTGGAAAACGCTTCGGGGCATCCCGAGGTCACGAAAGGTGCTACTTAAATGTAATCCTTCTTCATCTGTAATTATACAAGCAGCTTATGTCAGCCTGGTGCCTGTGAGAAGGGGTTTCTTGTTCGCTTCATTAACATTGTAATTAAGAGGGAAACAGCCATTATCCCAGTCAGATTGAATGCGACATTAATTAGGTCCTGAGTGGGAGATTGACCCTGAGACTGATTGACTCTGACAGCATCCTTGGAGCTAAATCTGAGGGATGAAAAGGCTGTACTGGCAATTAAACGCTTGTTAAACATTATGACTGTCAAACGCATTCTTCTTTAAGGGAAAATAAACAATTACTTTTCAGTGATGATTTGCAAATGGATTTAAATTGTAATTCCTGTAGCTGTCTTTCTTCATCAAGTTATGCTGAGATTTAAGGCTGCATTAATTTAATTCAGAGACTAAGGCCATGAAAACGCAGTGAACATTTTGGGGGGCAACTGAGTCAAGAGAATGGTGCTGGAAAAGCACAGCAGGTCAGGCAGCATCCGAGCAGCAGGAGATTCGACGTTTCAGGCAAGAGAGAGGGGGATGGAGAGATAAATGAGAGGGGAAGGGAGCTGGGAGTGGAATAGTTGGATGGAGGTGGGGGTAAAGGTGATAGGTCGGAGGAGAAGGTGGAGCGGATAGGTAGGAAGGAAGATGGAGAGATGGGACAGGTCATGAGGGCGGTGCCATATTGGAAGATTGGGCCTGAGGTAAGGTGGGGGGAGGGGAAATGAGGAAACTGTTGAAGTCCACATTGATGCCTTGGGGATTGAAGTGTTCCGAGGTGGAAGATGAGGCGTTCTTCCTCCAGGCGTTGGGTGGTGAGGGAGCGGCGCTGAAGGAGGCCCAGGACCTCCATGTCCTCAGCAGAGTGGGAGGGGGAGTTGAAATGTACAGCCACGGGGCGGTGCGGTTGATTGGTGCCGGTGTCCCAGAGAATTTGGGGGGAATGATTGAATGACGTTCTATCTCTAAACTCACAGTCGGACATTTCCGGTAGAGGGTGAATATCAAAACGAAAATCTCAGTTGCTCAAACTTCTAATCCTAAACACCCCAACCCTGCTGTAACTGACAGGGAAATGGTTGCTCATAGTTTATTGGATGAATCCACAATTGTTTGTCAAAACCCTACAGTGTGGAAGTGAGTCATTCAGCCCATACCAACCCTCTGAAGAGCATCCCACCTCACTCCCCTATAATCCTGTATTTCCCATGGCTAATCCACCTAACTTCCAAATTCCTGGACACGATGGGGAATTTCCCATGGTCACTCCACCTAACCTGCAAATCCTGGGACTGTGGGAGGAAACCTGAGCACCCAGAGGAACCCCACACAGACACGGGGAGATATGCAAACTCCACACAGACAGCCGATTGAGGGTGGAATGGAACCCAGGTCCCTGGTGCTGTGAGGCAGCAGTGCTAACCACTGGCCTGCCGTGCTGTGTTGTTTTTAATGAGCTAATACCTCGGCAGGGGAATACCATCTATACAGCAGAACAGTACGCAGTTAATCCAGGACAATGCAGCCTATTTCCTCCAAATACTTCACCCACCTTAAACATTCACACCCTCCAGTACCAGTGTACAGTAGCAGCAGTGTGTATTATCTACAAGTTACTCTGCACCAAGGCCCCTCAGGCAGCACCTTCCAAACCCAAAACCACTTCCATCTAGAAGGAGGAGAAAGTGAGGTCTGCAGATGCTGGAGATCAGAGCTGAAAATGTGTTGCTGGAAAAGCACAGCAGGTCAGGCAGCATCCAAGGAACAGGAAATTCGACGTTTCGGGCATGAGCCCGAATTTCGGGCATTCCTGAAGAAGGGTTTATGCCCGAAACGTCGAATTTCCTGTTCCTTGGATGCTGCCTGACCTGCTGCTCTTTTCCAGCAACATATTTTCAGCTCCATCTAGAAGGACACAGGCAGCAGATACATAGGGACACCAGTTCTGCAAGTTCCCTTCGAAGCTCCTCACCATCCTGACTTGGAAATACTGTATAGCACCATTCCTTCCCTCACTGCTGCTGGGGGAAAATCCTGAAACTTGCTTCATAACAGCTTTCTGGGCAGAACTATACCCTAAGGACTACAGTGATTCAAGAAGACAGCTCACCCCCACCTACTCCAGGACAATTAGGGATGCGCTCCAGGAGACCATGTCTCATGAATGCATAAATTTTTAAAAATACATTCAACTTGCCGACTAAAATGTTCCACTGCTTATTTCTTTTGAAATCTGTCCTAAGAGTCATGAATGATTGAACTGCCAATATTTCAGAGCAGCCTCAGTGGGAAAAGTGCAGGAGGCTACAGCGACCCTTAAGCCACTACTCAATTTGAAAATGACTGAATTATTGAATTGAATTTATTGTCACGTGTACGAGGAACAGTGAAAAGCTTTGTCTTGCGAGCAATCCAGACAGATCACAGAGCTAAGTAGCATAGATAAGTAAATAATAGGTAGACAGTAGCAAAAACACTAAATTAAACACTAAAACACAGAAGCACAGCCGGTCAGACAGCATCCGAGGAGCAGGAAAATCAACATTTCAACCCAAAACCTCCTCTCTCCTACTCCCCAGATGCTGTCTGACCTGCTGTGCTTTTCCACCTCTACATCTATTGGCTCTGACTTCCAGCATCTGTGGTTATGGAAGTTAATTTGGTAGTTATGTAGCTAACTTTATGTAGCTAACTTTGTAATGCATGCACAGGATCATATTACAGGGCTCCAGTAACGGATAATGGTAGTGCACTGTGATAGGCTAGTTAAATCACTGATAGATAACCTAATACTAAAGGCGATGGTGTTGTAATGTGACAGGTTAAGTGAAACATAGGGAACCAGTGAGGCAGAAGATGATGAGGGTAGGAAGGCGAAGCAAGCCAGTATGATTGGGTAATGCTAATGCTATCAGGCAGAGGTGGGGACTGCAGATGCTGGAGATCAGTGGGCTTGGATTGGCGCAACATCGAGGGCCGAAGGGCCTGTATTGCGCTGTATTTTTCTATGTTCTATCAGTGTGGTGCTGGAAAAGCACAGCAGGTCAGGCAGCATCCGAGGAGCAGGAGAATCGATGTTTCGGGCATAAGCCCTTCAACAGGAACGTTTTGCCTGAAACGTCGATTTTCCTGCTCCTCGGAAGCTGCCTGACCTGCTGCGCTAATACTATCAGACAAGCTCAGGAAACCTAAGACTATAAACTGCAGAGAGACAAAGGTCGCAGACAGGGAAGACATTTTCTGTCTGTCACAGCTTTGGTTTGGCAAGATTGAAGTCTAATTTTGTGAAGGATTTTCTGCGTCTCCTGGTAATTGCTTTTACAGAATATTGAGTGATTCTTCCACAATATGGTCCGTCCTGTTCCCATCGAGCTACAGTTGTTGGAAATACGAAGCAAACAAAAGCAGAGGTTGCTGGGGAAACTCACCAGACCCAGCAGCATCGATGGAGAGAAAGCAGAGTTAATGTTTGCAGTCCAGTGACTCCCCGAAATGTTAACGCCACAGAAGCTGCCAGACTTCCTGCTGAGTATCTTTACCAATTAGTGTGAATTCATTCATCGGCATTCGGACTTCAGAACCTTTAATATCCTTGGACAGCACCAATCACAGACCTTCCATCGCTGGCCCTCGCTCAGCATCAACTACTTAGAGTCATAGAGATTAGCGAACTTTGAGAAGATTTGTAGCTCAGGTTGAGGTTCTGGATGTAGGTTTGCTCGCTGAGCTGGAAGGTTCATTTCCAGACGTTTCGTCACCATGCTTGGTAACATCTTCAGTTGACCTCAGGCGAAGCAATGCTGACAGTTCCTGCTTTCTATTTATATGTTTCCAAAGAAGCCCAAACATATAAATGGAAAGCAGAAATTTTCAGCATTGCTTCGCCTGAGGTCAACTGAAGATGTCACTGAATGTTTTGAAGGCAAAGATAGATTTTTGAAGAGTAAAGGGACTAAGGGTTATGGTGAGCGGGTGGGTAGGTGGAGCTGAGGGTATGAAGAGATCAGCCATGATCTTATTGAGTGGTGGAGCGGGCTTGAGAGGGAGCCTGACGGCCTACCCCCATCCTAGTCCTTATGTCTGTAAATGTTTGTACCCAAAGCAACATCCCTGAGCTAACCGGGATGTGGAACATTCATGATAATGGAGAAGCTGGGAGTGTTCTACTCACTGCAGAGAAGGGGATTAAAAAGAGTTCAATATCACCGGGAGGAAATAAGGAGACACTGTTTTCAGTAGACAGGCTGAAGGCTGGAAGAACACAGCAGGCCAGGCAGCATCAGGAGGTGGGGAAGTCAATGTTTCAGGTGCAACCCTTCTTCAGGGGTGGGGGGAGCCACAGATGAAGGGGGGCAGGGGAGGGTTTTGGGTGGGGAGAGGGGTGGAGTGGTGGGGGAGAGAGGGATGAAAACAGGCAGAGGGTACGACTTGGTTGGTCAATGGGAGGAATGGATCCAATTGGTGGGTGGAAGAAAGGGTCAGTAGGTGGAATGGAAGGGAGGGGGAGGGGGCCTGGAGAGGGAGTCAGGGGATGGGGAAGGGAGGTTATTTGAAATTGGAGAACTCAATGTTGAGTCATCTGGGCTGTAGGCTGCACAAGCAGAAGATAAAGTGTTGTTCCTCCGATCTGAGATTTGGAGGCCGAGGATGGTTGTTTCGGAGAGGGAATGGGAATTAAAATGGGCAGTGACCAGGAAGTCAGGCTAGGATGTTTGGCAAAGCCTCATTCTGGAATGTTTGCACCAACCGAGCTGGAATATCTTAGAAAGAACTGAAGGTTCAGGAGTCAGTTTGGGTGAAGCAGCTGTGGATCCAAAATCGAGTCAGATTCAGCGGCTCCGAGATTAGATTACTTACAGTGTGGAAACAGGCCCTTCGGCCCAACAAGTCCACACTGACCCGCCGAAACGCAACCCACCCATACCCCTACATTTACCCCTTACCTAACACTACGGGCAATTTAGCATGGCCAATTCACCTGACCCGCACATCTTTGGACTGTGGGAGGAAACCGGAGCACCCGGAGGAAACCCACGCTGACACGGGGAGAACGTGCAAACTCCACACAGTCAGTCGCCTGAGTCGGGAATTGAACTGGGGTCTCAGGCGCTGTGAGGCAGCAGTGCTAACCACTGTGCCACCGTGCCACCCACAATGTTGGGTTTGCCAAACTCGGAAATTTGAATTCATGAGCAGATGTTTCCAGGTGATCAGCAGCATTCCAAACAGATAAGCACCAGACTCAATATCCAGGAACTAGTTTACCTTTTTACCTCAATATCCAGTAAACCAAAGAGACAGGGAACGTATCGTCTCATTAATCTCCACATTCAGAACAAGGCTTCCAGCCTCCAACTGGGAAATTGCAATTGGCTGATATTCTGTGGGAAAGCTGAAAAAAATACAATGAGCATCAGGTTCAAAGATTTATTTAAATTCAGCCTGCAGTTAATTTTTAACGAAATGACATAATGCATGAAGGATAAAAATCACTGAGGAACTGAGTGAGATTCAAAGGGACTTTCTGTGTATGTATGTGATTTTATGTTTGTGAAGATGTAGACGTGTGTGTTTATGTTAGCACATTGTGCGCCATACTGTATGTAAGTGTTTCTTCATAAATGTCTGTGTGCTTTTACATGTCAATATTTTCAGGTGTTTTGTGTGTCCTATACATGATCATGTGTCCACGTTTATGTGTGCACATGTAGTTGGTTCTTTCATATTTGCGTGTGGTCATATATGTTTACACATCAATGTTTGTGTATCTGGGGAACCACAGTCAGCAAGGATGGGGGTGAGTTGGGGGGGGGGTAGGGAAACTGGAAAGGAAATAAAATCAGGTCCCCAGAGCAAAGGAGCCCAGGACATCTGAACCCCTCTCTCCTTTGAATTGATGTATCCTGGAGTAGGCCACTCAGCCCCTTGAGCCGGTTCCTCCATCCAATGAGATCATGGCTGAAGTGTGATTTGCCACCACAAAGTCGCTTTTGCCTCATCTCCGTCATTGCATTTGAATAGCAGGTATCTATTAGATTAAATTTAATTCCCTACGGTGTGGAAACAGGCCCTTCAGCCCAACAAGTCCACACTGACTCTCCGAAAGAAACCCACCCAGACCCATTCCCCTCCATTTTTGGACTATGGCTCAAGATGGCAGCTCATCCCCACCTCGTCCAGGGACAGGACAGCGACAGTAAATGCTGACTGACCCAATGATATGATACGTCCATGATTTTGTGGTGTCAAATCACACTTCAGCCATGATCTCATCGGCTGGAGGGACAGGCTCAAGGGGCTGAATGGCCTACTCCAGGATACATCAATTCAAATTTGGCAGAGTGTGTTGCTGGAAAAGGACATCAGGTCAGGCAACGTCCAAGGAGCAGGAGAATCAACGTTTGGGGCAAATGTCCTTCGTCAGGAATGAGGCTGGAAGCCTCAAGGGGTGGAGAGATAAATGGGAGGGGGGGGTGGGGCTAGGGAGAAGGTAGTTAAGAGTGCTAGAGGTGGATGGAGGTGGGGGTAAGGGTGGGGTGTGAAGTGGATAGGGGGGAAGGAAGATTGGCAGGTAGGACAGGTCATGGGGACAGTGCTGAGCTGGAAGGTTGGAACTGGGATGAGGTGGGGAAGGGGAAAATGAGGAAACTGGTGAAGTCCACATCGATGTCCTGCAGTTGAAGTATTCCGAGGCAGAAGATAAGGCGTTCTTCCTTCAGGCGTCGGGTGGTGAGGGAGTGGCGACTGAGGAAGAGGCCCACGACCTGCATATCCTCAGTGGAGTGGGTGGGGGAGTTATAGTGTTCGGCCACGGGGCAGTGAGATTGGTTGATGCAGGTGTTCATTAAAATGGTCACAGCTTTTGTGGGGCCCATTGTGATTGGACACAGTGTCACATGGATCATCCATGTCAAGAAATGATGATGTACAATGACCCAGAATTTCCAGTGTCACTGGAAGGGGGCAATGATGTGGAGGGGCAGTGGGACTATGTGGTGGAGGCAAGTGAGGAGGGAGGGAGAATAAGGACCTTTTGAAAAAGGGGGACAGGGAGAGTATTATGGATAGGGGAAGGGAAATGAGGAGTGCGTGAAGGATGAGGAAGGGAGTGATGTGGAGATGATATGGGGAATATAAGTGGCAGAGGGAGAGAGAAGGACAGGGGTAACGAGGGGTAGGTGGATCAGGGAATAATCTACCCTTACCCTTGCCCATATTTGAAGACCTGGATAGTCACAGATTCTGAACCCCAGGAGTTACCTAATCAAGTCGAACATATCCCTGGAACTTCCCCATGTCACCTTTCCTCTTGGCTCAGTCCAACACCTTTATTCCCACCCAATCCCAAATCGATCAGATCATTGCCATCCGCCCTGGAGATTTCAGCTTTCAGCTCCTGCAGGCCTCAGGCCTGTCCTGTGCTGGGAGTATCAACCAGGTTGTGTATTGGTTAAGGTTTCGGACTCAGGCCCAGGGATCAGGGATCAGGTGCTAGAGTTGGGGTCAGGAGCGGTTACAGGAGAATCCTGAAGAACATAGAGCATAGAATATAGAGCACAGAGCAGAGAACACAGAGCATAGAACATCGAATATAGAGCACAGAATACACAGCATAGAACGTAGAGCGTAGAACATGGAGCACGGAACATGGAGCACAGAATATCGAGTGTAGAACATAGACCATAGAATATAGAGCATAGAGCACAGAGCAGAGAACACAGAGCATAGAACATAGAATATAGAGCACAGAACATAGAGCAGAGAACAAAAAACATAGAGTGTAGAACATAGAGAACAGTACAGGAACAGGCCCTTTGGCCCACCCTTTCCGTGCTGACCATGATGCCATTCCAAACTAATCCCATCAAACTAATTCCAAACTATGCCCATGGTCCATATCCCTCTAGTCCTTGTTCATGTGTCTCTCTAAATGCCTCTTAAACGTTGCTATTGTACCTGTTTCCAGCACCTTTCTGGGCAGCGTGTTCCAGGCACCTACCACCCTCTGTGGGAAATACTTACCTTGCACATCTCCTTTAAACTTTCCCCTCTCACCTTAAACCTCTGCCCCTCATTTTTTGACATTTCCAGTCTGGGAAAATGATTCCAACAATCCATCATATCCAAGCCCCTCATAAATTTATTCACTTCTATCAGGTCACCTCTTCGCCTCCGACATTTGGGGGAAAACAATCCAAGTTTGTCCAACTTTCCTTAGAGCCAACACACTCCAATCCCGGCAACATCCTGGTAACCCTCCCTTGCCTCCAGATCCTTCCGATGGTGCTGTGACCAGAACGGTATGCAGTATTCCAAACGCAGCCTCACTAAAGTTTCAATATGACTTATCACCTTTTACACTCAATGCTCTGACTGATGAAAGTAAGACGTGTTGTTTCCATCTTAATCACTTTTGCTGACACTTTCAGGGAGCTATGGACTTGTACCCCAAGATCCCTCTGTATAAGAATGTTCCTAAGGGTCCTGCCATTAACTGTAGACATTCCTCTTGTATTTGACTTCCCAAAATACATCACCCCACACATTTTTTTTAAGATTAGATTCCTTACAGTGTGGAAACAGGCCCTTCGGCCCAACCAGTCCACACCGACCCTCCAAAGAGTTAGCCACCCAGACCCGTTTCCCTCTGACTAATGCACCTAACACTGTGGGCAATTTAGCATGGCCAACTCACCTGACCTGCACATCTTTGGACTGTGGGAGGAAACTGGAGCACCTGGAGGAAACCCACGCAGACACGGGGAGAATGTGCTAACTCCACACAGACAGTCGCCCGAGGCTGGAATCGAACCTGGAACTGTGAGGCAGTAGTGCTAACCTCTGAGCCATCGTGCTGCCCTGTGTCAAGTTTCTTGAGTATTGTTGGGGCGGCACTCATAGAGTCATAGAGATGTACAGCATGGAAACAGACCCTTCGGTTCAACCTGTCCATGCACTTGACCAGATCAAATTCCATCTGCCATTCTTCTGCCTAACTTTCCAACCGATCTATCTCCTCTCGTATCCCTTGACAACCTTCCTCACTATCTACAACTTCACCAATTTAGCTTTCATCTGCAAACCTACTGATCAGCCCACCTCCATTTTAATCCAAATCATTTCCGTGTATATAACAAACAACAGAGATCCTAGCACTGATCCGTGTGAAACACCACCAGTCACAGACCTCCAGTCAGAAAAAGCAGCTGCCCACAACCACCCTCTCTGTCTTCTATGAGCAAGCCAATGTTGTCTCCAACTTACCAACTCACTGTGGATTACTTGCAACTTAATCTTCTGAACCAGCCTGCCATGAGGGTGTCAGATGCTTTTGTAAAGTCCATGGAGACAATTATGATGCAGAGCCGCTTAGTGTTGGACTGGGGTGGACAAAGTCAGAAGTCACATACTGCCCCTTCATCAGGTGACAGCGCTCTGAGAGCTTGTGATTTCAAATGAATCTGTTCGACTAGAACCAGGTGACCTCGTCCAACCCAGTCCAACACTGTGCACTGTCACGTTATCCCTAATGAGTTCATTCTTTTCCAAATACAAGTGAAAACAGAACCAGAGTGAAGGAGGATTATTAAACCGAGGGCAAAATTGGAAGTGGTACTAGTTATGCAACAAATGGTGCAGGGACAACGCTGTGGTAACTTACTTTGACAGGTAAAGCTGGGGATTGGTCGGAGGTGGGTTTAAAATAAATCTCAGGAACCGTTGCCTTTGATGTGTCATCATTCTCTCTCTCTGTATAACTGCGAACTGTGCTAATTACTCGAACACAGCTTCGGGCTTTCTGTTGTGGTTGAGGGTTTTTTCAAAAGAAAAAGCAGCAATTATCCAGCATCTTTAGAGACTGCAGAATATCTAACAGCTCTTCAGGATCAATGAACTGCCTTTGAAGTGTACTCGCCATAGGAACGTCTGAAACATGGCCGCCAATGTGTGCACAGCATGATCCCACAAGCAGCAGAGTCGTAGCAATTGGATAATCTGACATTCTGCATGGCGTTCACTGAGAGATAAAAAACAGCAAAGCAGACTGTCTCAAAGTTCCCTGCTCATCCTTTCAATAGCTCAGAAGAGCCTGTGACCAGCGATGTGCCACAAGGATTGGTGCTGTGTCCACTGCTTTTCATCATTTATAGAAATGATTTGGATGAGAACATGGGAGGAATGGTTAGTAAGTTTGCAGAGGACACCAAACTTGTAGGTATAATGGACAGTGAAGAAGGTTACCTCAGATTACAATGGGATCTTGATCAGGTGGGCCAATGGAGCAACAGATGGAGTTTAATTTAGATAAAAGCTAGGTGTTGCATTTTGGAAATGCAAATCAGAAAAGGACTTATACACTGAATAGTAAGGTTCTGAGGAGTGTTGCTGAACAGAGAGACCTTGGAGTGCATGTTCATAGCTCCTTGAAAGTGGAGTCGCAGGTAGATAGGATAGTGAAGAAGTAAGGTGAGGAATCAGAGAGGAGATGATGAGGATTGTCTCCCATCAGTGATCTGGAATACACTTCCTCAAGAGGCGATGGAAGGGGATTCCTGAATAATGTTATAACAAAGAGTTTTTATAAATACTTCAAAGAAAGATTGCAGCTTATGGGGAAAGATCAGAGTTAGTTTGATTAACTGGTCGTTCTGTCAGAAGGTTGGAGCAGTCATGATGGGTTGAATGGCCTCCTCCAATGCTGGAATGTTCTGTGGTGGGATTACCTCATTCTCAACCAGTGAATGACTCGAACAATTGATACTTTTATACCCAAATGGTCTCCCTTTCATTGCTCAGATTAGAATGAACTTTATTGTCACATGCACTGACATGAGTGAGAAGTTTACAGCTGTCCACTTACACCACTACCTTACTTACAGAGGTACCCAGGTACAGCTTCAGTTACAGAGAAACACAAATACAGCACCTTCATGTACAGAGATACCCAGGTACAGCTTCAGTTACAGAGATATCCAGGTACAGCTTCAGTTAAAGAGATACCCAGGTACAGCTTCAGTTACAGAGATACCCAGGTACAGCTTCAGTTACTGAGATACCCAGGGACAGCTTCAGTTACAGAGATACCCAGGTACAGCTTCTTCCGTTACAGAGATACCCAGGTACAGCTTCAGTTACAGAGATACCCAGGGACAGCTTCAGTTACAGAGATACCCAGGTACAGCATCTTCAGTTACAGAGATACCCAGGGACTGCTTCAGTTACAGAGATACCCAGGGACAGCTTCAGTTACAGAGATACCCAGGTACAGCTTCAGTTATTGAGATACCCAGGGACAGCTTCAGTTACAGAGATACCCAGGTACAGCTTCAGTTATTGAGATACCCAGGGACAGCTTCAGTTACAGAGATACCCAGGTACAGCATCTTCAGTTACAGAGATACCCAGGTACAGCTTCAGTTACAGAGATACCCAGGGACAGCTTCAGTTACAGAGATTCCGAGGTACAGCATCTTCAGTTACAGAGATACCCAGGTACAGCTTCAGTTACAGAGATACCCAGGTACAGCTTCAGTTATTGAGATACCCAGGGACAGTTTCAGTTACAGAGATACCCAGGTACAGCTTCAGTTATTGAGATACCCAGGGACAGCTTCAGTTACAGAGATACCCAGGTACAGCATCTTCAGTTACAGAGATTCCCAGGTACAGCTTCAGTTACAGCGATACCCAGGTACAGCTTCAGTTACAGAGATACCCAGGTACAGCATCTTCAGTTACAGAGATACCCAGGTACAGCTTCAGTTATTGAGATACCCAGGGACAGCTTCAGTTACAGAGATACCCAGGTACAGCTTCTTCAGTTACAGAGATACCCAGGTACAGCTTCAGTTACAGAGATACCCAGGTACAGCATCTTCAGTTACAGAGATACCCAGGTACAGCTTCAGTTACAGAGATACCCAGGTACAGCTTCTTCAGTTACAGAGATACCCAGGTACAGCATCTTCAGTTACAGAGATACCCAGGTACAGCTTCAGTTATTGAGATACTCAGGGACAGCTTCAGTTACAGAGATACAAAGGTACAGCTTCTTCAGTTACAGAGATACCCAGGTACAGCTTCAGTTACAGAGATACCCAGGTACAGCATCTTCAGTTACAGAGATACCCAGGTACAGCTTCAGTTACAGCGATACCCAGGGACAGCTTCAGTTATTGAGATACCCAGGTACAGCTTCGTCAGTTACAGAGATACCCAGGTACAGCATCTTTAGTTACAGAGATACCCAGGTACAGCTTCAGTTACAGCGATACCCAGGTACAGCATCTTCAGTTACAGAGATACCCAGGTACATCTACTGCAGTTACAGCGATACCCAGGTTCAGCTACTTCAGTTACAGAGATACCCAGGTACATCTACTGCAGTTACAGTGATACCCAGGTACAGCTCCTGCAGTTACAGAGATACGCAGGTACAGCTTCGGTTACAGAGATATCCAGGTACAACTTCTTCAGTTACAGAGATACCCAGGTACAGCTTCAGTTACAGAGATACCCTGGTACAGCTACTGCAGTTACAGCGATACCCAGGTTCAGCTACTTCAGTTACAGAGATACCCAGGTACATCTACTGCAGTTACAGTGATACCCAGGTACAGCTACTGCAGTTACAGAGATATGCAGGTACAGCTTCAGTTACAGAGATACCCAGGTACAGCTTCAGTTATTCAGATACCCAGGGACAGCTTCAGTTATTGAGATACCCAGGTTCAGCTTCAGTTACAGAGATACCCAGGTACAGCTTCTTCCGTTACAGAGATACCCAGGTACAGCTTCAGTTACAGAGATACCCAGGGACAGCTTCAGTTACAGAGATACCCAGGTACAGCTTCAGTTATTGAGATACCCAGGGACAGCTTCAGTTACAGAGATACCCAGGGACAGCTTCAGTTACAGAGATACCCAGGTACAGCATCTTCAGTTACAGAGATACCCAGGGACAGCTTCAGTTACAGAGATACACAGGTACAGCTTCAGTTACAGAGATACCCAGGGACAGCTTCAGTTACAGAGATACCGAGGTACAGCATCTTCAGTTACAGAGATACACAGGGACAGCTTCAGTTACAGAGATACCCAGGCACAGCTTCTTCAGTTACAGAGATACCCAGGTACAGCTTCAGTTACAGAGATACCCAGGTACAGCATCTTCAGTTTCAGAGATACCCAGATACAGCTTCAGTTACAGCGATACCCAGGTACAGCTTCAGTTACAGAGATACCCAGGTACAGCTTCTTCAGTTACAGAGATACCCAGGTACAGCATCTTCAGTTACAGAGATACCCAGGTACAGCTTCAGTTATTGAGATACCCAGGGACAGCTTCAGTTACAGAGATACCCAGCTACAGCTTCAGTTACAGAGATACTCAGGTACAGCTTCAGTTATTGAGATACCCAGGGACAGCTTCAGTTACAGAGATACCCAGGTACAGCTTCAGTTATTGAGATACTCAGGGACAGCTTCAGTTACAGAGATCCCGAGGTACAGCATCTTCAGTTACAGAGATACCCAGGGACAGCTTCAGTTACAGAGATACCCAGGTACAGCTTCAGTTATTGAGATACCCAGGGACAGCTTCAGTTACAGAGATACCCAGGTACAGCTTCTTCAGTTACAGAGATACCCAGGTACAGCTTCAGTTACAGAGATACCCAGGTACAGCATCTTCAGTTACAGAGATTCCCAGGTACAGCTTCAGTTACAGCGATACCCAGGTACAGCTTCAGTTACAGAGATACCCAGGTACAGCATCTTCAGTTACAGAGATACCCAGGTACAGCTTCAGTTATTGAGATACCCAGGGACAGCTTCAGTTACAGATACCCAGGTACAGCTTCTTCAGTTACAGAGATACCCAGGTACAGCTTCAGTTACAGAGATACCCAGGTACAGCATCTTCAGTTACAGAGATACCCAGGTACAGCTTCAGTTACAGAGATACCCAGGTACAGCTTCTTCAGTTACAGAGATACCCAGGTACAGCATCTTCAGTTACAGAGATACCCAGGTACAGCTTCAGTTATTGAGATACTCAGGGACAGCTTCAGTTACAGAGATACAAAGGTACAGCTTCTTCAGTTACAGAGATACCCAGGTACAGCATCTTTAGTTACAGAGATACCCAGGTACAGCTTCAGTTACAGCGATACCCAGGTACAGCTTCTTCAGTTACAGAGATACCCAGGTACAGCATCTTCAGTTACAGAGATACCCAGGTACATCTACTGCAGTTACAGCGATACCCAGGTTCAGCTACTTCAGTTACAGAGATACCCAGGTACATCTACTGCAGTTACAGTGATACCCAGGTACAGCTCCTGCAGTTACAGAGATACGCAGGTACAGCTTCGGTTACAGAGATATCCAGGGACAACTTCTTCAGTTACAGAGATACCCAGGTACAGCTTCAGTTACAGAGATACCCTGGTACAGCTACTGCAGTTACAGCGATACCCAGGTTCAGCTACTTCAGTTACAGAGATACCCAGGTACATCTACTGCAGTTACAGTGATACCCAGGTACAGCTACTGCAGTTACAGAGATACGCAGGTACAGCTTCGGTTACAGAGATACCCAGGTACAGCTTCAGTTATTCAGATACCCAGGGACAGCTTCAGTTATTGAGATACCCAGGTACAGCTTCAGTTACAGAGATACCCAGGTACAGCTTCTTCCGTTACAGAGATACCCAGGTACAGCTTCAGTTACAGAGATACCCAGGTACAGCTTCAGTTACAGAGATACCCAGGTACAGCTTCTTCAGTTACAGAGATACCCAGGTACAGCATCTTCAGTTACAGAGATACCCAGGTACAGCTTCAGTTATTGAGATACCCAGGGACAGCTTCAGTTACAGAGATACCCAGCTACAGCTTCAGTTACAGAGATACTCAGGTACAGCTTCAGTTATTGAGATACCCAGGGACAGCTTCAGTTACAGAGATACCCAGGTACAGCTTCAGTTATTGAGATACTCAGGGACAGCTTCAGTTACAGAGATTCCGAGGTACAGCATCTTCAGTTACAGAGATACCCAGGGACAGCTTCAGTTACAGAGATACCCAGGTACAGCTTCAGTTATTGAGATACCCAGGGACAGTTTCAGTTACAGAGATACCCAGGTACAGCTTCAGTTATTGAGATACCCAGGGACAGCTTCAGTTACAGAGATACCCAGGTACAGCTTCTTCAGTTACAGAGATACCCAGGTACAGCTTCAGTTACAGAGATACCCAGGTACAGCATCTTCAGTTACAGAGATTCCCAGGTACAGCTTCAGTTACATCGATACCCAGGTACAGCTTCAGTTACAGAGATACCCAGGTACAGCATCTTCAGTTACAGAGATACCCAGGTACAGCTTCAGTTATTGAGATACCCAGGGACAGCTTCAGTTACAGAGATACCCAGGTACAGCTTCTTCAGTTACAGAGATACCCAGGTACAGCTTCAGTTACAGAGATACCCAGGTACAGCATCTTCAGTTACAGAGATACCCAGGTACAGCTTCAGTTACAGAGATACCCAGGTACAGCTTCTTCAGTTACAGAGATACCCAGGTACAGCATCTTCAGTTACAGAGATACCCAGGTACAGCTTCAGTTATTGAGATACTCAGGGACAGCTTCAGTTACAGAGATACAAAGGTACAGCTTCTTCAGTTACAGAGATACCCAGGTACAGCTTCAGTTACAGAGATACCCAGGTACAGCATCTTCAGTTACAGAGATACCCAGGTACAGCTTCAGTTACAGCGATACCCAGGGACAGCTTCAGTTATTGAGATACCCAGGTACAGCTTCGTCAGTTACAGAGATACCCAGGTACAGCATCTTTAGTTACAGAGATACCCAGGTACAGCTTCAGTTACAGCGATACCCAGGTACAGCTTCTTCAGTTACAGAGATACCCAGGTACAGCATCTTCAGTTACAGAGATACCCAGGTACATCTACTGCAGTTACAGCGATACCCAGGTTCAGCTACTTCAGTTACAGAGATACCCAGGTACATCTACTGCAGTTACAGTGATACCCAGGTACAGCTCCTGCAGTTACAGAGATACGCAGGTACAGCTTCGGTTACAGAGATATCCAGGGACAACATCTTCAGTTACAGAGATACCCAGGTACAGCTTCAGTTACAGAGATACCCTGGTACAGCTACTGCAGTTACAGCGATACCCAGGTTCAGCTACTTCAGTTACAGAGATACCCAGGTACATCTACTGCAGTTACAGTGATACCCAGGTACAGCTACTGCAGTTACAGAGATACGCAGGTACAGCTTCGGTTACAGAGATACCCAGGTACAGCTTCAGTTATTCAGATACCCAGGGACAGCTTCAGTTATTGAGATACCCAGGTACAGCTTCAGTTACAGAGATACCCAGGTACAGCTTCTTCCGTTACAGAGATACCCAGGTACAGCTTCAGTTACAGAGATACCCAGGGACAGCTTCAGTTACAGAGATACCCAGGTACAGCTTCAGTTATTGAGATACCCAGGGACAGCTTCAGTTACAGAGATACCCAGGGACAGCTTCAGTTACAGAGATACCCAGGTACAGCATCTTCAGTTACAGAGATACCCAGGGACAGCTTCAGTTACAGAGATACACAGGTACAGCTTCAGTTACAGAGATACCCAGGGACAGCTTCAGTTACAGAGATACCGAGGTACAGCATCTTCAGTTACAGAGATACACAGGGACAGCTTCAGTTACAGAGATACCCAGGTACAGCTTCTTCAGTTACAGAGATACCCAGGTACAGCTTCAGTTACAGAGATACCCAGGTACAGCATCTTCAGTTTCAGAGATACCCAGATACAGCTTCAGTTACAGCGATACCCAGGTACAGCTTCAGTTACAGAGATACCCAGGTACAGCTTCTTCAGTTACAGAGATACCCAGGTACAGCATCTTCAGTTACAGAGATACCCAGGTACAGCTTCAGTTATTGAGATACCCAGGGACAGCTTCAGTTACAGAGATACCCAGCTACAGCTTCAGTTACAGAGATACTCAGGTACAGCTTCAGTTATTGAGATACCCAGGGACAGCTTCAGTTACAGAGATACCCAGGTACAGCTTCAGTTATTGAGATACTCAGGGACAGCTTCAGTTACAGAGATACCCAGGTACAGCTTCTTCAGTTACAGAGATACCCAGGTACAGCTACAGTTACAGAGATACCCAGGTACAGCATCTTCAGTTACAGAGATACCCAGGTACAGCTTCAGTTATAGCGATACCCAGGGACAGCTTCAGTTATTGAGATACCCAGGTACAGCTTCTTCAGTTACAGAGATACCCAGGTACAGCATCTTCAGTTACAGAGATACCCAGGTACATCTACTGCAGTTACAGCGATACCCAGGTTCAGCTACTTCAGTTACAGAGATACCCAGGTACATCTACTGCAGTTACAGTGATACCCAGGTACAGCTACTGCAGTTACAGAGATACGCAGGTACAGCTTCGGTTACAGAGATATCCAGGGACAACTTCTTCAGTTACAGAGATACCCAGGTACAGCTTCAGTTACAGAGATACCCTGGTACAGCTACTGCAGTTACAGAGATACCCAGGTACAGCTTCAGTTACAGTGATACCCAGGTACAGCTTCAGTTATTGAGATACCCAGGCACAGCTTCACCTACAGAGAAACCCAGGTACAGCATCTTCAGTTAGAGATAACCAGGTACAGCTTCAGTTACAGAGATACCAAGGGACAGCTTCAGTTACAGAGATACCCAGGTACAGCATCTTCAGTTACAGAGATACCCAGGTGCAGCTTCAGTTACAGAGATACCCAGATACGGCTTCAGTTATTGAGATACCCAGGTACAGCTTCATCAGTTACAGAGATACCCAGGTACAGCTTCAGTTATTGAGTTACCCAGGTACAGCTTCAGTTACAGCGATACCCAGGTACAGCTTCTTCAGTTACAGAGATACCCAGGTACAGCATCTTCAGTTACAGAGATACCCAGGTACAGCTTCAGTTACAGAGGTACCCAGGTACAGCTTTTTCAGTTACAGAGATACCCTGGTACAGCATCTTCAGTTACAGAGATACCCAGGTACAGCTTCAGTTACAGTGATACCCAGGTACAGCTATAGTTATTGAGATACCCAGGGACAGCTTCAGTTACAGAGAAAGCCAGGTACAGCTTCTTCAGTTACAGAGATACCCAGGTACAGCTTCAGTTATTGAGATACTCAGGGACAGCTTCAGTTACAGAGATACAAAGGTACAGCTTCTTCAGTTACAGAGATACCCAGGTACAGCTTCAGTTACAGAGATACCCAGGTACAGCATCTTCAGTTACAGAGATACCCAGGTACAGCTTCAGTTACAGCGATACCCAGGGACAGCTTCAGTTATTGAGATACCCAGGTACAGCTTCGTCAGTTACAGAGATACCCAGGTACAGCATCTTTAGTTACAGAGATACCCAGGTACAGCTTCAGTTACAGCGATACCCAGGTACAGCTTCTTCAGTTACAGGGATACCCAGGTACAGCATCTTCAGTTACAGAGATACCCAGGTACATCTACTGCAGTTACAGCGATACCCAGGTTCAGCTACTTCAGTTACAGAGATACCCAGGTACATCTACTGCAGTTACAGTGATACCCAGGTACAGCTCCTGCAGTTACAGAGATACGCAGGTACAGCTTCGGTTACAGAGATATCCAGGTACAACTTCTTCAGTTACAGAGATACCCAGGTACAGCTTCAGTTACAGAGATACCCTGGTACAGCTACTGCAGTTACAGCGATACCCAGGTTCAGCTACTTCAGTTACAGAGATACCCAGGTACATCTACTGCAGTTACAGTGATACCCAGGTACAGCTACTGCAGTTACAGAGATACGCAGGTACAGCTTCGGTTACAGAGATACCCAGGTACAGCTTCAGTTATTCAGATACCCAGGGACAGCTTCAGTTACAGAGATACCCAGGGACAGCTTCAGTTACAGAGATACCCAGGTACAGCATCTTCAGTTACAGAGATACCCAGGGACAGCTTCAGTTACAGAGATACCCAGGGACAGCTTCAGTTACAGAGATACCGAGGTACAGCATCTTCAGTTACAGAGATACACAGGGACAGCTTCAGTTACAGAGATACCCAGGTACAGCTTCTTCAGTTACAGAGATACCCAGGTACAGCTTCAGTTACAGAGATACCCAGGTACAGCATCTTCAGTTTCAGAGATACCCAGATACAGCTTCAGTTACAGCGATACCCAGGTACAGCTTCAGTTACAGAGATACCCAGGTACAGCTTCTTCAGTTACAGAGATACCCAGGTACAGCATCTTCAGTTACAGAGATACCCAGGTACAGCTTCAGTTATTGAGATACCCAGGGACAGCTTCAGTTACAGAGATACCCAGCTACAGCTTCAGTTACAGAGATACTCAGGTACAGCTTCAGTTATTGAGATACCCAGGGACAGCTTCAGTTACAGAGATACCCAGGTACAGCTTCAGTTATTGAGATACTCAGGGACAGCTTCAGTTACAGAGATACCCAGGTACAGCTTCTTCAGTTACAGAGATACCCAGGGACAGCTTCAGTTACAGAGATACCCAGGTACAGCTTCAGTTATTGAGATACCCAGGGACAGCTTCAGTTACAGAGATACCCAGGTACAGCTTCAGTTATTGAGATACCCAGGGACAGCTTCAGTTACAGAGATACCCAGGTACAGCATCTTCAGTTACAGAGATACCCAGGTACAGCTTCAGTTACAGAGATACCCAGGGACAGCTTCAGTTACAGAGATTCCGAGGTACAGCATCTTCAGTTACAGAGATACCCAGGGACAGCTTCAGTTACAGAGATACCCAGGTACAGCTTCAGTTATTGAGATACCCAGGGACAGTTTCAGTTACAGAGATACCCAGGTACAGCTTCAGTTATTGAGATACCCAGGGACAGCTTCAGTTACAGAGATACCCAGGTACAGCTTCTTCAGTTACAGAGATACCCAGGTACAGCTTCAGTTACAGAGATACCCAGGTACAGCATCTTCAGTTACAGAGATTCCCAGGTACAGCTTCAGTTACAGCGATACCCAGGTACAGCTTCAGTTACAGAGATACCCAGGTACAGCTTCTTCAGTTACAGAGATACCCAGGTACAGCATCTTCAGTTACAGAGATACCCAGGTACAGCTTCAGTTATTGAGATACCCAGGGACAGCTTCAGTTACAGAGATACCCAGCTACAGCTTCAGTTACAGAGATACTCAGGTACAGCTTCAGTTATTGAGATACCCAGGGACAGCTTCAGTTACAGAGATACCCAGGTACAGCTTCAGTTATTGAGATACTCAGGGACAGCTTCAGTTACAGAGATACCCAGGTACAGCTTCTTCAGTTACAGAGATACCCAGGTACAGCTACAGTTACAGAGATACCCAGGTACAGCATCTTCAGTTACAGAGATACCCAGGTACAGCTTCAGTTATAGCGATACCCAGGGACAGCTTCAGTTATTGAGATACCCAGGTACAGCTTCTTCAGTTACAGAGATACCCAGGTACAGCATCTTCAGTTACAGAGATACCCAGGTACATCTACTGCAGTTACAGCGATACCCAGGTTCAGCTACTTCAGTTACAGAGATACCCAGGTACATCTACTGCAGTTACAGTGATACCCAGGTACAGCTACTGCAGTTACAGAGATACGCAGGTACAGCTTCGGTTACAGAGATATCCAGGGACAACTTCTTCAGTTACAGAGATACCCAGGTACAGCTTCAGTTACAGAGATACCCTGGTACAGCTACTGCAGTTACAGAGATACCCAGGTACAGCTTCAGTTACAGTGATACCCAGGTACAGCTTCAGTTATTGAGATACCCAGGGACAGCTTCAGTTACAGAGATTCCCAGGTACAGCTTCAGTTATTGAGATACCCAGGTACAGCTACTGCAGTTACAGAGATACCCAGGTACAGCTTCAGTTACAGTGATACCCAGGTACAGATTCAGTTATTGAGATACCCAAGGACAGCTTCAGTTACAGAGATACCCAGGTACAGCTTCTTCCGTTACAGAGATACCCAGGTACAGCTTCAGTTATTGAGATACCCAGGGAAAGCTTCAGTTCCAGAGATACCCAGGTACAGCAACTTCAGTTACAGAGATACCCAGGTACAGCTTCAGTTATTGAGATACCCAGGGACAGCTTCACCTACAGAGATACCCAGGTACAGCATCTTCAGTTAGAGATAACCAGGTACAGCTTCAGTTACAGAGATACCAAGGGACAGCTTCAGTTACAGAGATACCCAGGTACAGCATCTTCAGTTACAGAGATACCCAGGTACAGCTTCAGTTACAGAGATACCCAGATACAGCTTCAGTTATTGAGATACCCAGGTACAGCTTCGTCCGTTACAGAGATACCCAGGTACAGCTTCAGTTATTGAGTTACCCAGGTACAGCTTCAGTTACAGCGATACCCAGGTACAGCTTCTTCAGTTACAGAGATACCCAGGTACAGCATCTTCAGTTACAGAGATACCCAGGTACAGCTTCAGTTACAGAGGTACCCAGGTACAGCTTTTTCAGTTACAGAGATACCCTGGTACAGCATCTTCAGTTACAGAGATACCCAGGTACAGCTTCAGTTACAGTGATACCCAGGTACAGCTATAGTTATTGAGATACCCAGGGACAGCTTCAGTTACAGAGAAAGCCAGGTACAGCTTCTTCAGTTACAGAGATACCCAGGTACAGCTTCAGTTACAGAGATACCCAGGGACGGCATCTTCAGTTACAGAGATACCCAGGTACAGCTTCAGTTACAGCGATACCCAGGGACAGCTTCAGTTATTGAGATACCCAGGTACAGCTTCTTCAGTTACAGAGATACCCAGGTACAGCTTCAGTAACAGCGATACCCAGGGACAGCTTCAGTTATTGAGATACCCAGGGACAGCTTCAGTTACAGAGATACCCAGGTACAGCTTCAGTTACAGAGATACCCAGGTACAGCTTCAGTTATTGAGATACCCAGGGACAGCCTCAGTTACAGAGATACCCAGGTACAGCTTCTTCAGTTACAGAGATACCAAGGTACAGCTTCAGTTACAGAGATACCCAGGGACAGCTTCAGTTACTGAGATACCCAGGTACAGCTTCAGTTACAGAGATACCCAGGTACAGCTTCAGTTATTGAGATACCCAGGTACAGCTTCTTCAGTTACAGAGATACCCAGGTACAGCTTCAGTAACAGCGATACCCAGGGACAGCTTCAGTTATTGAGATACCCAGGGACAGCTTCAGTTACAGAGATACCCAGGTACAGCTTCAGTTACAGAGATACCCAGGTACAGCTTCAGTTATTGAGATACCCAGGGACAGCCTCAGTTACAGAGATACCCAGGTACAGCTTCTTCAGTTACAGAGATACCAAGGTACAGCTTCAGTTACAGAGATACCCAGGGACAGCTTCAGTTACTGAGATACCCAGGTACAGCTTCAGTTACAGAGATACCCAGGTACAGCTTCAGTTATTGAGATACCCAGGTACAGCTTCAGTTACTGAGATACCCTGGTACAGCTACTGCAGATACAGAGATACCCAGGTACAGCTTCAGTTATTGAGATACCCAGGGACAGCTTCTTCAGTTACAGAGATACCCAGGTACAGCTTCAGTTACAGAGATACCCAGCTACAGCTTCAGTTATTGACATACCCAGGGACAGCTTCAGTTATTGAGATACCCAGGGACAGCTTCAGTTACAGAGATACCCAGGTACAGCATCTTCAGTTACAGAGATACCCAGGTACAGCTTCAGTTATTGAGATACCCAGGGACAGCCTCAGTTACAGAGATACCCAGGTACAGCTTCTTCAGTTACAGAGATACCAAGGTACAGCTTCAGGTACAGAGATACCCAGGGACAGCTTCAGTTGCTGAGATACCCAGGTACAGCTTCAGTTACAGAGATACCCAGGTACAGCTTCAGTTACAGAGATACCCAGGTACAGCTTCAGTTATTGAGATACCCAGGGACAGCTTCAGTTACAGAGATACCCAGGTACAGCATCTTCAGTTACAGAGATACCCAGGTACAGCTTCAGTTACAGAGATACCCAGGTACATCTACTGCAGTTACAGCGATACCCAGGTACAGCTACTTCAGTTACAGAGATACCCAGGTACATCTACTGCAGTTACAGTGATACCCAGGTACAGCTACTGCAGTTACAGAGATACGCAGGTACAGTTCCGGTTACAGAGATATCCAGGTACAATTTCTTCAGTTACAGCGATACCCAGGGACAGCTTCAGTTGCAGAGATACCCAGGTACAGCTTCAGTTACTGAGATACCCAGGGACAGCTTCAGTTACAGAGATACCCAGGTATACCTTCAGTTTTTGAGATTCCCAGGGACAGCTTCAGTTACAGAGATACCCAGGTACAGCTTCTTCAGTTACAGAGATACCCAGGTACAGCTTCAGTTACAGAGATACCCAGGTACAGCATCTTCAGTTACAGAGATACCCAGGTACAGATTCAGTTACAGCGATACCCAGGGACAGCTTCAGTTACAGAGATACCCAGGTACAGCATCTTCAGTTACAGAGATACCCATGTACAGCTTCAGTTACAGAGATACCCAGGTACAGCTTCAGTTATTGAGACACCCAGGGACAGCTTCAGTTACAGAGATACCCAGATACAGCTTCGGTTACAGAGATACCCAGGTACAGCTTCAGTTATTGAGATACCCAGGGACAGCTTCAGTTACAGAGATACCCAGGTACAGCATCTTCAGTTACAGAGATACCCAGGTACAGCTTCAGTTATTGGGACACCCAGGGACAGCTTCAGTTATTGAGATACCCAGGGACAGCTTCTTCAGTTACGGAGATACTCAGGTACTGCATCTTCAGTTACAGAGATGTCCAGGTACAGCTTCAGTTACAGAGATACCCAGGTAGATCTACTGCAGTTACAGCGATACCCAGGTACAGCTACTTCAGTTACAGAGATACCCAGGTACATCTACTGCAGTTACAGAGATTCCCAGGTGCAGCTACTGCAGTTACAGAGATACGCAGGTACAGCTTCGGTTACAGAGATATCCAGGTACAACTTCTTCAGTTACAGAGATACCCAGGCACAGCTTCAGTTACAGAGATACCCTGGTACAGCTACTGCAGTTACAGAGATACCCAGGGACAGCTTCAGTTACAGAGATACCCAGGTACAGCTACTGCAGTTACAGAGATACCCAGGTACAGCTTCGGTTACAGAGATATCCAGGTACAACTTCGTCAGTTACAGAGATACCCAGGTACAGCTTCAGTTACAGAGATACCCTGGTACAGCTACTGCAGTTACAGAGATACCCAGGGACAGCTTCAGTTACAGAGATACCCAGGTACAGCTTGTTCAGTTACAGAGATACCCAGGGACAGCTTCAGTTACAGAGATACCCAGGTACAGCTTCAGTTATTGAGATACCCTGGGACAGCTTCAGTTACAGAGATACCCAGGTACAGCATCTTCAGTTACAGAGATACCCAGGTACAGCTTCAGTTACTGAGATACCCAGGGACAGCTTCAGTTACAGAGATACCCAGGTACAGCTTCTTCAGTTACAGAGATACCCAGGTACAGCTTCAGTTACAGAGATACCCAGGCACAGCTTCAGTTACAGCGATACCCAGGGACAGCTTCAGTTACAGAGATACCCAGGTACAGCATCTTCAGTTACAGTGATACCCAGGTACAGCTTCAGTTACAGAGATACCCAGTTACAGCTACAGTTATTGAGATACACAGGGACAGCTTCAGTTACAGAGATACCCAGGTACAGCTTCAGATACAGAGATACCCAGGTAAAGCTTCAGTTATTGAGATACCCAGGGACAGCTTCAGTTACAGAGATACCCAGGTACAGCATCTTCAGTTACAGAGATACCCAGGTACAGCTTCAGTTATTGAGATACCCAGGGACAGCTTCATTTACAGCGATACCCAGATACAGCTTCAGTT
This sequence comes from Hemiscyllium ocellatum, assembly GCF_020745735.1. NCBI lineage: Eukaryota > Metazoa > Chordata > Chondrichthyes > Orectolobiformes > Hemiscylliidae > Hemiscyllium > Hemiscyllium ocellatum. The sequence continues at coordinate 61,895,966 of NC_083421.1, forward strand.
ACAGAGATACCCAGGTATAGCTTCAGTTATTGAGATACCCAGGTACAGCTTCTTCAGTTACAGAGATACCCAGGTAGAGCATCTTCAGTTACAGAGATACCCAGGGACAGCTTCAGTTTCAGAGATACCCAGGTACATCTACTGCAGTTACAGCGATACCCAGGTACAGCTACTTCAGTTGCAGAGATACCCAGGTACATCTACTGCAGTTACAGTGATACCCAGGTACAGCTACTGCAGTTACAGAGATACGCAGGTACAGCTTCGGTTACAGAGATATCCAGGTAATACTTCTTCAGTTACAGAGAAACCCAGGTACAGCTTCAGTTTCAGAGATACCCTGGTACAGCTACTGCAGTTACAGAGATACTCAGGTACAGCTTCAGTTACAGTGATACCCAGGTACAGCTTCAGTTATTGAGATACCCAGGGACAGCTTCAGTTTCAGAGATACCCAGGTACAGCATCTTCAGTTACAGAGATACCCAGGTACAGCTTCAGTTATTGAGATACCCAGGGACAGCTTCAGTTACAGAGATACCCAGGTACAGCTTCAGTTACAGAGATACCCAGGTACAGCTTCAGTTATTGAGATACCCAGGGACAGCTTCAGTTACAGAGATACCCAGGTACAGCTTCAGTTACAGAGATACCCAGGTACAGCTTCAGTTATTGAGATACTCAGGGACAGCTTCAGTTTCAGAGATACCCAGGTACAGCTTCAGTTACAGAGATACTCATGTACAGCTTCAGTTATTGAGCTACCCAGGGACAGCTTCAGTTACAGAGATACCCAGGTACAGCTTCAGTTACAGAGATACCCAGGTACAGCTTCAGTTATTGAGATACCCAGGGACAGCTTCAGTTACAGAGATACCCAGGTACAGCTTCAGTTACAGAGATACCCACGTACAGCATCTTCAGTTACAGAGATACCCAGGTACAGCTTCAGTTATTGAGATACCCAGGGACAGCTTCAGTTACAGAGATACCCAGGTACAGCTTCAGTTACAGAGATACCCAGGTACAGCTTCAGTTATTGAGATACCCAGGGACAGCTTCAGTTACAGAGATACCCAGGTACAGCTTCAGTTACAGAGATACCCAGGTACAGCATCTTCAGTTACAGAGATACCCAGGTACAGCTTCAGTTACAGCGATACCCAGGCACAGCTTCACTTACAGAGATACCCAGGTACAGCATCTTCAGTTACAGAGATACCCAGGTACATCTCCTGCAGTTGCAGCAATACCCAGGTACAGCTACTTCAGTTACAGTGATACCCAGGTACAGCTACTGCAGTTACAGAGATATGCAGGTACAGCTTCGGTTACAGAGATATCCAGGTACAACTTCTTCAGTTACAGAGATACCCAGGTACAGCTTCTTCAGTTACAGAGATATCCAGGTACAGCTTCTTCAGTTTCAGAGATACCCAGGTTCAGCATCTTCAGTTACAGAGATGTCCAGATACAACTTCAGTTAGAGAGATACCCAGGTACATCTACTGCAGTTACAGCGATACCCAGGTACAGCATCTTCAGTTACAGAGATACCCAGGTACATCTACTGCAGTTACAGTGATACCCAGGTGCAGCTACTGCAGTTACAGAGATACGCAGGTACAGCTTCGGTTACAGAGATATACAGGTACAACTTCTTCAGTTACAGAGATACACAGGTACAGTTTCAGTTACCGTAATACCCAGGTACAGCTTCAGTTATTGAGATACCCAGGGACAGCTTCAGTTACAGAGATACCCAGGTACAGCTTCAGTTATTGAGATACCCAGGGACAGCTTCAGTTATTGAGATACCTAGGTACAGCTTCAGTTACAGTGATACCCAGGTACAGCTTCAGTTATTGAGATACCCAGGGACAGCTTCAGTTACAGAGATACCGAGGTACAGCTTCAGTTACAGAGATACCCAGGGACAGCTTCAGTTATTGAGATACCCAGGGACAGCCTCAGTTACAGAGATACCCAGGTACAGCTTCTTCAGTTACAGAGATACCAAGGTACAGCTTCAGTTACAGAGATACCCAGGTACAGCTTCAGTTATTGAGATACCCAGGTACAGCGTCAGTTACAGCGATACCCAGGGACAGCTTCAGTTACAGAGATACCCAGGTACAGCTTCGTCAGTTACAGAGATACCCAGGTACAGCATCTTCAGTTACAGAGATACCCAGGTACAGCTTCAGTTACAGAGATACCCAGGGACAGCTTCAGTTACAGAGATACCCAGGTACAGCTTCTTCAGTTACAGAGATACCCAGGTACAGCATCTTCAGTTACAGAGATACCCAGGTACATGTACTGCAGTTAGAGCGATACCCAGGTGCAGCTACTTCGGTTACAGAGATAACCAGGTACAACTTCTTCAGTTACAGAGATACCCAGGTACAGCTTCAGTTACAGAGATACCCAGGGACAGCTTCAGTTACAGAGATACCCAGGTACAGCTTCAATTACTGAGATAGCCAGGGACTGCTTCAGTTATTGAGATACCCAGGGACAGCTTCAGTTACAGAGATACCCAGGTACAGCATCTTCAGTTACAGAGATACTCAGGTACAGCTTCAGTTATTGAGATACCCAGGGACAGCTTCAGTTACAGAGATACCCAGGTACAGCTTCAGTTATTGAGATACCCAGGTACAGCTTCAGTTATTGAGATACCCAGGGACAGCTTCAGTTACAGAGATACCCAGGTACAGCATCTTCAGTTACAGAGAAACCCAGGTACAGCTTCAGTTACAGTGATACCCAGGTACAGATTCAGTTATTGAGATACCCAGGGACAGCGTCAGTTATTGAGATACCCAGGTACAGCTTCAGTTATTGAGATACCCAGGGACAGCGTCAGTTACTGAGATACCCAGGTACAGCTTCAGTTATTAAGATACCCAGGGACAGCTTCAGTTAGAGATACCCAGGTACAGCATCTTCAGTTACAGAGATACCAAGGTACAGGTTCAGTTACAGAGATACCCAGGGACAGCTTCAGTTACAGAGATACCCAGGTATACCTTCAGTTTTTGAGATTCCCAGGGACAGCTTCAGTTATAGAGATACCCAGGTACAGCTTCAGTTACAGAGATACCCAGGGACAGCTTCAGTTACAGAGATACCCAGGTACAGCATCTTCAGTTACAGAGAAACCCAGGTACAGCTTCAGTTACAGTGATACCCAGGTACAGATTCAGTTATTGAGATACCCAGGGACAGCGTCAGTTATTGAGATACCCAGGTACAGCTTCAGTTATTGAGATACCCAGGGACAGCGTCAGTTACTGAGATACCCAGGTACAGCTTCAGTTTTTGAGATACCAAGGGACAGCTTCAGTTACAGAGATACCCAGATACAGCTTCTTCAGTTACAGAGATACCCAGGTACAGCTTCAGTTACAGAGATACCCAGGTACAACATCTTCAGTTACAGAGATACCCAGGTACAGCTTCAGTTACAGCGATACCCAGGGACAGCTTCAGTTACAGAGATACCCAGGTACAGCATCTTCAGTTACAGAGATACCCATGTACAGCTTCAGTTACAGAGATACCCAGGTACAGCTTCAGTTATTGAGACACCCAGGGACAGCTTCAGTTACAGAGATACCCAGGTACAGCTTCAGTTTTTGAGATACCCAGGGACAGCTTCAGTTACAGAGATACCCAGGTACAGCATCTTCAGTTACAGAGATACCCAGGTACAGCTTCAGTTATTGAGATACCCAGGGACAGCTTCAGTTACAGAGATACCCAGGTACAGCATCTTCAGTGACAGAGATACCCAGGTACAGCTTCAGTTATTGAGATACCCAGGGACAGCTTCAGTTATTGAGATTCCCAGGGACAGCTTCTTCAGTTACAGAGATACTCAGGTACTGCATCTTCAGTTACAGAGCTGTCCAGGTACAGCTTCAGTTACAGAGATACCCAGGTAGATCTACTGCAGTTACAGCGATACCCAGGTACAGCTACTTCAGTTACAGAGATACCCAGGTACATCTACTGCAGTTACAGTGATACCCAGGTACAGCTACTGCAGTTACAGAGATATCCAGGTACAGCTTCGGTTACAGAGATATCCAGGTACAACTTCGTCAGTTACAGAGATACCCTGGTACAGCTACTGCAGTTACAGAGATACCCAGGGACAGCTTCAGTTACAGAGATACCCAGGACAGCTACTGCAGTTACAGAGATACCCAGGTACAGCTTCGGTTACAGAGATATCCAGGTACAACTTCGTCAGTTACAGACATACCCTGGTACAGCTACTTCAGTTACAGAGATACCCAGGGACAGCTTCAGTTACAGAGATACCCAGGTACAGCTTGTTCAGTTACAGAGATACCCAGGGACAGCTTCAGTTACAGAGATACCCAGGTACAGCTTCAGTTATTGAGATACCCTGGGACAGCTTCAGTTACAGAGATACCCAGGTACAGCATCTTCAGTTACAGAGATACCCAGGTACAGCTTCAGTTACTGAGATACCCAGGGACAGCTTCAGTTACAGAGATACCCAGGTACAGCTTCTTCAGTTACAGAGATACCCAGGTACAGCTTCAGTTACAGAGATACCCAGGCACAGCTTCAGTTACAGCGATACCCAGGGACAGCTTCAGTTACAGAGATACCCAGGTACAGCATCTTCAGTTACAGTGATACCCAGGTACAGCTTCAGTTACAGAGATACCCAGTTACAGCTACAGTTATTGAGATACACAGGGACAGCTTCAGTTACAGAGATACCCAGGTACAGCTTCAGATACAGAGATACCCAGGTACAGCTTCAGTTATTGAGATACCCAGGGACAGCTTCAGTTACAGAGATACCCAGGTACAGCATCTTCAGTTACAGAGATACCCAGGTACAGCTTCAGTTATTGAGATACCCAGGGACAGCTTCATTTACAGCGATACCCAGGTACAGCTTCGGTTACAGAGATATCCAGGTAATACTTCTTCAGTTACAGAGAAACCCAGGTACAGCTTCAGTTTCAGAGATACCCTGGTACAGCTACTGCAGTTACAGAGATACTCAGGTACAGCTTCAGTTACAGTGATACCCAGGTACAGCTTCAGTTATTGAGATACCCAGGGACAGCTTCAGTTTCAGAGATACCCAGGTACAGCATCTTCAGTTACAGAGATACCCAGGTACAGCTTCAGTTATTGAGATACCCAGGGACAGCTTCAGTTATAGAGATACCCAGGTACAGCTTCAGTTACAGAGATACCCAGGTACAGCTTCAGTTATTGAGATACCCAGGGACAGCTTCAGTTACAGAGATACCCAGGTACAGCTTCAGTTACAGAGATACCCAGGTACAGCTTCAGTTATTGAGATACACAGGGACAGCTTCAGTTTCAGAGATACCCAGGTACAGCTTCAGTTACAGAGATACTCAGGTACAGCTTCAGTTATTGAGCTACCCAGGGACAGCTTCAGTTACAGAGATACCCAGGTACAGCTTCAGTTACAGAGATACCCAGGTACAGCTTCAGTTATTGAGATACCCAGGGACAGCTTCAGTTACAGAGATACCCAGGTACAGCATCTTCAGTTACAGAGAAACCCAGGTACAGCTTCAGTTACAGTGATACCCAGGTACAGCTTCAGTTATTGAGATACCCAGGGACAGCTTCAGTTACAGAGATACCCAGGTACAGCTTCAGTTACAGAGATACCCACGTACAGCATCTTCAGTTACAGAGATACCCAGGTACAGCTTCAGTTATTGAGATACCCAGGGACAGCTTCAGTTACAGAGATACCCAGGTACAGCTTCAGTTACAGAGATACCCAGGTACAGCTTCAGTTATTGAGATACCCAGGGACAGCTTCAGTTACAGAGATACCCAGGTACAGTATCTTCAGTTACAGAGATACCCAGGTACAGCTTCAGTTACAGAGATACCCAGGTACAGCATCTTCAGTTACAGAGATACCCAGGTACAGCTTCAGTTACAGCGATACCCAGGCACAGCTTCAGTTACAGAGATACCCAGGTACAGCATCTTCAGTTACAGAGATGCCCAGGTACATCTACTGCAGTTGCAGCAATACCCAGGTACAGCTACTTCAGTTACAGAGATACCCAGGTACATCTACTGCAGTTACAGTGATACTCAGGTACAGCTACTGCAGTTACAGAGATATGCAGGTACAGCTTCGGTTACAGAGATATCCAGGTACAACTTCTTCAGTTACAGAGATACCCAGGTACAGCTTCTTCAGTTACAGAGATACCCAGGTACAGCTTCAGTTACAGAGATATCCAGGTACAGCTTCTTCAGTTACAGAGATACCCAGGTTCAGCATCTTCAGTTACAGAGATGTCCAGGTACAACTTCAGTTACAGAGATACCCAGGTACATCTACTGCAGTTACAGCGATACCCAGGTACAGCATCTTCAGTTACAGAGATACCCAGGTACATCTACTGCAGTTACAGTGATACCCAGGTGCAGCTACTGCAGTTACAGAGATACGCAGGTACAGCTTTGGTTACAGAGATATACAGGTACAACTTCTTCAGTTACAGAGATACACAGGTACAGTTTCAGTTACCGTAATACCCAGGTACAGCTTCAGTTATTGAGATACCCAGGGACAGCTTCAGTTACAGAGATACCCAGGTACAGCTTCAGTTATTGAGATACCCAGGGACAGCTTCAGTTACAGAGATACCCAGGTACAGCTTCAGTTACAGTGATACCCAGGTACAGCTTCAGTTATTGAGATACCCAGGGACAGCTTCAGTTACAGAGATACCGAGGTACAGCTTCAGTTACAGAGATACCCAGGGACAGCTTCAGTTATTGAGATACCCAGGGACAGCCTCAGTTACAGAGATACCCAGGTACAGCTTCTTCAGTTACAGAGATACCAAGGTACAGCTTCAGTTACAGAGATACCCAGGTACAGCTTCAGTTATTGAGATACCCAGATACAGCGTCAGTTACAGCGATACCCAGGGACAGCTTCAGTTACAGAGATACCCAGGTACAGCTTCGTCAGTTACAGAGATACCCAGGTACAGCATCTTCAGTTACAGAGATACCCAGGTACAGCTTCAGTTACAGAGATACCCAGGGACAGCTTCAGTTACAGAGATACCCAGGTACAGCTTCTTCAGTTACAGAGATACCCAGGTACAGCATCTTCAGTTACAGAGATACCCAGGTACATGTACTGCAGTTAGAGCGATACCCAGGTGCAGCTACTTCGGTTACAGAGATATCCAGGTACAACTTCTTCAGTTACAGAGATACCCAGGTACAGCTTCAGTTACAGAGATACCCAGGGACAGCTTCAGTTACAGAGATACCCAGGTACAGCATCTTCAGTTACAGAGATACCCAGGGACAGCTTCAGTTATTGAGATACCCAGGGACAGCTTCAGTTACAGAGATACCCAGGTACAGCTTCAATTACTGAGATAGCCAGGGACAGCTTCAGTTATTGAGATACCCAGGGACAGCTTCAGTTACAGAGATACCCAGGTACAGCATCTTCAGTTACAGAGATACTCAGGTACAGCTTCAGTTATTGAGATACCCAGGTACAGCTTCAGTTACAGAGATACCCAGGTACAGCTTCAGTTATTGAGATACCCAGGTACAGCTTCAGTTATTGAGATACCCAGGGACAGCTTCAGTTACAGAGATACCCAGGTACAGCATCTTCAGTTACAGAGAAACCCAGGTACAGCTTCAGTTACAGTGATACCCAGGTACAGATTCAGTTATTGAGATACCCAGGGACAGCGTCAGTTATTGAGATACCCAGGTACAGCTTCAGTTATTGAGATACCCAGGGACAGCGTCAGTTACTGAGATACCCAGGTACAGCTTCAGTTATTAAGATACCCAGGGACAGCTTCAGTTAGAGATACCCAGGTACAGCATCTTCAGTTACAGAGATACCCAGGTACAGCTTCAGTTATTGAGATACCAAGGGACAGCCTCAGTTACAGAGATACCCAGGTACAGCTTCTTCAGTTACAGAGATACCAAGGTACCGGTTGAGTTACAGAGATACCCAGGGACAGCTTCAGTTACAGAGATACCCAGGTACAGCATCTTCAGTTACAGAGATACCCAGATACAGCTTCGGTTACAGAGATACCCAGGTACAGCTTCAGTTTTTGAGATACCCAGGGACAGCTTCAGTTACAGAGATACCCAGGTACAGCATCTTCAGTTACAGAGATACCCAGGTAGATCTACTGCAGTTACAGCGATACCCAGGTACAGCTACTTCAGTTACAGAGATACCCAGGTACATCTACTGCAGTTACAGTGATACCCAGGTACAGCTACTGCAGTTACAGAGATACGCAGGTACAGCTTCGGTTACAGAGATATCCAGGTACAACTTCGTCAGTTACAGAGATACACAGGTACAGCTTCAGTTACAGAGATACCCTGGTACAGCTACTGCAGTTACAGAGATACCCAGGGACAGCTTCAGTTACAGAGATACCCAGGTACAGCTACTGCAGTTACAGAGATACCCAGGTACAGCTTCGGTTACAGAGATATCCAGGTACAACTTCGTCAGTTACAGAGATACCCTGGTACAGCTACTGCAGTTACAGAGATACCCAGGGACAGCTTCAGTTACAGAGATACCCAGGTACAGCATCTTCAGTTACAGAGATACCCAGGGACAGCTTCAGTTACAGAGATACCCAGGGACAGCTTCAGTTACAGAGATACCCAGGTATAGCTTCAGTTATTGAGATACCCAGGGACAGCTTCAGTTACAGAGATACCCAGGTACAGCTTCTTCAGTTACAGAGATACCCAGGTACAGCTTCAGTTACAGAGATACCCAGGCACAGCTTCAGTTACAGCGATACCCAGGGACAGCTTCAGTTACAGAGATACCCAGGTACAGCATCTTCAGTTACAGAGATACCCAGGTACAGCTTCAGTTACAGAGATACCCAGTTACAGCTACAGTTATTGAGATACACAGGGACAGCTTCAGTTACAGAGATACCCAGGTACAGCTTCAGTTATTGAGATACCCAGTTACAGCTTCACTTATTGAGATACCCAGGGACAGCTTCAGTTACAGAGATACCCAGGTACAGCATCTTCAGTTACAGAGATACCCAGGTACAGCTTCAGTTATTGAGATACCCAGGGACAGCATCATTTACAGCGATACCCAGGTACAGCTTCAGTTACAGAGATACCCAGGTACAGCTTCAGTTATTGAGATACCCAGGTACAGCTTCTTCAGTTACAGAGATACCCAGGTACAGCATCTTCAGTTACAGAGATACCCAGGGACAGCTTCAGTTACAGAGATACTCAGGTACAGCTTCTTCAGTTACAGGGATACCCAGGTACAGCATCTTCAGTTACAGAGATGTCCAGGTACAGCTTCAGTTACAGAGATACCCAGGTACATCTACTGCAGTTACAGCGATACCCATGTACAGCTACTTCAGTTGCAGAGATACCCAGGTACATCTACTGCAGTTACAGTGTTACCCAGGTACAGCTACTGCAGTTACAGAGATACTCAGGTACAGCTTCAGTTACAGTGATACCCAGGTACAGCGTCAGTTATTGAGATACCCAGGGACAGCTTCAGTTACAGAGATACCCAGGTACAGCTTCAGTTACAGAGATACCCAGGTACAGCTTCAGTTATTGAGATACCCAGGGACAGCTTCAGTTTCAGAGATACCCAGGTACAGCTTCAGTTACAGAGATACTCAGGTACAGCTTCAGTTATTGAGATACCCAGGGACAGCTTCAGTTACAGAGATACCCAGGTACAGCTTCAGTTATTGAGATACCCAGGGACAGCATCATTTACAGCGATACCCAGGTACAGCTTCAGTTACAGAGATACCCAGGTACAGCTTCAGTTATTGAGATACCCAGGTACAGCTTCTTCAGTTACAGAGATACCCAGGTACAGCATCTTCAGTTACAGAGATACCCAGGGACAGCTTCAGTTACAGAGATACTCAGGTACAGCTTCTTCAGTTACAGGGATACCCAGGTACAGCATCTTCAGTTACAGAGATGTCCAGGTACAGCTTCAGTTACAGAGATACCCAGGTACATCTACTGCAGTTACAGCGATACCCATGTACAGCTACTTCAGTTGCAGAGATACCCAGGTACATCTACTGCAGTTACAGTGTTACCCAGGTACAGCTACTGCAGTTACAGAGATACTCAGGTACAGCTTCAGTTACAGTGATACCCAGGTACAGCGTCAGTTATTGAGATACCCAGGGACAGCTTCAGTTACAGAGATACCCAGGTACAGCTTCAGTTACAGAGATACCCAGGTACAGCTTCAGTTATTGAGATACCCAGGGACAGCTTCAGTTTCAGAGATACCCAGGTACAGCTTCAGTTACAGAGATACTCAGGTACAGCTTCAGTTATTGAGATACCCAGGGACAGCTTCAGTTACAGAGATACCCAGGTACAGCTTCAGTTACAGAGATACCCAGGTACAGCTTCAGTTATTGAGATACCCAGGGACAGCTTCAGTTACAGAGATACCCAGGTACAGCATCTTCAGTTACAGAGAAACCCAGGTACAGCTTCAGTTACAGTGATACCCAGGTACAGCTTCAGTTATTGAGATACCCAGGGACAGCTTCAGTTACAGAGATACCCAGGTACAGCTTCAGTTACAGAGATACCCAGGTACAGCATCTTCAGTTACAGAGATACCCAGGTACAGCTTCAGTTATTGAGATACCCAGGTACAGCTTCAGTTACAGAGATAGCCAGGTACAGCTTCAGTTACAGAGATACCCAGGTACAGCTTCAGTTATTGAGATACCCAGGGACAGCTTCAGTTACAGAGATACCAAGGTACAGCTTCTTCAGTTACAGAGATACCCAGGTACAGCTTCAGTTACAGAGATACCCAGGTACAGCATCTTCAGTTACAGAGATACCCAGGTACAGCTTCAGTTATTGAGATACCCAGGGACAGCTTCAGTTACAGAGATACCCAGGGACAGCTTCAGTTACAGAGATACCCAGGTACAGCATCTTCAGTTACAGAGATACCCAGGGACAGCTTCAGTTACAGAGATACCCAGGTACAGCTTCAATTACTGAGATAGCCAGGGACAGCTTCAGTTATTGAGATACCCAGGGACAGCTTCAGTTACAGAGATACCCAGGTACAGCATCTTCAGTTACAGAGATACTCAGGTACAGCTTCAGTTATTGAGATACCCAGGTACAGCTTCAGTTACAGAGATACCCAGGTACAGCTTCAGTTATTGAGATACCCAGGTACAGCTTCAGTTATTGAGATACCCAGGGACAGCTTCAGTTACAGAGATACCCAGGTACAGCATCTTCAGTTACAGAGAAACCCAGGTACAGCTTCAGTTACAGTGATACCCAGGTACAGATTCAGTTATTGAGATACCCAGGGACAGCGTCAGTTATTGAGATACCCAGGTACAGCTTCAGTTATTGAGATACCCAGGGACAGCGTCAGTTACTGAGATACCCAGGTACAGCTTCAGTTATTAAGATACCCAGGGACAGCTTCAGTTAGAGATACCCAGGTACAGCATCTTCAGTTACAGAGATACCCAGGTACAGCTTCAGTTATTGAGATACCAAGGGACAGCCTCAGTTACAGAGATACCCAGGTACAGCTTCTTCAGTTACAGAGATACCAAGGTACCGGTTGAGTTACAGAGATACCCAGGGACAGCTTCAGTTACAGAGATACCCAGGTACAGCATCTTCAGTTACAGAGATACCCAGATACAGCTTCGGTTACAGAGATACCCAGGTACAGCTTCAGTTTTTGAGATACCCAGGGACAGCTTCAGTTACAGAGATACCCAGGTACAGCATCTTCAGTTACAGAGATACCCAGGTAGATCTACTGCAGTTACAGCGATACCCAGGTACAGCTACTTCAGTTACAGAGATACCCAGGTACATCTACTGCAGTTACAGTGATACCCAGGTACAGCTACTGCAGTTACAGAGATACGCAGGTACAGCTTCGGTTACAGAGATATCCAGGTACAACTTCGTCAGTTACAGAGATACACAGGTACAGCTTCAGTTACAGAGATACCCTGGTACAGCTACTGCAGTTACAGAGATACCCAGGGACAGCTTCAGTTACAGAGATACCCAGGTACAGCTACTGCAGTTACAGAGATACCCAGGTACAGCTTCGGTTACAGAGATATCCAGGTACAACTTCGTCAGTTACAGAGATACCCTGGTACAACTACTGCAGTTACAGAGATACCCAGGGACAGCTTCAGTTACAGAGATACCCAGGTACAGCATCTTCAGTTACAGAGATACCCAGGGACAGCTTCAGTTACAGAGATACCCAGGGACAGCTTCAGTTACAGAGATACCCAGGTATAGCTTCAGTTATTGAGATACCCAGGGACAGCTTCAGTTACAGAGATACCCAGGTACAGCTTCTTCAGTTACAGAGATACCCAGGTACAGCTTCAGTTACAGAGATACCCAGGCACAGCTTCAGTTACAGCGATACCCAGGGACAGCTTCAGTTACAGAGATACCCAGGTACAGCATCTTCAGTTACAGAGATACCCAGGTACAGCTTCAGTTACAGAGATACCCAGTTACAGCTACAGTTATTGAGATACACAGGGACAGCTTCAGTTACAGAGATACCCAGGTACAGCTTCAGTTATTGAGATACCCAGTTACAGCTTCACTTATTGAGATACCCAGGGACAGCTTCAGTTACAGAGATACCCAGGTACAGCATCTTCAGTTACAGAGATACCCAGGTACAGCTTCAGTTATTGAGATACCCAGGGACAGCATCATTTACAGCGATACCCAGGTACAGCTTCAGTTACAGAGATACCCAGGTACAGCTTCAGTTATTGAGATACCCAGGTACAGCTTCTTCAGTTACAGAGATACCCAGGTACAGCATCTTCAGTTACAGAGATACCCAGGGACAGCTTCAGTTACAGAGATACTCAGGTACAGCTTCTTCAGTTACAGGGATACCCAGGTACAGCATCTTCAGTTACAGAGATGTCCAGGTACAGCTTCAGTTACAGAGATACCCAGGTACATCTACTGCAGTTACAGCGATACCCATGTACAGCTACTTCAGTTGCAGAGATACCCAGGTACATCTACTGCAGTTACAGTGTTACCCAGGTACAGCTACTGCAGTTACAGAGATACTCAGGTACAGCTTCAGTTACAGTGATACCCAGGTACAGCGTCAGTTATTGAGATACCCAGGGACAGCTTCAGTTACAGAGATACCCAGGTACAGCTTCAGTTACAGAGATACCCAGGTACAGCTTCAGTTATTGAGATACCCAGGGACAGCTTCAGTTTCAGAGATACCCAGGTACAGCTTCAGTTACAGAGATACTCAGGTACAGCTTCAGTTATTGAGATACCCAGGGACAGCTTCAGTTACAGAGATACCCAGGTACAGCTTCAGTTATTGAGATACCCAGGGACAGCATCATTTACAGCGATACCCAGGGACAGCTTCAGTTACAGAGATACCCAGGTACAGCTTCAGTTATTGAGATACCCAGGTACAGCTTCTTCAGTTACAGAGATACCCAGGTACAGCATCTTCAGTTACAGAGATACCCAGGGACAGCTTCAGTTACAGAGATACTCAGGTACAGCTTCTTCAGTTACAGGGATACCCAGGTACAGCATCTTCAGTTACAGAGATGTCCAGGTACAGCTTCAGTTACAGAGATACCCAGGTACATCTACTGCAGTTACAGCGATACCCATGTACAGCTACTTCAGTTGCAGAGATACCCAGGTACATCTACTGCAGTTACAGTGTTACCCAGGTACAGCTACTGCAGTTACAGAGATACTCAGGTACAGCTTCAGTTACAGTGATACCCAGGTACAGCGTCAGTTATTGAGATACCCAGGGACAGCTTCAGTTACAGAGATACCCAGGTACAGCTTCAGTTACAGAGATACCCAGGTACAGCTTCAGTTATTGAGATACCCAGGGACAGCTTCAGTTTCAGAGATACCCAGGTACAGCTTCAGTTACAGAGATACTCAGGTACAGCTTCAGTTATTGAGATACCCAGGGACAGCTTCAGTTACAGAGATACCCAGGTACAGCTTCAGTTACAGAGATACCCAGGTACAGCTTCAGTTATTGAGATACCCAGGGACAGCTTCAGTTACAGAGATACCCAGGTACAGCATCTTCAGTTACAGAGAAACCCAGGTACAGCTTCAGTTACAGTGATACCCAGGTACAGCTTCAGTTATTGAGATACCCAGGGACAGCTTCAGTTACAGAGATACCCAGGTACAGCTTCAGTTACAGAGATACCCAGGTACAGCATCTTCAGTTACAGAGATACCCAGGTACAGCTTCAGTTATTGAGATACCCAGGTACAGCTTCAGTTACAGAGATAGCCAGGTACAGCTTCAGTTACAGAGATACCCAGGTACAGCTTCAGTTATTGAGATACCCAGGGACAGCTTCAGTTACAGAGATACCAAGGTACAGCTTCTTCAGTTACAGAGATACCCAGGTACAGCTTCAGTTACAGAGATACCCAGGTACAGCATCTTCAGTTACAGAGATACCCGGGTACAGCTTCAGTTACAGCGATACCCAGGGACAGCTTCACTTACAGAGATACCCAGGTACAGCATCTTCAGTTACAGAGATACCCAGGTACAGCTTCAGTTACAGAGATACCCAGGTACAGCTTCAGTTACAGAGATACCCAGGTACAGCTTCTTCAGTTACAGAGATAACCAGGTACAGCATCTTCAGTTACAGAGATACCCAGGTACATCTACTGCAGTTACAGTGATACCCAGGTACAGCTACTTCAGTTACAGAGATACCCAGGTACAGCATCTTCAGTTACAGAGATACCCAGGTACATCTACTGCAGTTACAGTGATACCCAGGTACATCTACTGCAGTTACAGTGATACCCAGGTACAGCTACTGCAGTTACAGAGATATGCAGGTACAGCTTCGGTTACAGAGATATCCAGGTACAACTTCTTCAGTTACAGAGATACCAAGGTACAGCTTCAGTTACAGAGATATCCAGGTACAGCTTCTTCAGTTACAGAGATACCCAGGTTCAGCATCTTCAGTTACAGAGATGTCCAGGTACAGCTTCAGTTACAGAGATACCCAGGTACATCTACTGCAGTTACAGCGGTACCCAGGTACAGCATCTTCAGTTACAGAGATACCCAGGTACATCTACTGCAGTTACAGTGATACCCAGGTGCAGCTACTGCAGTTACAGAGATACGCAGGTACAGCTTCGGTTACAGAGATATACAGGTACAACTTCTTCAGTTACAGAGATACACAGGTACAGCTTCAGTTACCGTAATACCCATGTACAGCTTCAGTTACTGAGATACCCAGGGACAGCTTCAGTTACAGAGATACCCAGGTACAGCTTCAGTTATTGAGATACCCAGGGACAGCTTCAGTTACAGAGATACCCAGGTACAGCTTCTTCAGTTACAGAGATACCAAGGTACAGCTTCAGTTACAGAGATACCCAGGTACAGCTTCTTCAGTTACAGAGATACCCAGGTACAGCTTCAGTTACAGAGATACCCAGGTACAGCTTCTTCAGTTTCAGAGATACCCAGGTACAGCTTCAGTTACAGAGATACCCAGGTACAGCATCTTCAGTTACAGAGATACCCAGGTACAGCTTCAGTTCCAGCGATACCCAGGGACAGCTTCAGTTACAGAGATACCCAGGTACAGCTTCGTCAGTTACAGAGATACCCAGGTACAGCATCTTCAGTTACAGAGATACCCAGGTACAGCTTCAGTTCCAGAGATACCCAGGGACAGCTTCAGTTACAGAGATACCCAGGTACAGCTTCTTCAGTTACAGAGATAACCAGGTACAGCATCTTCAGTTACAGAGATACCCAGGTACATGTACTGCAGTTAGAGCGATACCCAGGTACAGCTACTTCGGTTACAGAGATATCCAGGTACAACTTCTTCAGTTACAGAGATACCCAGGTACAGCTTCAGTTACAGAGATACCCAGGGACAGCTTCAGTTACAGAGATACCCAGGTACAGCATCTTCAGTTACAGAGATACCCAGGGACAGCTTCAGTTATTGAGATACCCAGGGACAGCTTCAGTTACAGAGATACCCAGGGACAGCTTCAATTACTGAGATAGCCAGGGACAGCTTCAGTTATTGAGATACCCAGAGACAGCTTCAGTTACAGAGATACCCAGGTACAGCATCTTCAGTTACAGAGATACTCAGGTACAGCTTCAGTTATTGAGATACCCAGGGACAGCTTCAGTTACAGAGATACCCAGGTACAGCTTCAGTTACAGAGATACCCAGGTACAGCTTCAGTTATTGAGATACCCAGGGACAGCTTCAGTTACAGAGATACCCAGGTACAGCATCTTCAGTTACAGAGAAACCCAGGTACAGCTTCAGTTACAGTGATACCCAGGTACAGATTCAGTTATTGAGATACCCAGGGACAGCTTCAGTTATTGAGATACCCAGGTACAGCTTCAGTTATTGAGATACCCAGGGACAGCTTCAGTTAGAGATACCCAGGTACAGCATCAACAGTTACAGAGATACCCAGGTACAGCTTCAGTTATTGCGATACCCAGGGACAGCCTCAGTTACAGAGATAGCCAGGCACAGCATCTTCAGTTACAGAGATACCCAGGGACAGCTTCAGTTACAGAGATACCCAGGTCCAGCCTCAGTTACAGAGATACCCAGGTACAGCTTCAGTTATTGAGATACCCAGGGACAGCTTCAGTTACAGAGATACCCAGGTACAGCATCTTCAGTTACAGAGATAGCCAGGTACAGCATCTTCAGTTACAGAGATACCCAGGTACAGTTTCAGTTACAGAGATACCCAGGTACAGCATCTTCAGTTAGAGAGATGTCCAGATATAGCTTCAGTTACAGAGATACCCAGGTACATCTACTGCAGTTACAGCGATACCCAGGTACAGCTACTTCAGTTACAGAGATACCCAGGTACATCTACTGCAGTTACAGTGATACCCAGGTGCAGCTACTGCAGTTACAGTGATACCCAGGTACACCTTCGGTTACAGAGATATCCAGGTTCAACTTCTTCAGTCACTGAGATACCCAGGTACAGCTTCAGTTACAGAGATACCCTGGTACAGCTACTGCAGTTACAAAGATACCCAGGTACAGCTTCAGTTACAGTGATACCCAGGTACAGCTTCAGTTATTGAAATACCCAGGGACAGCTTCAGATACAGAGATACCAAGGTACAGCTTCAGTTACAGAGATACCCAGGTACAGCTTCAGTTATTGAGATACCCAGTTACAGCTTCAGTTATTGAGATACCCAGGGACAGCTTCAGTTACAGAGATACCCAGGTAGAGCATCTTCAGTGACAGAGATACCCAGGTACAGCTTCAGTTATTGAGATACCCAGGGACAGCTTCAGTTACAGAGATACCCAGGTACAGCATCTTCAGTTACAGAGATACCCATGTACAGCTTCAGTTATTGAGATACACAGGGACAGCTTCAGTTATAGAGATACCCAGGTACAGCTTCAGTTACAGAGATACCCAGGTACAGCTTCAGTTATTGAGATACCCAGGGACAGCTTCAGTTACAGCGATACCCAGGTACAGCATCTTCAGTTACAGAGATACCCAGGGACAGCTTCTTCAGTTACAGAGATACCAAGGGACAGCTTCAGTTACAGAGATACCCAGGTACAGCTTCTTCAGTTACAGAGATACTCAGGTACTGCATCTTCAGTTACAGAGATGTCCAGGTACAGCTTCAGTTACAGAGATACCCTGGTACATCTACTGCAGTTACAGCGATACCCAGGTACAGCTTCAGTTACAGAGATACCCAGGTACAGCATCTTCTGTTTCAGAGATACCCAGATACAGCTTCAGTTACAGCGATACCCAGGGACACCTTCGGTTACAGTGATATCCAGGTACAACTTCTTCAGTTACAGAGATACCCAGGTACAGCTTCAGTTACAGAGATACCCTGGTACAGCTACTGCAGTTACAGAGATACGCAGGTACAGCTTCAGTTACAGAGATATCCAGGTACAACTTCTTCAGTTACAGAGATACCCAGGTACAGCTTCAGTTACAGAGATACCCTGGTACAGCTACTGCAGTTACAGAGATACCCAGGGACAGCTTCAGTTACAGAGATACCCAGGTACAGCTACTGCAGTTACAGAGATACGCAGGTACAGCTTCGGTTACAGAGATATCCAGGTACAACTTCGTCAGTTACAGAGATACCCAGGTACAGCTTCAGTTACAGAGATACCCTGGTACAGCTACTGCAGTTACAGAGATACCCAGGGACAGCTTCAGTTACAGAGATAACCAGGTACAGCTTGTTCAGTTACAGAGATACCCAGGGACAGCTTCAGTTACAGAGATACCCAGGTACAACTTCAGTTATTGAGATACCCAGGGACAGCTTCAGTTACAGAGATACCCAGGTACAGCATCTTCAGTTACAGAGATACCCAGGGACAGCTTCAGTTACAGAGATACCCAGGTACAGCTTCAGTTACTGAGATACCCAGGGACAGCTTCAGTTACAGAGATACCCAGGTATAGCTTCAGTTATTGAGATACCCAGGGACAGCTTCAGTTACAGAGATACCCAGGTACAGCTTCTTCAGTTACAGAGATACCCAGGTACAGCTTCAGTTACAGAGATACCCAGGTACAGCTTCAGTTACAGAGATACCCAGGGACAGCTTCAGTTACAGAGATACCCAGGTACAGCATCTTCAGTTACAGAGATACCCAGGTACAGCTTCAGTTACAGAGATACCCAGTTACAGCTACAGATATTGAGATACACAGGGACAGCTTCAGTTACAGAGATACCCAGGTACATCTACTGCAGTTACAGTGATACCCAGGTACAGCTACTGCAGTTACAGAGATACCCAGGTACAGCTTCGGTTACAGAGATATCCAAGTACAACTTCTTCAGTTACAGAGATACCCAGGCACAGCTGCAGTTACAGAGATACCCTGGTACAGCTACTGCAGTTACAGAGATACCCAGGTACAGCTTCAGTTACAGTGATACCCAGGTACAGCTTCAGTTACAGAGATACCCAGGTACAGCTTCAGTTACAGAATTACCAAGGTACAGCTTCAGTTATTGAGATACCCAGGGACAGCTTCAGTTATTGAGATACCCAGGGACAGCTTCAGTTACAGAGATACCCAGGTACAGCTTCAGTTATTGAGATACCCAGAGACAGCTTCAGTTACAGAGATACCCAGGTACAGCATCTTCAGTTATTGAGATACCCAGGTACATATACTGCAGTTACAGTGATATCCAGGTACAGCTACTGCAGTTACAGAGATACGCAGGTACAGCTTCGGTTACAGAGATATCCAGGTACAACTTCTTCAGTTACAGAGATACCCAGGTACAGCTTCAGTTACAGAGATACCCTGGTACAGCTTCTTCAGTTACAGAGATACCCAGGTACAGCTACTGCAGTTACAGAGATACGCAGGTACAGCTTCAGTTTCAGAGATATCCAGGTACAGCTACTGCAGTTACAGAGATACCCAGGTACAGCTTCAGTTACAGAATTACCCAGGTACAGCTTCAGTTATTGAGATACCCAGGGACAGCTTCAGTTTCAGAGATACCCAGGTACAGCTTCAGTTACAGAGATACCCAGGTACAGCTTCAGTTACAGAATTACCCAGGTACAGCTTCAGTTATTGAGATACCCAGGGACAGCTTCAGTTTCAGAGATACCCAGGTACAGCTTCAGTTACAGAGATACCCTGGTACAGCTTCAGTTATTGAGATACTCAGGGACAGCTTCAGTTATTGAGATACCCAGGTACAGCTTCAGTTATTGAGATACCCAGGTACAGCATCTTTAGTTACAGAGATACCCAGGTACAGCTTCAGTTATTGAGATACCCAGGTACAGCTTCTTCAGTTACAGTGATACCCAGGTACAGCATCTTCTGTTACAGAGATGTCCAGGTACGGCTTCAGTTACAGAGATACCCAGGTACATCTACTGCAGTTACAGCGATACCCAGGTACTTCTACTTCAGTTACAGAGATACCCAGGTACATCTACTGCAGTTTCAGCGATACCCAGGTACTTCTACTTCAGTTACAGAGATACCCAGTTACAACTTCTTCAGTTACAGAGATACCCAGGTACATCTACTGCAGTTTCAGAGATATCCAGGTACAACTTCTTCAGTTACAGAGATACCGAGGTACAGCTTCAGTTACAGAGATACCCTGGTACAGCTTCTTCAGTTACAGTGATACCCAGGTACAGCTACTGCAGTTACAGAGATACGCAGGTACAGCTTCGGTTACAGAGATATCCAGGTACAACTTCTTCAGTTACAGAGAAACCCAGGTACAGCTTCAGTTACAGTGATACCCAGGTACAGCTTCAGTTACAGAGATACCCAGGGACAGCTTCAGTTACAGAGATACCCAGGTACAGCATCTTCAGTTACAGAGATACCCAGGGACAGCTTCAGTTATTGAGATACCCAGGGACAGCTTCAGTTACAGAGATACCCAGGGACAGCTTCAATTACTGAGATAGCCAGGGACAGCTTCAGTTATTGAGATACCCAGAGACAGCTTCAGTTACAGAGATACCCAGGTACAGCATCTTCAGTTACAGAGATACTCAGGTACAGCTTCAGTTATTGAGATACCCAGGGACAGCTTCAGTTACAGAGATACCCAGGTACAGCTTCAGTTACAGAGATACCCAGGTACAGCTTCAGTTATTGAGATACCCAGGGACAGCTTCAGTTACAGAGATACCCAGGTACAGCATCTTCAGTTACAGAGAAACCCAGGTACAGCTTCAGTTACAGTGATACCCAGGTACAGATTCAGTTATTGAGATACCCAGGGACAGCTTCAGTTATTGAGATACCCAGGTACAGCTTCAGTTATTGAGATACCCAGGGACAGCTTCAGTTAGAGATACCCAGGTACAGCATCAACAGTTACAGAGATACCCAGGTACAGCTTCAGTTATTGCGATACCCAGGGACAGCCTCAGTTACAGAGATAGCCAGGCACAGCATCTTCAGTTACAGAGATACCCAGGGACAGCTTCAGTTACAGAGATACCCAGGTCCAGCCTCAGTTACAGAGATACCCAGGTACAGCTTCAGTTATTGAGATACCCAGGGACAGCTTCAGTTACAGAGATACCCAGGTACAGCATCTTCAGTTACAGAGATAGCCAGGTACAGCATCTTCAGTTACAGAGATACCCAGGTACAGTTTCAGTTACAGAGATACCCAGGTACAGCATCTTCAGTTAGAGAGATGTCCAGATATAGCTTCAGTTACAGAGATACCCAGGTACATCTACTGCAGTTACAGCGATACCCAGGTACAGCTACTTCAGTTACAGAGATACCCAGGTACATCTACTGCAGTTACAGTGATACCCAGGTGCAGCTACTGCAGTTACAGTGATACCCAGGTACACCTTCGGTTACAGAGATATCCAGGTTCAACTTCTTCAGTCACTGAGATACCCAGGTACAGCTTCAGTTACAGAGATACCCTGGTACAGCTACTGCAGTTACAAAGATACCCAGGTACAGCTTCAGTTACAGTGATACCCAGGTACAGCTTCAGTTATTGAAATACCCAGGGACAGCTTCAGATACAGAGATACCAAGGTACAGCTTCAGTTACAGAGATACCCAGGTACAGCTTCAGTTATTGAGATACCCAGTTACAGCTTCAGTTATTGAGATACCCAGGGACAGCTTCAGTTACAGAGATACCCAGGTAGAGCATCTTCAGTGACAGAGATACCCAGGTACAGCTTCAGTTATTGAGATACCCAGGGACAGCTTCAGTTACAGAGATACCCAGGTACAGCATCTTCAGTTACAGAGATACCCATGTACAGCTTCAGTTATTGAGATACACAGGGACAGCTTCAGTTATAGAGATACCCAGGTACAGCTTCAGTTACAGAGATACCCAGGTACAGCTTCAGTTATTGAGATACCCAGGGACAGCTTCAGTTACAGCGATACCCAGGTACAGCATCTTCAGTTACAGAGATACCCAGGGACAGCTTCTTCAGTTACAGAGATACCAAGGGACAGCTTCAGTTACAGAGATACCCAGGTACAGCTTCTTCAGTTACAGAGATACTCAGGTACTGCATCTTCAGTTACAGAGATGTCCAGGTACAGCTTCAGTTACAGAGATACCCTGGTACATCTACTGCAGTTACAGCGATACCCAGGTACAGCTTCAGTTACAGAGATACCCAGGTACAGCATCTTCTGTTTCAGAGATACCCAGATACAGCTTCAGTTACAGCGATACCCAGGGACACCTTCGGTTACAGTGATATCCAGGTACAACTTCTTCAGTTACAGAGATACCCAGGTACAGCTTCAGTTACAGAGATACCCTGGTACAGCTACTGCAGTTACAGAGATACGCAGGTACAGCTTCAGTTACAGAGATATCCAGGTACAACTTCTTCAGTTACAGAGATACCCAGGTACAGCTTCAGTTACAGAGATACCCTGGTACAGCTACTGCAGTTACAGAGATACCCAGGGACAGCTTCAGTTACAGAGATACCCAGGTACAGCTACTGCAGTTACAGAGATACGCAGGTACAGCTTCGGTTACAGAGATATCCAGGTACAACTTCGTCAGTTACAGAGATACCCAGGTACAGCTTCAGTTACAGAGATACCCTGGTACAGCTACTGCAGTTACAGAGATACCCAGGGACAGCTTCAGTTACAGAGATAACCAGGTACAGCTTGTTCAGTTACAGAGATACCCAGGGACAGCTTCAGTTACAGAGATACCCAGGTACAACTTCAGTTATTGAGATACCCAGGGACAGCTTCAGTTACAGAGATACCCAGGTACAGCATCTTCAGTTACAGAGATACCCAGGGACAGCTTCAGTTACAGAGATACCCAGGTACAGCTTCAGTTACTGAGATACCCAGGGACAGCTTCAGTTACAGAGATACCCAGGTATAGCTTCAGTTATTGAGATACCCAGGGACAGCTTCAGTTACAGAGATACCCAGGTACAGCTTCTTCAGTTACAGAGATACCCAGGTACAGCTTCAGTTACAGAGATACCCAGGTACAGCTTCAGTTACAGAGATACCCAGGGACAGCTTCAGTTACAGAGATACCCAGGTACAGCATCTTCAGTTACAGAGATACCCAGGTACAGCTTCAGTTACAGAGATACCCAGTTACAGCTACAGATATTGAGATACACAGGGACAGCTTCAGTTACAGAGATACCCAGGTACATCTACTGCAGTTACAGTGATACCCAGGTACAGCTACTGCAGTTACAGAGATACCCAGGTACAGCTTCGGTTACAGAGATATCCAAGTACAACTTCTTCAGTTACAGAGATACCCAGGCACAGCTGCAGTTACAGAGATACCCTGGTACAGCTACTGCAGTTACAGAGATACCCAGGTACAGCTTCAGTTACAGTGATACCCAGGTACAGCTTCAGTTACAGAGATACCCAGGTACAGCTTCAGTTACAGAATTACCAAGGTACAGCTTCAGTTATTGAGATACCCAGGGACAGCTTCAGTTATTGAGATACCCAGGGACAGCTTCAGTTACAGAGATACCCAGGTACAGCTTCAGTTATTGAGATACCCAGAGACAGCTTCAGTTACAGAGATACCCAGGTACAGCATCTTCAGTTATTGAGATACCCAGGTACATATACTGCAGTTACAGTGATATCCAGGTACAGCTACTGCAGTTACAGAGATACGCAGGTACAGCTTCGGTTACAGAGATATCCAGGTACAACTTCTTCAGTTACAGAGATACCCAGGTACAGCTTCAGTTACAGAGATACCCTGGTACAGCTTCTTCAGTTACAGAGATACCCAGGTACAGCTACTGCAGTTACAGAGATACGCAGGTACAGCTTCAGTTTCAGAGATATCCAGGTACAGCTACTGCAGTTACAGAGATACCCAGGTACAGCTTCAGTTACAGAATTACCCAGGTACAGCTTCAGTTATTGAGATACCCAGGGACAGCTTCAGTTTCAGAGATACCCAGGTACAGCTTCAGTTACAGAGATACCCAGGTACAGCTTCAGTTACAGAATTACCCAGGTACAGCTTCAGTTATTGAGATACCCAGGGACAGCTTCAGTTTCAGAGATACCCAGGTACAGCTTCAGTTACAGAGATACCCTGGTACAGCTTCAGTTATTGAGATACTCAGGGACAGCTTCAGTTATTGAGATACCCAGGTACAGCTTCAGTTATTGAGATACCCAGGTACAGCATCTTTAGTTACAGAGATACCCAGGTACAGCTTCAGTTATTGAGATACCCAGGTACAGCTTCTTCAGTTACAGTGATACCCAGGTACAGCATCTTCTGTTACAGAGATGTCCAGGTACGGCTTCAGTTACAGAGATACCCAGGTACATCTACTGCAGTTACAGCGATACCCAGGTACTTCTACTTCAGTTACAGAGATACCCAGGTACATCTACTGCAGTTTCAGCGATACCCAGGTACTTCTACTTCAGTTACAGAGATACCCAGTTACAACTTCTTCAGTTACAGAGATACCCAGGTACATCTACTGCAGTTTCAGAGATATCCAGGTACAACTTCTTCAGTTACAGAGATACCGAGGTACAGCTTCAGTTACAGAGATACCCTGGTACAGCTTCTTCAGTTACAGTGATACCCAGGTACAGCTACTGCAGTTACAGAGATACGCAGGTACAGCTTCGGTTACAGAGATATCCAGGTACAACTTCTTCAGTTACAGAGATACCCAGGTACAGCTTCAGTTACAGAGATACCCTGGTACAGCTTCTTCAGTTACAGAGATACCCAGGTACAGCTACTGCAGTTACAGAGATACGCAGGTACAGCTTCAGTTTCAGAGATATCCAGGTACAACGTCTTCAGTTACAGAGATACCCAGGTACAGCTTCAGTTACAGAGATACCCTGGTACAGCTTCGTCAGTTACAGTGATACCCAGGTACAGCATCTTCAGTTACAGAGATACCCAGGTACAGCTTCAGTTACAGCGATACCCAGGGACAGCTTCTTCAGTTACAGAGATACCCAGGTACAGCATCTTCAGTTACAGAGATACCCAGGTACATCTACTGCAGTTACAGTGATACCCAGGTACAGCTACTGCAGTTACAGAGATACGCAGGTACAGCTTCGGTTACAGAGATATCCAGGTACAACTTCTTCAGTTACAGAGATACCCAGGTACAGCTTCAGTTACAGAGATACCCTGGTACAGCTACTGCAGTTACAGAGATACCCAGGTACAGCTTCAGTTACAGTGATACCCAGGTACAGCTTCAGTTATTGAGATACCCAGGGACAGCTTCAGTTACAGAGATACCCAGGTACAGCTTCAGTTATTGAGATACCCAGGGACAGCTTCAGTTACAGAGATACCCTGGTACAGCTTCTTCAGTTATTGAGATACCCAGGGACAGCTTCAGTTACAGAGATACCCAGGTACAGCTTCTGTTACAGAGATACCCAGGTACAGCTTCAGTTATTGAGATACCCAGGGACAGCCTCAGTTACAGAGATACCCAGGTACAGCTTCTTCAGTTACAGAGATACCAAGGGACAGCTTCAGTTATTGAGATACCCAGAGACAGCTTCAGTTACAGAGATACCCAGGTACAGCATCTTCAGTTACAGAGATACCCAGGTACAGCTTCAGTTATTGAGATACCCAGGTACAGCTTCTTCAGTTACAGAGATACCCAGGTACAGCATCTTCAGTTACAGAGATACCCAGGTTCAGCATCTTCAGTTACAGAGATGTCCAGGTACAGCTTCAGTTACAGAGATACCCAGGTACATCTACTGCAGTTACAGCGATACCCAGGTACAGCATCTTCAGTTACAGAGATACCCAGGTACATCTACTGCAGTTACAGTGATACCCAGGTACAGCTACTGCAGTTACAGAGATACGCAGGTACAGCTTCGGTTACAGAGATATCCAGGTACAACTTCTTCAGTTACAGAGATACCCAGGTACAGCTTCAGTTACAGAGATACCCTGGTACAGCTACTGCAGTTACAGAGATACCCAGGTACAGCTTCAGTTACAGAGATACCCAGGTACAGCTTCAGTTATTGAGATACCCAGGGACAGCTTCAGTTATTGAGATACCCAGGTACAGCTTCAGTTACAGAGATACCCAGGTACAGCTTCAGTTATTGAGATACCCAGGGACAGCTTCAGTTACAGAGATACCCTGGTACAGCATCTTCAGTTACAGAGAAACCCAGGTACAGCTTCAGTTACAGTGATACCCAGGTACAGCTTCAGTTATTGAGATACCCAGGGACAGCTTCAGTTACAGAGATACCCAGGTACAGCATCTTCAGTTACAGAGAAACCCAGGTACAGCATCTTCAGTTACAGAGATACCCAGGTACAGCTTCATTTCTTGAGATACCCAGGGACAGCTTCAGTTACAGAGATACCCAGGTACAGCTTCTGTTACAGAGATACCCAGGTACAGCTTCAGTTATTGAGATACCCAGGGACAGCCTCAGTTACAGAGATACCCAGGTACAGCATCTTCAGTTACAGAGATACCCAGGTACAGCATCAGTTACAGAGATACCCTGGTACAGCTTCTTCAGTTACAGAGATACCCAGGTCCAGCTACTGCAGTTACAGAGATACGCAGGTACAGCTTCAGTTTCAGTGATATCCAGGTACAACTTCTTCAGTTACAGAGATACCGAGGTACAGCTTCAGTTACAGAGATACCCTGGTACAGCTTCTTCAGTTACAGTGATACCCAGGTACAGCTACTGCAGTTACAGAGATACACAGGTACAGCTTCGGTTACAGAGATATCCAGGTACAACTTCTTCAGTTACAGTGATACCCAGGTACAGCTTCAGTTACAGAGATACCCTGGTACAGCTTCTTCAGTTACAGAGATACCCAGGTACAGCTTCAGTTACAGAGATACCCTGGTACAGCTTCTTCAGTTACAGTGATACCCAGGTACAGCATCTTCAGTTACAGAGATACCCAGGTACAGCTTCAGTTACAGCGATACCCAGGGACAGCTTCTTCAGTTACAGAGATACCCAGGTACAGCTTCTTCAGTTACAGAGATACCCAGGTACATCTACTGCAGTTACAGCGATACCCAGGTACAGCATCTTCAGTTACAGAGATACCCAGGTACATCTACTGCAGTTACAGTGATACCCAGGTACAGCTACTGCAGTTACAGAGATACGCAGGTACAGCTTCGGTTACAGAGATATCCAGGTACAACTTCTTCAGTTACAGAGATACCCAGGTACAGCTTCAGTTACAGAGATACCCTGGTACAGCTGCTGCAGTTACAGAGATACCCAGGTACAGCTTCAGTTACAGTGATACCCAGGTACAGCTTCAGTTATTGAGATACCCAGGGACAGCTTCAGTTACAGAGATACCTAGGTACAGCTTCAGTTATTGAGATACCCAGGGACAGCTTCAGTTATTGAGATACCCAGGGACAGCTTCAGTTACAGAGATACCCAGGTACAGCTTCACTTACAGAGATACCCTGGTACAGCTTCTTCAGTTACAGAGATTCCGAGGTACAGCATCTTCAGTTACAGAGATACCCAGGTACAGCTTCTGTTACAGAGATACCCAGGTACAGCTTCAGTTATTGAGATACCCAGGGACAGCCTCAGTTACAGAGATACCCAGGTACAGCTTCTTCAGTTACAGAGATACCAAGGTACAGCTTCAGTTACAGAGATACCCAGGTTCAGCATCTTCAGTTACAGAGATGTCCAGGTACAGCTTCAGTTACAGAGATACCCAGGTACATCTACTGCGGTTACAGAGATACCCAGGTACAGCATCTTCAGTTACAGAGATACCCAGGTACATCTACTGCAGTTACAGTGATACCCAGGTACAGCTACTGCAGTTACAGAGATACGCAGGTACAGCTTCGGTTACAGAGATATCCAGGTACAACTTCTTCAGTTACAGAGATACCCAGGTACAGCTTCAGTTACAGAGATACGCTGGTACAGCTACTGCAGTTACAGAGATACCCAGTTACAGCTTCAGTTACAGTGATACCCAGGTACAGCTTCAGTTATTGAGATACCCAGGGACAGCTTCAGTTACAGAGATACCCAGGTACAGCTTCAGTTACAGAGATACCCAGGTACAGCTTCAGTTATTGAGATACCCAGGGACAGCTTCAGTTATTGAGATACCCAGGGACAGCTTCAGTTACAGAGATACCCAGGTACAGCATCTTCAGTTACAGAGAAACCCAGGTACAGCTTCAGTTACAGTGATACCCAGGTACAGCTTCAGTTATTGAGATACCCAGGGACAGCTTCAGTTACAGAGATACCCAGGTACAGCTTCAGTTTCCGAGATACCCAGGTACAGCATCTTCAGTTACAGAGATACCCAGGTACAGCTTCATTTCTTGAGATACCCAGGGACAGCTTCAGTTACAGAGATACCCAGGTACAGCTTCAGTTACAGAGATACCCAGGTACAGCTTCTTCAGTTACAGTGATACCCAGGTACAGCATCTTCAGTTACAGAGATGTCCAGGTACAGCTTCAGTTACAGAGATACCCAGGTACATCTACTGCAGTTACAGCGATACCCAGGTACAGCTACTTCAGTTACAGAGATACCCAGGTACATCTACTGCAGTTACAGAGATATCCAGGTACAACTTCTTCAGTTACAGAGATACCCAGGTACAGCTTCAGTTACAGAGATACCCTGGTACAGCTACTGCAGTTACAGAGATACGCAGGTACAGCTTCAGTTACAGAGATACCCTGGTACAGCTTCTTCAGTTACAGTGATACCCAGGTACAGCTACTGCAGTTACAGAGATACGCAGGTACAGCTTCGGTTACAGAGATATCCAGGTGCAACTTCTTCAGTTACAGAGATACCCAGGTACAGCTTCTGTTACAGAGATACCCAGGTACAGCTTCTTCAGTTTCAGAGATACCCAGGTACAGCATCTTCAGTTACAGAGATATCCAGGTACAGCTTCTTCAGTTACAGCAATACCCAGGTACAGCTTCAGTTACAGCGATACCCAGGTACAGCATCTTCAGTTACAGCGATACCCAGGTACAGCATCTTCAGTTACAGAGATATCCAGGTACAGCATCTTCAGTTACAGAGATACGCAGGTACAGCTTCGGTTACAGAGATACCCAGGTACAGCTTCAGTTCCAGAGATACCCAGGTGCAGCTTCAGTTACAGAGATACTCAGGGACAGTTTCAGTTACAGGGATACCCAGGGACAGCTTCAGTTACAGAGATAGCCTGGGACAGCTTCAGTTCCAGAGATACCCAGGTACAACCTCTTTAGTTACAAAGGCTGGTCAGTGAGTACAAGGGGCATTTGGTGTTTCTCTACGTGTGGCAGGCCTGGCCCATTCCCCTTGTGATCCTGGACTGATCATCCCAACAATCACCTCGTTCAGTCTGGAGGTTTGAAGAGGTAAGTACGGATTGGGACCATCAAGGATAAAGACACTGTGAGGACTTAGTGGAAGGATCTCATCAACCAAGACACAGTCCTCGACTTTGACTAAAGCATGCTGCCTGCTCCAGTTTCAGCATGGTCTGACCAGACATATTTGGAGAGACCTTCGAACACCTTGGAACTGACAAAGCAAAGGAATCCCCCCCCCAAAGGAGTTAACTATGGCAGGGAAGCAGTCTTACCTTAGCCATATCACCTCACTGCCCCATCTGGAAGGGGCAGAGTTTGCTCAGAAACCTTTGAGGTATTCACTGCAACCACCTTTGCAAAAGGAGATAAGGCCAACTGTGATAACAAGAGATAAATCCCCCTGCCAACTGTCATAGTCCAGGGGCATTATGAACATGCTCCTCAACTGCCTGCCCACTTTGGCTGAACTGCTCCTCCTGGAGTCACAATGCAGATTCTGTCCATCAGGAGGCACTGTAGACATGATCTCAACAACAAGACATACCTAAGAAAATGACCTAGACCCATGGATCTCTTTGACCCTGTTGCTGAATGGAGTGTCCTCCTCAAGAATGGCTTCCCACAAACGCCCATCACCATTGCCATCTGCTGACAGCTGTGATCCTCAGGAACTGATCTACCACAAACCCAACACTGGGTCAAGCAGTCACTCCACCAACAACTCTCTCCATCCTCCTGATCATGGCGCTCCAGTCCTGCTCTGGAGTGGAGCTGGCCTGGATGATGAATGGAAAACTATTTACCCCAATCCAGCGGCAAAGCCAGTCTAACCACTGTCACTGAGCTGTGACTGGCAAACTGCCCACCAGAGACTGCACTCAGGCCTGGTGCAGAGACGGAGGTGGGCTATGAGAGATTGGGCTTGAGCTTGAAATTGGATGATAAATATCTCTAGGTTGCTTGTTCACATCACACAGCACTCTCCTCATCCCCAGCTTCCATGAGTCATGGTGAGACAGTCAACAATGTGGATCAATTCTCAGAACCTCCTGTCAGTGAGGATAGACACGGTCAAGGAAACTTCACATCGAATGGAGTTTGCCAGTGCAGCCTTGGAACAGGACCTGTGATGACAAAGACCTCAGACCAACACCAAGTTCTGGGGCGACATGAGCAGGAGAAGAAGCTGGGTTAGATACCGTTCTGAGGGCTAGAGGGATCAAAGGGTGTAGGGCAAAAGCAAGAATAGGGGACTGATTTGATTGATCAGCCATGATCCTACTGAATGGTAGAGCAGTTTGCAAATGACACCAAAGTTGGAGGTGTAGTGGACACCAAAGAGGGTTACCTCAGATTACAATGGGATTTTGACCAGATGGGCCAATGGGCTGAGAAGTGGCAGATGGAGTTTAACTCAGATAAACGCAAAGTGCTGCATTTTGGGAAAGCAAATCTTAGCAGGGCTTATACACTTAATGGTAAGGTCCTAGGGAGCTGCCAGAGGATGTGGTGGAGGATGGTACAATTGCAGCATTTAAGAGGCATTTGGATGGGTATATGAATAGGAAGGGTTTGGAGGGATGTGGGCCGGGCACTGGCAGGTGGGACTAGATTGGGTTGGAATATCTGGTCAACATGGACGGGTTGGACCGAAGGGTCTGTTTCCGTGCTGTACATCTCTAGGGCTGAATGGCCTTACTCCTGCTCTTACTTTCAGTGTTACCGTTTGTTTGTATTCACTCACGGGAGGAGGGTGGTGCGGGCTGGGCTAGCATTTACTGCCCAGTGAACACTTGGGAGTCATAGAGATGTTCATCACAGAAACAGACCCTTCGGTCCAACCCGTCCATGCCGACCAGATATCCCAACCCAATCTAGTCCCACCTGCCAGCACCCAGCCCATATTCCTCTAAACCCTTCCTATTCATATACCCATCCAGATGCCTCTTAAATGTTGCAATTGTACCAGCCTCCACCACTTCCTCTGGCAGCTCATTCCATTCACGATTCACCCTCTGCGTGAAAAAGTTGCCCCTTAAATCTCTTTTAAATCTTTCCCCTCTCACCGTAAACCTATGCCCTCTAGTTCTGGACTCCCCCACCCCAGGGAAAAGACTTTGTCTATTTATTCTCTCCATGCCCCTCATGATTTTGTAAACCTCTGTAAAGTCTCCCCTCAGCCTCCAACGCTCCAGGGAAAACAGCCCCAGCCTGTTCAGCCTCTCCCTATAGCTCAAATCCTCCAACCCTGGCAACATCCTTGTAAATCTTTTCTGAACCCTTTCAAGTTTCATAACATCGTTCCAATAGGAAGGAGACCAGAATTGCACGCAATATTCCAACAGTGACCTAACCAATGTCCTGTACAGCCACAACATGACCTCCCAACTCCTGTACTCAATACTCTGACCAATAAAGGAAAGCATACCAGACGCTGCCTTCACTATCCTATCTACCTGTGACTCCACTTTCAAAGAGCTATGAACCCGCAATCCAAGGTCTCTTTGTTCAGCAACACTCCCCAGGACCCCAGGTCAATCACATAGCTGTAGGCCTGGAGTCACATGTGGGCTATTACACACACACACACACACTCATATACACATGTACATTCAATCACACAGATGCACACCCATGCGCGCGCATGCACACACACACACACTATTCACATACAAATGGATTCTCACACTTACACTTATACACACATACACACTCACACACACACAGATGCACACACATGCGCATACACACACACACAAATAGGCACACATTCACACACACACACACACACACACACATGCACATTCACACACAGATATACACACACACACACAATCACACACACTCACTCACTCACTCAACAGACTCATGCAGTGGGGAAAGGTCAGCTCAATGTCGTGGAGATGGGGTGGGAGTTGGGATGGGGGTAGTGGGAGTGAGAGGCTGTGGGTGATTGTTAGACCAGTGGGATGTTTTGGCAGCATGAGATCTGCCTTTGACTTTCATTAATTCACTGGATTTTCAATTCCCTGCAGCTCTCTCAAACAGAACCTTCCCTACCTAATGGACCCACACTTGCAGTTTCATTTAACATTCTTAAAACCCTTTCTATGTTTCTCTGAAAATCAGTTATTTTTAAACATAAAATATTCATTAGGTCATCTGTTGATGTTAAAGTGGAGAACCAGTAGATTTCTGTCAGTGATTGAATACAAGAAGTGGAGAAGGCCATTCAGCCCCTCGGCTGTGCCCTACCTTTCAGTTTGATCCCGATGGACCGGTTCCTCCTGGGCCGGTCCCTTATGGAGTAAAGCATTAGAGCATGGAAGCATCAAACTGGGTATTTCCCAACTACAAAGCAACAATAAATCAACAACAACAACTCATATTTACATAGCGGCTTCAATTCTTATTAGATAGTCCCTCAGGTTCGAGGTGGATTAGCTTCCCCCAGGTTCGGTCATTTCTCTGATGGCTAATGACAATACCCTTTACTCATTGATGGGATGAGGGTGTCACTGACAGGGCCAGTATTTATTGCCCATCCCTAATTGCCCAGAGGACAGTTATGAGTCAATCCCATTGCTGTGGGTCTGGAGTCACATGTAGGCCAGACCAGGTAAGGATGGTAGATTTCCTTCCCTCAAGGACATTAGTGACCAAGATGGGATTTTCCGACAATTGGCAATGGATTCACGGTCACCATTAGACTTTTTAATTCCAGATATTTATTGAATTCAAATTCCACCATCTGCAGTGGTGGGATTCGAACCTGGGTCCCCAGAACATTGCTTGGGTCTCTGGATTAACAGCTGAAAATGTTGCTGGAAAAGCGCAGCAGGTCAGGCAGCATCCAAAGAACAGGAAATTCGACGTTTCGGGCATAAGCCCTGCATCAGGAATGAAGCTTCATCAGCTTATGCCCGAAACGTCGATTCTCCTGCTCCTTGGATGCTGCCTGACCTGCTGCGCTTTTCCAGCAACACATTTTCAGCTCTGATCTCCAGCATCTGCAGACCTCAGATTCTTATTAGAGAGTCCCTCAGGTTCGAGGTGGATTAGCTTCCCCCAGGTTCGGTCATTTCTCTGATGGCTAATGACAATACCCTTTACTCATTGATGGGATGAGGGCGGCACGGTGGCACAGTGGTTAGCACTGCTGCCTCACAGCACCAGAGACCCGGGTTCAATTCCCGCCTCAGGCGACTGACTGTGTGGAGTTTGCACGTTCTCCCTGTGTCTGCGTAGGTTTCCTCCGGGTGCTCCGGTTTCCTCCCACAGTCCAAAGATGTGCGGGTCAGGTGAATTGGCCATGCTAAATTGCCCATAGTGTTAGGTAATGGGTAAATGTAGGGGTATGGGTGGGTTGCGCTTCGGCGGGTCGGTGTGGACTTGTTGGGCCGAAGGGCCTGTTTCCACACTGTAAGTAATCTAATCTCACTTTCTCCTCTCTGGATTAACAGTCCCAGCGATACTGCCACTGGACCATTCCCTCCCCCCTGCATTCTGCGGACTCCGTTACATAAGTTGGGATGGTGGGGAACACATTGGCTGGACAATGTGGTTCCAGGCTCCAGGGTCTCTCCCAGCAAAGCCTCCCGAGGTGTTTAGCGCCTTCCTGACTGACCTCTTCCACTTCGGTTGGTCACACACCAGGGTTGCCCATTCTTTGGCCGAGAGGACATCCCTAAAGTGTTTCTGCTGTCCCCCCGGGACCCTCCCTCTGCGACCGGAGAGATCCCAGAGGGTTGGACAAGGTTACAGAGTCGGGGAGGGACAGGTCAGGGTGGGATTCAGAAACAAGCTGGGAACAGAAGGAATCCATTGGACTTCTCAAGCCTGCTCCACTACTCCACAAGATCTGGTTCTTTGACTCTGAGTCAGGAATCTATCCAGCTCTGACTCTAAAGTATTCGATAGCCTTTCCTGCACCACCTTCTGGAGCTAGAACTCACACAACACCAGGTTACAATCCAACTGGTTTGTTTAAAGTCACAAGCTTTCAGAGCGCTGCTCCTTCATCAGGTGAACCTCCGAAAGCTTGGGATTTCAAATAAACCTGTTGGACTGTAACCTGGTGTTGTGGGACTTTAGACTTTGTCCAGCCCAGTCCAGCACCTCCACATCATCGCTTCTGAAGTGGGGGAGGGGGGAGTCAAAGTTGTCCAACCGTCTGGAAAGAAGCTCAGTTTGTCCAATCTTTCCCCATCAAACAACCCCCTCATTCCAGATACAAACCTCCTGGAAACCAGCTCCAATGTATTTACACCCTCCCTTTAAAAAGGAGACGAGAATACTCTCAGTATTCGGGTTGTTTAGATTACTTACAGTGTAGAAACAGGCCCTTCGGCCCAACAAGTCCACACTGACCGCTGAAGTGCAACCCACCCATACCCCTACATTTACCCCTTACCTAACACTACGGGCAATTTAGCATGGCCAATTCACCTGACCCGCACATCTTTGGACTGTGGGAGGAAACCAGAGCACCCGGAGGAAACCCACGCAGACACGGGGAGAACGTGCAAACTCCACACAGTCAGTCGCCTGAGGTGGGAATTGAACCCGGGTCTCTGACGCTGTGAGGCAGCAGTGCTAACCACTGTGCCACCCCCAAGTATGAGAATTTTATACTTCACAATTAAATTCAACATCAAGACACGATTGAGTCGTTGCCAGAAATCTAGCTGAAAATTAAGTTGTTACATTTGACCATCGAAGCCTGGAGACCACATTTCTGATCTTTCTGGGTCATTCCAACTTGAACATAATACCGGATATCTCTTCACTGAGCGCTTTACAACAACATCAGTCTGTGACCACTGCAGCTAAACAAATTCAGGCCTCTCCTAATCTACAGGGACAGGTCCTCATAATATCTTCCTTGCTCATGGTAAATTTCACAATGAGACTTGAAGGCTGTACTCCAGCACTGGACTGGCGTTCAGCACAGTACGGACGTTACTTAACAGCAGTGCGACAGTAATAAAAACGGAACTGTCCTGGGAAATTATTGTGAGTAAATATCTCGCTGCCCAGGAGCTTGCACTGGAGAGAGCAGGCTGCATGATAACACTGAGCAGGAATAAGCTGGAAACGGCAGTCAGTGCAGGGGAGTGGGAATTAAGACGAGTTAATTATTGGACGAAGAACATCCAGAGCCCAACTGGCATTGAACTGAACAATCATTGAGAATTAAGGAATAAACCTGTGACCAATTAATCTCCAAATCCCCTGCAGCTTTTGACTGCTGCATTCAGAATTCATTAACTGTTTCCTCTTTGCCTCCGGAAAGCATCAAATTATTTGACTCATTGATTTGTAAGTGTTTCTCTTGAAACTGCAGTTTAGTAGAGAGAGCAGAGAAAGAAACATGCACATTTCACAATTTTAGGCCAATCCCAAATTGCTGTATCATCAGTAATGTATCCTTTTCAACAGTTGTAATATGACAGGACATTGTTATCGTTGATCCCTGGGATGTGAGTGTGGCTGTTCTTCCCTAATTGCCCCCTGAGAAGGTGGGAATGAGCTACCTCAAACTTCTGCGGTCTTTGGAGCATTGTTAGGAAGTGAATCCCAGCAACAGTGAAGGAACGGCGATATATTTCCAAGTCAGGAGGGTGTGTGGCCCGGAGGGGAACTTGCAGGGGGTGGTGTTCCCATGGATCTGCTACCTTTGTCCTTCTAGATGGAAGTGGGCATGGGTTTGGAAGGTATTACTGATAGACAGATGACCTGCTCTTTGGTGATGTTGGCTGAGTAATAAACATTGAACAGGCCAAGGGGGAGAGAGATGTTCAGAGTATCCAAGTCTTTGACAGGCTTGGGTTTGTGCTGTGATGTGTAAGATGTTTTGGGTATTCAGAATGTTGGGGTATTTGCTGTGTTCAAGCTGTGCTGCTTGAGATTTGGAATATGGGGATGTATGGTTCATGGTGGGGAGGGGGGTGGTGTCAGGGAGCGTTGTGATATTCGGAGTGTGATGTCTGTGGTATAAGGGTATGGGTTTCAGAATGTTCTAAGGATTTCTGATGTAGGGTTCAAGGTATCTGTGGTGTTCAGGGTGTGGGGTTCAGGGTGTGGCGTTTGGGTGTGGGGTTCAGGGTGTGGGGTTCAGGGTGTGGCGTTTGGGTGTGGGGTTCAGGGTGTGGGGTTCAGGGTGGGTTTTGGGTGTGGGGTGCAGGGTTTGGGTGTGGGGTCCAGGGTGTGGGTGTGGGGTTCAGGGTGTGGGCTCTGGGAGTGGGGTTCAGGGTGTGGGCTCTGGGAGTGGGGTTCAGAGTGTGAGGTTTGGGGTGTGGGGTTCAGGGTGTGGGGTTCGGGTGTGGGGTGTGGGGTTCAGGGTGTGGGGTTCAGGGTGTGGGGTTCGGGGTTTGGATGTGAGGTTCAGGGTGTGGGATTTGGGTGTGGGGTTCAGGGTGTGGGGTTCGGGGTTTGGGTGTGAGGATCAGGGTGTGAGATTCAGGGTTTGGGGGTGATGGTTTGGGTGTGGGGTTCAGGGTGTGGGGTTCAGGGTGTGGGGTTCGGGGTTTGGGGGTGATGGTTTGGGTGTGGGGTTCAGGGTGTGGGGTTCGGGGTTTGGGGGTGATGGTGTGGGGTTCAGGGTGTGGGGTTTGGGGTTCAGGGTGTGGGGTTCAGGGTGTGGGGTTCAGGGTGTGGGGTTCGGGTGTGGGGTTTGGGGTTTGGGGGTGATGGTTTGGGTGTGGGGTTCGTGGTGTGGGGTTCGTGGTGTGGGGTTCGTGGTGTGGGGTTCGTGGTGTGGGATTTGGGTGTGGGGTTCGGGTGCGATTTTCAGGGTGCGATTTTTTGGGTGTGGGGTTCAGGGTGTGGGGTTCGTGGTGTGGGGTTCAGGGTGTGATGGTTTGGGTGTGGGGTTCAGGGTGTGGGGTTCAGGGTGTGGGGTTCAGGATGTGATGGTTTGGGTGTGGGGTTCAGGGTGTGATGGTTTGGGTGTGGGGTTCAGGGTGTGATGGTTTGGGTGTGGGGTTTGGGGTGTGGGGTTCAGGGTGTGATGGTTTGGGTGTGGGGTTTGGGGTGTGGGGTTCAGGGTGTGATGGTTCAGGGTGTGATGGTTCAGGGTGTGGGGTTCTGGGTGTGATGGTTTGGGTGTGGGGTTCAGGGTGTGGGGTTCAGGGTGTGGGGTTCGGGGTGTGAGGGTTCGGGGTGTGGGGTTCAGGGTGTGGGGTTCGGGGTGTGAGGGTTCGGGGTGTGGGGTTCAGGGTGTGGAATTCAGCGTGTGGGGTTTGCGTGTGGGGTTTAGGGCGTGGGTCTGGGGTGTGGGGTTCAGGGTATTTATGATGTTCAGGGTGTGGGGTTCAGGGTATTTATGATGTTTGGGGTGTGGGGTTCAGGGTGTGATGGTTTGGGTGTGGGGCTCAGGGTGTGGGGTTCAGGGTGTGATGGTTTGGGTGTGGGGTTCAGGGTGTGATGGTTCAGGGTGTGATGGTTCGGGGTGTGATGGTTCGGGGTGTGATAGTTCGGGGTGTGATGGTTCGGGGTGCGATGGTTCGGGGTGTGAGGGTTCAGGGTGTGGGGTTCAGGGTGTGGAATTCAGCGTGTGGGGTTTGCGTGTGGGGTTTAGGGCGTGGGTCTGGGGTTGGGGTTCAGGGTATTTATGATGTTCAGGGTGTGGGGTTCAGGGTATTTATGATGTTTGGGGTGTGATGGTTCAGGGTGTGATGGTTTGGGTGTGGGGTTCTGGGTGTGATGGTTTGGGTGTGGGGTTCAGGGTGTGGGGTTCAGGGTGTGGGG
This sequence comes from Hemiscyllium ocellatum, assembly GCF_020745735.1. NCBI lineage: Eukaryota > Metazoa > Chordata > Chondrichthyes > Orectolobiformes > Hemiscylliidae > Hemiscyllium > Hemiscyllium ocellatum. The sequence goes on from NC_083421.1 coordinate 61,934,354, forward strand.
TTCAGGGTGTGGGGTTCAGGGTGTGATGGTTTGGGTGTGGGGTTCAGGGTGTGATGGTTTGGGTGTGGGGTTCAGGGTGTGGGGTTCGGGGTGTGATGGTTTGGGTGTGGGGTTCAGGGTGTGATGGTTTGGGTGTGGGGTTCAGGGTGTGATGGTTCAGGGTGTGGGGTTCAGGGTGTGATGGTTCAGGGTGTGGGGTTCAGGGTGTGATGGTTCAGGGGGTGGGGTTCGGGGTGTGATGGTTTGGGGTGTGAGGGTTCAGGGTGTGATGGTTCAGGGTGTGGGGTTCTGGGTGTGGGGCTCAGGGTGTGTGGTTTGGGGTTCAGGGTGTGGAATTCAGCGTGTGGGGTTTGCGTGTGGGGTTTAGGGTGTGGGTCTGGGGTGTGGGTTTCAGGGTATTTATGATGTTCAGGGTGTGGGGTTTGGGGTGTGGGGTTCAGGGTATTTATGATGTTCAGGGTGTGGGGTTTGGGGTGTGGGGTTCAGGGTGTGGGGTTTGGGGTGTGGGGTTCAGGGTATTTATGATGTTCAGGGTGTGGGGTTTGGGGTGTGGGGTTCAGGGTGTGGGGTTTGGGGTGTGGGGTTCAGGGTATTTATGATGTTCAGGGTGTGGGGTTCAGGGTATTTATGATGTTTGGGGTGTGGGGTTCAGGGTGTGATGGTTTGGGTGTGATGGTTTGGGTGTGATGGTTTGGGTGTGATGGTTCGGGGTGTGGGGTTCGGGTGTGATGGGTTCAGGGTGTGATGGTTTGGGTGTGGGGTTCAGGGTGTGATGGTTTGGGTGTGTTGGTTCGGGGTGTGGGGTTTGGGTATGGGGTTCAGGGTGTGATGGTTCAGGGTGTGATGGTCTGGGTGTGGGGCTCAGGGTGTGTGGTTTGGGGTTCAGGGTGTGGAATTCAGCGTGTGGGGTTTGCGTGTGGGGTTTAGGGTGTGGGTCTGGGGTGTGGGTTTCAGGGTATTTATGATGTTCAGGGTGTGGGGTTTGGGGTGTGGGGTTCAGGGTATTTATGATGTTCAGGGTGTGGGGTTCAGGGTGTGGGGTTTGGGGTGTGGGGTTCAGGGTATTTATGATGTTCAGGGTGTGGGGTTTGGGGTGTGGGGTTCAGGGTGTGGGGTTTGGGGTGTGGGGTTCAGGGTATTTATGATGTTCAGGGTGTGGGGTTCAGGGTATTTATGATGTTTGGGGTGTGGGGTTCAGGGTGTGATGGTTTGGGTGTGATGGTTTGGGTGTGATGGTTCGGGGTGTGGGGTTCGGGTGTGATGGGTTCAGGGTGTGATGGTTTGGGTGTGGGGTTCAGGGTGTGATGGTTTGGGTGTGTTGGTTCGGGGTGTGGGGTTTGGGTATGGGGTTCAGGGTGTGATGGTTCAGGGTGTGATGGTCTGGGTGTGGGGTTCAGGGTGTGATGGTTTGGGTGTGGGGTTCTGGGTGTGGGGTTCTGGGTGTGATGGTTTGGGTGTGGGGCTCAGGGTGTGATGGTTTGGGTGTGGGGTTCAGGGTGTGATGGTTCAGGGTGTGATGGTTCAGGGTGTGATGGTTCAGGGTGTGGGGTTCAGGGTGTGATGGTTTGGGTGTGATGGTTCGGGGTGTGGGGTTTGGGTATGGGGTTCAGGGTGTGATGGTCTGGGTGTGGGGTTCTGGGTGTGGGGTTCTGGGTGTGGGGTTCTGGGTGTGGGGTTCTGGGTGTGGGGTTCAGGGTGTGATGGTCTGGGTGTGGGGTTCTGGGTGTGGGGTTCAGGGTGTGATGGTTTGGGTGTGGGGCTCAGGGTGTGATGGTTTGGGTGTGGGGTTCAGGGTGTGATGGTTTGGGTGTGGGGTTCAGGGTGTGATGGTTCAGGGGGTGGGGTTCTGGGTGTGAGGGTTCTGGGTGTGGGGTTCAGGGTGTGTGGTTTGGGTTTGGGGTTCAGGGTGTGGAATTCAGCGTGTGGGGTTTGCGTGTGGGGTTTAGGGCGTGGGTCTGGGGTGTGGGGTTCAGGGTATTTATGATGTTCAGGGTGTGGGGTTCAGGGTGTGATGGTTCGGCGTGTGATGGTTCGGGGTGTGATGGTTCAGGGTGTGGGGTTCTGGGTGTGGGGTTCAGGGTGTGTGGTTTGGGTTTGGGGTTCAGGGTGTGGAATTCAGTGTGTGGGGTTTGCGTGTGGGGTTTAGGGTGTGGTTCTGGGGTGTGGGTTTCAGGGTATTTATGATGTTCAGGGTGTGGGGTTTGGGGTTCAGGGTATTTATGATGTTCAGGGTGTGGGGTTCAGGGTATTTATGATGTTCAGGGTGTGGGGTTCAGGGTATTTCTGATGTTCAGGGTGTGGGGTTTGGGGTGTGGGGTTCAGGGTATTTATGATGTTCAGGGTGTGGGGTTCAGGGTATTTATGATGTTCAGGGTGTGGGGTTTGGGGTGTGGGGTTCAGGGTGTGGGGTTTGGGGTGTGGGGTTCAGGGTATTTATGATGTTCGGGGTGTGGGGTTCAGGGTATTTATGATGTTCGGGGTGTGGGGTTCAGGGTATTTATGATGTTCAGGGTGTGGGGTTTGGGGTGTGGGGTTCAGGGTGTGGGGTTTGGGTGTGATGGTTTGGGTGTGATGGTTCGGGGTGTGGGGTTCGGGTGTGATGGGTTCAGGGTGTGGGGTTTGGGTATGGGGTTCAGGGTGTGATGGTTCAGGGTGTGATGGTCTGGGTGTGGGGTTCTGGGTGTGATGGTTTGGGTGTGGGGTTCAGGGTGTGATGGTTCAGGGTGTGATGGTTCAGGGTGTGGGGTTCAGGGTGTGGGGTTCAGGGTGTGATGGTTCAGGGTGTAGGGTTCAGGGTGTGATGGTTCAGGGGGTGGGGTTCAGGGTGTGATGGTTCAGGGTGTGGGGTTCGGGGTGTGAGGGTTCGGGGTGTGAGGGTTCTGGGTGTGGGGTTCAGGGTGTGGAATTCAGCGTGTGGGGTTTGCGTGTGGGGTTTAGGGCGTGGGTCTGGGGTGTGAGGTTCAGGGTATTTATGATGTTCAGGGTGTGGGGTTCAGGGTATTTATGATGTTTGGGATGTGGGGTTCAGGGTGTGATGGTTTGGGTGTGGGGTTCAGGGTGTGGGGTTCAGGGTGTGGGGTTCAGGGTGTGATGGTTCAGGGTGTGATGGTTCAGGGTGTGATGGTTCAGGGTGTGATGGTTCGGGGTGTGATGGTTCGGGGTGTGATGGTTCGGGGTGTGATGGTTCGGGGTGTGATGGTTCAGGGTGTGGGGTTCAGGGTGTGTGGTTTGGGTTTGGGGTTCAGGGTGTGGAATTCAGCGTGTGGGGTTTGCGTGTGGGGTTTAGGGTGTGGGTCTGGGGTGTGGGTTTCAGGGTATTTATGATGTTCAGGGTGTGGGGTTCAGGGTATTTCTGATGTTCAGGGTTTGGGGTGTGGGGTTCAGGGTATTTATGATGTTCAGGGTGTGGGGTTCAGGGTATTTATGATATTCAGGGTGTGGGGTTTGGGGTGTGGGGTTTGGGGTGTGGGGTTTGGGGTGTGGGGTTTGGGGTGTGGGGTTTGGGGTGTGGGGTTCGGGGTGTGGGGTTCAGGGTGTGGGGTTCCGGGTATTTATGATGTTCAGGGTGTGGGGTTTGGGGTGTGGGGTTCAGGGTATTTATGATATTCAGGGTGTGGGGTTCAGGGTGGTTGCAATATTTGGTGTCATGGCTAAGGAGTTCAGGGTGTGTTGAAGATTATGGAGAGGTTCCTATCTCTCTCACAATTACCTCTGTGTGCTCTGTGAGTTCTTTACCTCCCAGTGGGCCATCTTTTTTTCAGGAACTAAACATTCCAACAGCTTTGATGATTTTCTCCCACAGAGAGGTGAAACATCTCCATATAACAGAACCTTCTGTCAACAGCTCCTGGTCCTTAAGCTGTCAGCTGCTGTGTGAGCACAGGTGTGATCCTCTCACTAAACACCGCAATCCAACACTTCCAGCATTTGGACGAGAGATTCACACGATTCAAGGACACAGCTAATTATCCGCCAGGTACAGTGCTGCGTGATGGCAGATGTTAAGTAAATATTTTATGCGTTGGCTGCATTTAACTTTTCTTTTGCTCTGAATAATGTCTAAATTTGATTTATAACAAAAATGTATTGATCTGAATTATAATTGGCTTCAAGCTCTTGTGTCACATTCAGAAATGGGAGTTAGGAAGTTGGACTCAATTAATAAGGTTGATTGATCAACAAGGATAATAAGTTCGTTAAGAGCAGAAGTCCCACCAGGAATGAGAACAAATTATGAGGCATGCAGAGTGTGAGGATCTCCGTATTTCAGTGGGTTTAGGTTAGTGTGACTCACTATCCCGGAAACAGAACGCTGTAGGTTCAACCTCCACTTAGAATCATTGAGTCATAGAGATGTACAGCACGGAAACAGACCCTGTGGTTCAACACATCCACGCCAACCAGATATCCCAACCCAATCTAGTCCCATCTGTCAGCATTTGGCCCACGTCCCTCCAAACTCTTCCTATTCGTATAGCCATCCAAATGCCTCTTAAATGTTGCAATTGTACCAGCCTCCACCACTTCCTCTGGCAGCTCATTCCATACACACACCACCCTCTGTGTGAAAACGTTGCCCCTTAGCTCTCTTTTATACCTTTCCCCTCTCACCCTGAATGCCATCTAGTTCTGGACTCCCCATCCACAGGGAAAAGACTTGTCTATTCACCCTATTCATGCCCCTCATGATTTTATAAACCTCTATAAAGTCACCCCTCAGCCTCCGACACACCAGGGAAAACAGCCCCAGCCTATTCAGCCTCTCCCTGTAGCTCAAACCCTCCAACTCTGGCAACATCCTTGTAGATCCTTTCTGAATCCTTTCACACCATCTTTCCTACATCATGATTTGGAGATGCCGATGTTGGACTGGGGTGTACTAGCTAGTGTGTTTCCAATTAAACCTGTTGGACTATAACCTGGTGTTGTGTGGTTTTTAGCTTTCCTATAGCAGGGAGACTAGAATTGAATGCAGAATTCCAAAAGGTCATTGATTTCAGCCTGTGAATGAGGTTGACATTCCCTGTGCAATACTGAGGGGATGCAGCACCGTCAGGAACTATTGAATCAAAACCCCAGCTATCCTGTCAACTGGAGGTTAAAGGAAAATGGTATACTCAAGTCTTTGACAATTAAATACATATGAATAAGGAGCAAGTAGGTTCATCGAGCATTCTCTGCCAGTCAATATGATCGTGGCTAACCTGAAATCTATCCTCCTACCTATCTTGCTTCCTTTCACCCCTTTATCGAGAATTTATTTACCTCCGCTGTAAAAAATATTCAAAGACTCTCCTTCCAACACCTTTTCAGGAATGCAGTTTCGTGACCCTCTGTGAGACAAATATTCACCCCAAGCTGTCTAAAGACGACATGCAGCTCAGCGAGTTACCAGTGTAAAGTAAGCTGCACACAAGGCTCTTCCTAATCAAAAGGCCCAGTCCCCTTCACTCTCCTGGTCCACTTCCCCCTCTTGGCTGCATTTATATAGGGCCTTGAACATAAAGAGCTCTCCACCATGAAGTGATTTTAGATCAGGTGACCCAAGGCTTGGTTGACGCACTGGATTTCAAACAACGTTTCAGAAGAGTTAGTGCAAAACAGAAGGCAGCAGGATATATTTAAATATATTCTCCCGTTGTACATACTGGAGTGGAGTGACTAATAAACTAACAACTGAGGCAGCTCGCCTCAAAACATAGTTACTGGTTCCCTCTCTAGTGAGAAGCCACAGACTATGGCTTTCCATTTTAAGATTTTATACAGATTCCAGCACTCAACACCCCACAAGCCCTCCAGGTACAATAAATCTGACAGCAAACTGAACATTTGACTTTCATCTCTATATTTATATGTATAATTTTAACATTAGTTCAATACACTTCCTGTCCTCAGAATTAAATCAGTAAATATTCCCCAGGAGAATGCAGCCAGGATTCTGAAAGCAATCTGAATATTTACAAAGAATGCAGACGGTTCAGAACTCTCTCAGTCCTCACTGTTCTTGGGCATCAGTAACGATCAGATAACAAGGTAGATCAGTTCAAGGGAAGCTCCCTTCACAGGAGAGAGCGAGCAATAGGAGGCTGTGTGGATCAGATGGGATGAATGAGGTAGGAATGCTGAGTGCAGACTATTAACAGCAGCACGAATCAAATGGGCCGAAGAGATTGTTGTTTGTGCTGAAACATTCTATGTCAGTTGATTAATAAATAATTTACTTTAGTGCAACGAAGAATTTAGGAGCAGCTGTGGGTCATTTGTTCCTGCTAGCCCTTCGTCATGGCTGATGTGATTGTGGGGACACACACATACACACAAACACACTCACACACACTTTTTCTCTCTCTCACATACACACACAGTTTCTCTCTCTCTCACACACATACAAACACATATCACACACATACACATGCACAGAGACACACATACACTCTCTCACACACACATACACTCTCATACAGACACACACACACACATGCACAATCTCACATACACACACACACAGTTATATACACACACACACTCTTCTCACACACACTCTCTCGCGCACACACACTCTCATACAGACACACACGCACAATCTCACAGACACATATATTCACACACACACACACACACACACACACACACACACACACACACACACACACACACACACACACACACACACACCCCTTTGAATTTCTTGTCCATGAAAAACCTAACTGAGCCTTGAATACATTAGAAGACCCAACCTCCATTACCTTCTGGAGAAGGGAAGTCCACCCTCTAGCTCTAACACCCACCTCTATCAACTTCACTGTACACTCGTTTCCTCCTGTGATTTCGTCCCAATTTGGGAGTGCTGGTTAAGTCATGCTCAGAGAGATAACCTGTTGGCTGACACGACATCAGATCTCCCTATTAGGTTAGCACACTCCCATTCCCAATAGCACTCTCCCCTTCCCCAAGCTCCCCGCTGTACGTGTGTCCAGTTCCAGTAAGAGGAACTCGGGTGACAGTTCCAGGCTGGTTACCTAACACTGTATTCTCTTATCCTCCCAGCAGGGACACCAGCTTGAAGAACTTTGACCATAACACTTTAATTCCTCTGTTCAGATACCCATGTGGTCTCTCCCCTCCTTTTCTCTGTAACATCCTTCCATACCCTATAGTGGACCTCTGATTCTGATCTCTTGCACATCCTTGATTTCTATCAGTTAGCCTTTGGTGACTGCACATTCTCGATTCGAAGCTTTGGGATTTCCTTCATGAGCCCCTCTCTCTCCTCACCACCCCCGTTCCCCCCCCCCCCCCCCTCTCTCTCTCTGTCTTTCTCTCTCTTTCCCCCCCCCCCCACTTCTCTCTCCCCCTCTCTGTCTGTCTGTCTGTCTGTCTCTCTCTCTATTCCTTTCAAATGCTCCTCCAGGAATCTCTGACCACTTGTCTTAGTCTCTCCTTATGTGGTTCAATGTCAAATAGCTTTTGATAACACCCATATGAACAACTTTGGTATGTTCTGTTTTGACTTATTTATTCCCAGGATGTATGACATTTATTGCCCATTCCTAATTGTCCTGGAGAAGGTCAGAACTCACATGACACCAGGTTATAGTCCAACAGGTTTATTTGAAATCACAAGCTTTCAGAGCACTGCTCCTTCATCAGCTGAAGTAGTCCATCAAGTGACATGAAGGAGCAACGCTTTGAAAGTTTGTGATTTCCAATAAACCTGTTTGAGGATGGCCTGGTGTTGTGTGACCTCTGACCTTGTCCACCCCAGTCCAACACTGGCACCTCCACATCATGTCCTGGAGAAGATGGGGTTGAACTGTTCATGTGGTACAGGAACGCCATACTTTTGTTAAGGTGGGAATTCTGGGCTCTTACTCAGGCAATGTTCTGAGGACATGGATTCAAATCCCACTGCAGCAGATGGTGGAGTTGGAATTCAATAAAATATTTGGAATCCAGAGTGTAACGGTGAAACCATTGTTGGTGATTGGAAAACTCCATCTGGTGCACTCTCGTCCTTTAGAGGGAGAAGTTGGCCATTCTTCTATGAACTGCTCTACGTGTGACTCCAGACCAACAGTGGACTCTTAACTGCCCCCAACAGTGGGCATTAAGTCCAGCAGCGCCCATGTCCCGTGAATGAAAAAATAGAAAATAATCTTGACCCAGTGACACAACAAGATCAGCAATATGATTCCGAGTCAGGACATTGTGTGACTTGGAGGGGACTTTGCCCGTGGTGGTGTTCCCATGCATCAGCTGCCCTTGCCTTTCGAGGTAGTAATTGCCGGAGGTTTGGAAGGTCTGCTATAGGAGCCTTGGTGAACTGTTGCAGTGAATTCTGTGGATGGTGTACACTGCTATGTGTTGGTGCTGAAGGGACTGTGTGGTTAAGGTGCCGAATGGAGAGTTGCCCAAGCCAACTGCTTTATCTTGGTGAATATTGCAACCTTTAAGTGTTGTGGGAGATGCACCTATCTGAGTGTATCCTATCATAATTTTCCAGTGACAGTGGGTATTCAGAGAATCGGGTATAACATTCCCTCTACACTGAGTGTGCGTTTCCGAACATTCTGATTGATGGCAGCACGCGATTTTGCAGCACTGAGTCACTACCATGCTCATACCTTGGAGGTCTGTCAAGCCCAAATGAAAATTGGAGAGCATGGTTATGTGACATGTCTGGTTAGTTTCTGGTTAAACATGTCAAATGTCACAGAACATGAACCTGGGTTACTCAACTGTAAGGAGCACCATGAGACTTTCACCTCCCTATATTGGCTTTTACTTCCCTCAAGAATCAAGACCAACTTCAAACTAGGGAATGGCAATGAGGAACCCTAGCCAAACTGGAATCAATGGGAATCAGGGGACAAATCTCTCCACTGGTTGGAGTCATATCTGGCATGTAGGAGTACCGTTGCGGATGGTGGAGGGTCAGTCATCTCAGCTCCAGGACATCTCTGCAAATGTTCCTCAGGGTAGTGTCCTAGGCCCAACCATCTTCAGCTGCTTCATCAATGACCTTCCCTCCATCATAAGGTCAGAAGTGGGGATGCTTGATGATTGCACAGTGTTCAGCACCATTCACAACTCCTCAGATACTGAAGCAGTCCACGGTCACATGCAGCAAGACCTGGACAATATCCAGGACAAGGGCAGCAGGTACATCACCACCTGCAGGCTCCTCTCAAAGCCACTCACTATCCTGACTTGGAAATATTGCACTGTTCCTTCAGTGCTGCTGGGTCAGGAACCTGGTACTGCCTCTTCAGTGGCATTGTGGGTGGATCAATAACCCAAGGATTGCACTGGTTCAAGAAGGCCACGCATCATCACTTTCTCAGGGACAACTAGGAAGGGGCAATAAATGCAGAGCCAGCTAGTGATGCCCAAGTCCCATGAGTGAATAAGCAAAAGCAGAGACTGGAAATAAAAACCCCAAAACCCAATCCACTTTACTGATGGAAGTGTGCCATTGCTGTCTGCTCTAACTGACTATGTGCTGCAGAAGCCCAACATTGCAACTGTCTGTTAACCTCTCCCCCAGTAATTCATTCAGTGATCCCAAACCTGGGACAGAAACAGCTCCACCCCATTCCAAATCCAGCTCTGAGCAATGAGGGATGGCCAATCAATGATGGTCTCCCCAGCGATGCCCACTTGAATAATGAGACAGACTGTGATTGGAGGGTTTGGGGACTGTATTATCCAACTGTTTATAGTTCATCTTCATTGATAACCAGCATCTGACTGACCTCAATCTGTGCTGACTATGGTTCGTGCATTTGTGCCAGTGTGAGTGTATGTGTCTGTATCTGTGTGTGAGTCTGGGTGTGAGTGTGAGTGTGTGTCTGTCTATATCTGTGTCTGTCTGTATCTGTGTGTATGTCTCTAGGTCTGAGTGTGTGTGTCAGTGTCTGCTTGTATCAGTATCTGTGTGCCTGTATGCGTCAGTGCCTGTATGTGTCTGTGTCATTGTCTGTGTATCTGTGTGTGTCTGTATGTGTGTTTGTATCTGTATGTGTGTCACTGTCAGTGTATCTGTGTGTGTGTGTGTGTCACTGTCAATGTATCTGTGTGTATCTATGTGTGTGTCACTGTCAGGGTATCTGTGTGTGTATCTATGTGTGTGTGTCACTGTCTGTGTATCTGTGTGTGTGTGTGTAACATGTGTTGTCCTACTTTTTCCTGTCACACTGCTACATTCCTGCTGCCCAGGAGAGGGTTTGAGAGGTTGGGAAGTGTTTTCTTCCCCTGGTTAAATATTCCCAGGGCAGGGCTGTACCTGAACACAGAGAGAGAGAGAGAGAGAGAGAGTTTTACTCCTAATGCACAGCCTGACTGTGGTGGGGGGCACACTCTCTGTCCAGCAGTTGCAGACCACAGCCTCTCGCTGTTCCTTCAGAGCTCCCCCTTCCCGGTTCCATTCTGCTGGGAGCTGGGGTGGTTACAGAGGGGGGAGGGAGGGAGGGAGGGAGCTGGGGAGGTTTGAGGGGGGAGGGAGGGAGCTGGGGAGGTTTGAGGGGGGAGGGAGGGAGCTGGGGTGGGCAGTATTTGAATGAGCCGCTGATGACACCTGGAAGGCGGCGAGGTGGAGGGGCTGAGGATGCAGGAGGCTGTTCCCTCTCTCTGCAGGGAGGCTGGGCTGGGCTGGGCTGGGCTGGGAGGGGAGGGGAGGGGAGGGGAGGGGAGCTGTGTGCACACTCCAGCTTCTCTAACCGGCTCCGGGAAGCAGCGGGGAAACTGTCTCCTGACCTCATCAGCATGTTCTCACAGAGCAGAAACCCCACTCCACTCTCCATCCACCCTGAGGGGGAGGGGGATTGTTCCTCGATGTCTTAGAGCCACCCTCTCCTTAGCTGTCTCTCCTTCCCTCTCTCTCTAATACCCTCCTTCCCTCTCTCTCTAATACCCTCCCTCCCTCCCTCTCTCTAATACCCTCCCTCCCTCTCTCTCTCCTTAATACCCTCCCTCTCTCTCTAATACCCTCACTCCCTCCCTCTCTCGGTGTCTACCTGGATCTCTGTTCTCCATACACTCACTCTATCATTCTCTCTATCATTCTTTCACTATTATCACGATCATTCTGTCTGTATCTCTCTATCACTCTCCATCATTCTTTCTCTATCACTTTCTCTATCACTTTCTCTCTCTGTCATTAGCATTCTGTCTCTCTCTCTATCATCCGCTGTCACTATCAGTCTCTGTATCTCTCCATCATTCTCTCTCAGTCTCTCAACCTCTATCACAATCATTCTCTCCGTCTCTCTATTATTTTTAATCCTCTGCCTCCACTACTCTCTCTCCCACCACATTCTCTCTCTCTCCCTTCACCACACTCTCTTTCCCACAACACACACACTCTCTCTCCCACCATATTCTCTCTCTCTCTCCCTCTCTCTCCCACCACATTCTCTCTCTCCCACCACACTCTGTCCCCCCGCCACTACACATACACACACACTCTCTCTCTCTCTCTCTCATCTCTCTCTCCCTCCCTCCCTCTGTGTGTGTGTGTGTGCTGTCTCTGGTCCAGTTGTGTTGAGCTCCGGATGAGGGAGCACATTCCCTGTTCCCTCTGAGTATGACGAATGGCCGGTGGAAAGGTGTGGATGGCATTCAGAGAGACCGCCCGGAGCCCAGCTCCCAGGTAAGTGATCCCAGGCTAGCACAGGGACGCGCAATTTCCCACATGTGCGACGGTTCAACCCTCTTGTCGGGGTTTGCAATTCGCTAATCATTTACTTTAGATTATTGGAGGATCGTATTCTCTGCAAAGCTGGAGGTTAGCTTATAACCGTGAGGAATTTCCTGCTGTTTATTTCAGGGTGAAATTAACATGGGTCAGTTTGCATGTGGAGATTAACCTGGGACGGTGTGTGTTTGGGAGCAGGGTATTGGGGTGACTGGGTAGGATTGGATTCTCGGTTTACTGTCCACTTCGAGAAAGTGTGACCTGGGTCAGGGCTCCTTCATTGTACCGACCGCCCAGCCCTGAAACCATCACGACTCATGAAACAGGGTTTTAAATAAGGAACCTGGGTTTTGGGAGCACCTATCACAGCCCCCCTGGGTGTCCCAAAGCGTCTTACAGTCAATCAAAGACCTGTGTTCTCGCTCTTGTCCTGCATTAGCGTCCCCTATATGCACAGCAAACTCCCATCAAAAAAACAGGAGAATCCCTTCCTGTGGAATTGATGAAGGGATAGATATTGGATGGACACAGGGATATCTCTCCCCTGTTCATCCATGGGGACCTTTGACACCCATGTGACAGGACACAACCTGGTTCTCATCTCAAAGACCAGCCCAGCACTGTGAGACTGAACTGCCTTACTTCTTAAGTCAAGAGGTAGAGTCACCATCGTCTTTATTGGTCAGTGCATGGAGTTGGGAGCTCATGTTGTGCCTGTACAGAACATTGGGTAGGCCACTTTGGGAATACTGCATGCAATTCTGGTCTCCCTGCTATAGGGAAGAAATTCCAACTTGAAAGGGTTCAGAAAAGATTTACAAGGATGTTGCCAGGGTTGGAGGATTTGAGCTACAGGGAGAGGCTGAGTAGGCTGGGGCTGTTTTCCCTGGAGCGTCGGAGGCTGAGGGGTGACCTTATGGAGGTTTATAAAGTCATGAGGGACATGGACAGGGTAAATAGCCAAGGTCTTTTTCCCTGGGGTAAGGGGGGAGTCCAAAGGTAGAGGGTAAAGGTTGAAGGTGAGAGGGGAAAGATTTAAAAGAGACCGAAGGGGCAACCTTTTCACACAGAAGGTGGTGTGTATATGGAATGAGTTGCCAGAGGATGTGGTGGAGGCTGGTACAATTACAACATTTAAAAGGCATTTGGATGGGTATATGAACAGGAAGGGTTTGGAGGGATATGGGCCGGGTGCTGGCAGGTGGGACTAGATACCTGGGTTGGGATATCTGGTCGGCATGGACGAGTTTCTGTGCTGTACATTTCTATGACTCTATGACCATGGGGGTAGTGTCCTATTATAGAATCATTGCATTGCAGAAAGAGGCCATTCAGCCCATTGAATCAGCACCGGCCTTCTGAAGAGCCTCCCACTCTATCCCTGTAACCCTACATTTCCCAAGGCTAACCCACCCTAACCTGCACATCTTTGGATTGTAGGAGGAAACGGGAGAGCACCCCGAGGAAACCCACACAGACCCGGGGAGAATGTGATGGTTTAGCCTGAGGGTCACTATGCCTCAGGTGAGGGGAGAGCTTGAGAAGGAGACTGCTCCATGGTAATCTCAGCCAGTGCCGGGAACAGGATCCATGCAGGTGGCATTACTGAGTCAATTGTGATGCAGTAGTAGTGTCCCTATCTCTGAGGCAGGTCAGATTAGATTCCCTACAGTATGGAAACATGCCCTTTGGCCTGAAGAGTCACCCATCCAAACCCATTTCCCTACATTTACCCCTGACTAATGCGCCTAACATTATGGCCAATTCACCTAACCTGCACATCTTTGGACTGTGGGAGGAAACCCACGCAGACACGGGGAAAATGTGCAAACTCCACACAGTCACCTGAAGCTGGAATCGAACCCAGGCCCCTGGTGCTGTGAGGCAGCAGAGCTAACCACTGAGCCACTGTGCCACCCTTCTGGAGACCTTTAGTCAGAGATGTGGAAGCATATTATCGCTGCCCAGGTAATTTAGAAAATCTAAAAAAATGATACCCCTCCTCCCCCTCCCAGGGCAGTGCAGCAGTCCATCATGACAGCCCTGGGCCTGGATCATGTACTCCCCCTCCCCCCCCTCTCCCTCTCCCTCTCCCAGGAAGGCGACTCAATGTTCTGACTCAGAGGTGAGGGTGCTACTCACTGAATCACAGCTGACACTGCACCTGGCAGTGGGGAGTGGGCTGGATGGTGAGGTTTGCGCTTTGGCAGGTTCTGTGTGGCTTATTTTGTAATAGAGTTGAGAAAATCGACAGTGAACAAAGGTGTTTATTGCACCAGGAGCTGAGGGAATTTTTTTTTTAAATCTCTGTAAAGATTAGAAATGGAATTCTGAGAATTACTTGATGGAGGCGAGAGGAAAGTTAGCGTTGGGGAGTGTAAGGGGATAAAGGATAGGTTACTGCTGCAGTTTCAGCTCCTGGTACCTTCTGTCAACCACCGTGTCTGAGAACTCCATAGCCTCTCAGTAATGACCTTAACCCAAGGTCCAGGACTCACATACACAGCCATGAAAATACCTGTCTGTTCCCCAGACCAAACAATCTCCCATCATTCGGAGGTATAGTTAGTAACCAGTGGAGTGCCACGAGGATCGGTGCTGGGTCCACTGCTTTTCGTCATTTATATAAATGATTTGGATGCGAGCATAAGAGGTATAGTAAGTAAGTTTGCAGATGACGCCAAAACTGGAGGTGGAGTGGACAGCGAAGAGCGAGAGAGAGGATCTTGATCAGTTGGGCTAATGGGCCGAGGAGTGGCAGGTGGAGTTTAATTCAGATAAATGCAAGGTGCTGCATTTTGGAAAGGCAGATCAGAGCAGGGCTTATACACTTAATGGTAAGGTCCTAGGGAGAGTTGCTGAACAAAGAGACCTTGGAGTGCAGGTTCATAGCTCCTTGAAAATGGAGTCGCAGGTAGATAGGATAGTGAAGAAGGCGTTTGGTATGCTTTCCTTTATTGGTCAGTGCATTGGGTGTAGGATTGGGAGATCATGTTGCAACTGTACAGGACATTGGTTAGGCCACTTTTGCAATGCTATGTGCAATTCAGGCCTCCTTGCTACAGGAAGGATGTTGTAAACAAGGAGGACAGAGGGCTTCCATGTCAAGTTACTGCTCTCGATTGGTCCTCGTTGAACCCTCGTCTTTCACAAAAACAAAACACAAATGGGGAAGAACTTTCCTTTCTCTCTCTGTGACCCCATCAGCTGTTCATCCCAATGCTCCGGAATCTTTGCTGACAATTGGAAATCCCACTCTCTCCGGTTAGGAGCTTAATTAATTGGCAGGAAGTGGGATTTAAAAACAAAATTCCCTCCTCACCCATACAAAATTGCAATAGGGTTCTTGTGGCATCATGGTGATATCCCTAACTTTAGACCAGGAGGCCTGAACTCAACCCTCCTGCTCCAGAGGTGTGTCATAACATCCTGGAACAAGTTGATCAGAAAATAACCAGAAAACTTACAGACCTGACCCAGAGGCTGTGAGAGCCAGCATCGTGCTCTGGGAATGCTGGTTAGTGCCTGGCCTTATTGCTGGCCTCCCCTTGATAATGCACACGGTGGAGATAGGAAAATGCTGGAGAAGCTCAGCAGATCCTGCAATATTTGTGGAGGGAGAAACAGAGTTAATGTTTCGAGACTGGTCTGACTCTTCCTTGGGAAGTCTCAGCAGGAGACTCACAGAGACTGAGGTGGGGACTGCAGATGCTGGAGACTAGAGTCAAGATTAGAGTGGTGCTGGAAAAGCACAGCAGGTCAGGCAGCATCCGAGGAGCAGGAAAATCGATACTTCAGGCAAAACGAGACTCATAGAGTCATAAAGTCACGCAGCACGGAAACAGACCCTTTGCCCCAACCAGCCCATATTGATTACAATCCCAAACTAGGCCATCCCAGCTGCCTGCTCCTGGCTCATATTCCTCCAACCCTTTCCTATTCACGTACTTATCCAAATGTCCTTTAAATCCTGTAACCACTTCCTTTGGAAATACATGCCACACACAAATCATTCTGTGTAAAATAATTGTCCCTTATGTCTTTTTAAAATCTTTCTTCTCTCACCTTAAAAATACACTTCCTAGTTTTGAGATCCCCCATCCTAGCTCAATCTGCTGTTCACCTTATCCATGCCCCTCATGATTTTATAAACCTCTGTAACGTCACCTCTCCTATGCTCCAGTGATAAAAGTCTCCACCCGTCCAGCCTCTCCCTACAACTCAAACCTTCCACTCCCTGGTAACATCCTCGTAAATCTTTACTGGACCCTCTCCAGTTTAATAACATCCTTCCTGTAACAGGGTGACCAGAACGGGGGACAGTTCCCCAGGAGAGGCCTCATCAACTTGTGTGCTCTCTGCCTCTTTCTCCTTGATGACCTTTCTGCCTCCCACTCCCTGACTGGCTGCTCACATCGAAGCTGCAGCGTCACTACATTCTGAGAGCTGGAATCCACAGCGTTGTGACTCCAAACCCCAGATTATTAACTCCAGAAGCCAGTGTGCAAGCTGCTCAAGTTGATGACACTGTGTCTATTCTGGGCTGCACAGAACAATTTCACAATGTCCAATCCTAATTCTCTGCATTTCTTGATCTTCCAAGCTACCTCACATAATTTTAAGCTGCCCCAGAATCTCTGTTTTTTTTAGATTAGACTTACAGTGTGGAAACAGGCCCTTCGGCCCAACAAGTCCACACCGACCCGCCGAAGCGCAACCCACCCATACCCCTACATTTACCCCTTACCTAACACTATGGGCAATTTAGCATGGCCAATTCACCTGACCCGCACATCTTTGTGACTGTGGGAGGAAACCGGAGCACCCGGAGGAAACCCACGCAGACACGGGGAGAATGTGCAAACTCCACACAGTCAGTCGCCTGAGTCGGAAATTGAACCCGGGTCTACAGGCGCTGTGAGGCAGCAGTGCTAACCACTGTGCCACCGTGCCGCCCACTGTTCTATTCCAGTTTCTACAATACATCCTTGTTCACACAGTTCCACACTACATCTCCCAACTTCACTCTCTCCTCTATTGTTTTACACCATTCCACATAATTCCCAGTGATTTCACATTACTCCTGAACATTTTGCAATGACACCATGTTACGTTATTCCACACCCTCTCATTCTACACTCTCTACCAGACTCGATTTAGTAATATCCCAAACAATGAGAAGAATGGGAACAGGGCATTCAGGACCTTGATCTGTTCTGCTACTGAATTAGATCTTGCCTGATCTGTGCCCCAACGTCAACTACTGGCCTTGGCTCCTCAACACCATCTACTGACCTTGGCTCCTCAACACCATCTACTGGCCTTAGTTCCTCAACACCATCTACTGGTCTTGGCTCCTCAACACCATCTACTGACCTTGGCTCCTCAACACCATCTACTGGCCTTAGTTCCTCAACACCATCTAATGGTCTTGGCTCCTCAACTTTATCTACTGGCCTTGGTTCCTCAACTTTATCTACTGGTCTTAGTTCCTCAACACCATCTACTGGTCTTGGCTCCTCAACACTATCTACTGGTCTTGGTATCCCAGCATTATCTGCTGGCCTTGGTACCCCTACCCTTAATTCCTCATTTACAGGGAAGCAGTTGCAATGTAACCACACCAGGATAGCAGAGGCCACGGCTAATACGTTGTGGACATAGGTTCAAACCCCACCACATCCATCAGCTTCTGGAATTTAAATAGATCCCTGAAATTTACCGCCCAGGTTGACAGGGTTGTTAAGAAGGAATACGGTGTGTTAGCTTTTATTGGTAGAGGGACTGAGTTTCAGAACCACGAGGTCATGTTGCAGCTGTACAAAACACTGGTGCGGCCACACTTGGAGTATTGTGTACAGTTCTGGTCACCACATTATAGGAAGGATGTGGAAGGGTTCAGAGGTGATTTAGTAGGATGTTGCCTGGTATGGAGGGAAGGTCTTATGAGGAAAGACTGAGGGACTTGAGGCTGTTTTAATTAGAGAGAAGAAGGTTGAGAGGTGACTTAATTGAGACATACACAATAATCAGGGGGTTAGGTAGGGTGGACAGGGAGAGCCTTTTTCCTCAGATGATGGCTACCACGAGGGACATAGCTTTAAATTGAGTGGTGATAGATATAGGACATGTCAGAGATAGTTTCTTTACTCAGAGAGTAGTAGGGGCGTGGAATGCACTGCCTGCAACAGCAGTGGACTCACCAACTTTAAGGGCATTTAAATAGTCATTGGATAGACATGTGATGATAGTGTAGGTTAGATGGGCTTCTGATTGGTTCCACAGGTTGGCGCAGGTTGGACCTGTACTGTGCTGTAATGTTCGATGTGAACTTCAATTTGTTAATAAATCTGGAATCTAAAGCTGGTGGTGACCATAGCAACTATCGCCTTGCTGTAAAAACCCAACGGGGAAAGAAGCCTCCTGTCCTTCCTCATCCTGACTATGTATGGCACCATTCTCTGGGCTAGCTGATCAAATCACACAGTTCAATGACAATTAGGGACAGGAAGTAGATGATGGTCAGCATCCACATCACATGAGAGAATACGAGGAAGACACCCCCTTATTCAACAGTCTCACTTTGAAATTACCAATTGACCCCCCAGCCTCAATGGTGCTTTGGGGCAAGAGAATTCTACATAATCAGAGTAATAGAAGCAGGAGTAGGCCATTTGGCCCATTGAACCTACTCCATTCATTAAGATCACTGCTGATCTATCCATCGTCTCAGCTCCTCCCACCTGCCTTATCCCCATAACCCTTAACTCCCCTACCATGCAACAACCCATCCACCTGTATCTTGAATATATTTAATGAAAGCTGCCTACACCGCTTCCTTGGACAGAGAGTTCCATAGATTCGCTTATCTCTGGGAAAAGCAGTTGCTCCTCTTCGCTGTCCTTAATCTACTGCCCCTAATCTTGAGGTCATGTCCTCTAGTCCTAGTCTCACCCACTAGCAGAAACAATTTGCCTGCCTCTCTCTGATCTATCTTTTATCTATCACTCCCCTTCATGTTAAGATTGGCTTTCTGATGTCAGCCTTAAACATCCTGGCTCCTTGTCTTCGTATCTTTAATTAACCTGTGGCAAAGACGTTATGATCCACCCTCTGGAACAGATGGGACTTGAACCCAGACCTCCTAGCCCAGAACGAGGGACACTACCAATGTGTCACAAACTTCCATGGGTGAATTTTTTTGGTTCCGATTCCTTGTCCTGAATCATACCATAACAAGGGAACAGATCATCTTGATCTATCCGATCCTTTTAACTGCCTTAAACACTATAACTAGATCACCTCTTAATCTGCTTTACTTAAGCATGGGTACACCTTGCCCTCAGAATCTAATGCTGGGTCCTCGGTCTTCCCTTCCCCTTGTGGGTTTCAGTCCAACTTGGTTGAAAGATGATTGGTACACACATGCCTTGATGAATTGATTGTTGTTAATGTACCAAGATACAGTGAAAAGTGTTGTTTTGCAGGCTCCCCGAGTAGGTCGTACCTTACAGAGTGCACCAGGGTAGAAAAACAGAGTGCAGGATACAGTGTTAAAGCTGCAGAGAAAGTGCAGAAAGAAAGATCAAAATTAACGTTTGGGAGTTCTGTTCGTTAACTCTGATAACAGGCTGGCACTCAGTCACAATAATTAATCAAGTCACCAAAAGATATTCAGCTGGCTTGCAGTTTTCCGATCTTGCTTGCGTCCCTGCTTACAAAATCGATCTATAATATTTTCCATCTTTGCAATTCCATGGGGATATCATCGTCAACAGCAGCAAAATATGGATATGAAATTCCATCAGTCAAATCCCGAAACACACAAGCAAAACTTCAAAATCTCGTCAGCCTGAAATTAATCTTGTCACAGGAACTCCAAAATATTAATTGTCATGTACTCAGCACAGGAGAGAAGGGAAAACATTGATAATTATGGCAACAACGGATACATCTTCGCCATGAGCTTTCTTTTGAAGTAATCAGTGTTCGGCAGTTCCTGCAAGTTGAATTTTGTTGCAATTCTTCAGAATTGCCCTGGAGTGCTGGAATTGAACACTTTCCTTCCTGGTTTTCAATAAACAAGTTTCAGGGACATAATCATGGAGGTGTTGTAATTAATTAGGACTTCTGTGATGTTACTGTGACCAAAAGTTCTTCGACGTGAAGGGTAAAATGCCTTTATATTCTCTCGAGTTTCAAACAATAGGAGGAAATAGCCCAGCAGTACACTCTTTGTACCACCCATGTCCATGTTGCTCGTTCCACATTACATCCTCTAACACGAAAAACAAATGTTTCAGTTCCTTTTCACTCAGATCTTCGGCCAGCTTCCATCTAAAGGCATTGAAGTTACTTGTGGGTCAGTTTCACATGGTAGTACACTCATCATGTCATCACAAGGTCATTGGTTTAAGTCTTCATTCCCATGCCACAGGAATCACCGCACTCAAGACCGGTCAGTCTGAGGAAGTGGGCACTGTCGGAGGGTCAGTGCTGACGGAGTGGACGCTGTCACAGGGTCAGTGCTGAGGGAGTGGGCACTGTCGGAGGGTCAGTGCTGACGGAGTGGACGCTGTCACAGGGTCAGTGCTGAGGGAGTGGGCACTGTTGGAGTGTCAGTGCTGAGGGAGTGCCACACTGTCGGAGGGTCAATGCTGAGGGAATGCCACACTGTCGGAGGGTCAGTGCTGAGGGAGTGTGCACTGTCGGAGGGTCAATGCTGAGGGAATGGGCAGTGTCACAGGAGTGTCGCACTGTCGGATGGTCAGTTCTGAGGGAGTGCTGCACTGTCACAGGTTCAGTGCTGAGGGAGTGCCACACTGTCGGAGGGTCAGTGCGGAGGGAGTGCCGCACTGTCGGAGGGTCAGTGCGGAGGGATTGCCACACTGTCGGAGGGTCGGTGTTGAGAGAGCGCTGCACTGTCACAGGGTCACAGGGTCAGTGCTGAGGGAGTGCTGCAGTGTCACAGGGTCAGTGCTGAGGGAGTGAACACTGCGGAGGGTCAGTGCTGAGGGAATGCCACAGTGTCGGAGGGTCAGTGCTGAGGGAGTGGGCACTGTCACAGAGTCAGAGCTGAGGGAGTGCCGCACTGTCGGAAGGTCATTGCTTAGGAGTACCGCATGTTTTGAGGGTCCGCGCTGAGGGAGTGGGCACTGTCGGAGGGTCAGTGCTGAGGGTGTTGGCACAGTCGGAGGGTCAGTGCTGAGGGAGTGCCACACTGTCTGAGGGTCAGTGCGAGGGAGTGGACGCTGTCACAGGGTCAGTGCTGAGGGAGTGCCGCACTGTCACAGGGTCAGCGCTGAGGGTGTGCCGCACTGTCGGAGGGTCAGTGATAAGCGAGAGGGCACTGTCGGAGGGTCAGTGCTGAGGGAGTGCCACACTGTCACAGGGTCAGTGCTGAGGGAGTACCCCACTGTCACAGGGTCAGTGCTGAGGGAGTGCCGCACTGTCACAGGGTCAGTGTTGAGGGAGTGCCGCACTGTTGGAGGGTCAGTGCTGAGGGAATGGGCACTGTCACAGGGTCAATGCTGAGGGAATGGGCACTGTCGGAGGGTCAGTGCTGAGGGAGTGCCGCACTGTCGGAGGGTCAGTGCTGAGGGAGCGCCGCACTGTCACAGGGTCATTGCTGAGGGAGTGGACACTGTCACAGGGTCATTGCTGAGGGAGTGCCATAGTGTCAGAGGGTCAGTGCCGAGGGAGTGCTGCACTGCCACAGGATCAGTGCTGAGGGAGTGCCGCACTGTCGGAGGGTCAGTGCTGAGGAAGTGTCACGCTGTTGGAGGGTCAGTGCTGAGGGAGTGCTGCACTGTCGGAGGGTCAGTGCTGAGGGAGTGGGCTCTGTCACAGGGTCAGTGCTGAGGGAGTGCCGCACTGTCGGAGGGTGAGTGCTGAGGGAGCGCCGTACTGTCACAGGGTCATTGCTGAGGGAGTGCTGCACTGTCAGAGGGTCAGTGCTGAGGGATTGCTGCACTGTCGGAGGGTCAGTGCTGAGGGAGTGCTGCGCTGTCGGAGGGTCAGTGTTGAGGGAGCGCCGTACTGTCACAGGGTCAGTGCTGAGGGAGTGCTGCAGTGTCACAGGGTCAGTGATTAGCGAGTGGGCACTGTCGGCAGGTCAGTGCTGAGGGAGAGGGAGCTTTCGGAGGGTCTCTGCTGTGGGAGTGGGCACTGTTGGAGGATCAACGCTGAGGGTGTGGGCACTGTCATAGGTTCAGTGCTGAGGGAGTGCCACACTGTCACAGGGTCAGTGCTGAGGGAGTGCCACACTGTCACAGGGTCAGTGCTGAGGGAGTGCCGCAGTGTCGGAGGGTCAGTTCTGAGGGAGTGCTGCACTGTCAGAGGATCAGTGCAGAGCGATTGACGCACAGTCATAGGGTCAGTGCTGAGGGAATGGGCACTGTCGGATGGTCAGTGCTAACGTAGTGCTACTCTGTCGGAGGGTCAGTGCTGAGGGAGTACCGCTCTGTCGGCGGGTCAGTGCTGATGGAGTGTGCACTGTCGGAGGGTCAGTGATGATGGAGCGCCGTGCTGTCGGAGGGTCAGTGCTGAGGGAGTGCCGACCTGTCGGAGGGTCAGTGCTGAGGGAGTGCCACACTGTCACAGGGTCAGTGCTGAGGGAGTACCGCACTGTCACAGGGTCAGTGCTGAGGGAGTACCGCACTGTCACAGGGTCAATGCTGAGGGAATGGGCACTGTCACAGGGTCAGTGCTGAGGGAATGGGCACTGTCGGAGGGTCAGTGCTGAGGGAGTGTCGCACTGTCGGAGGGTCAGCGCTGAGAGAGTGCCGCACTGTCACAGGGTCAGTGCTTAGCAAGTGGGCACTGTTGGAGGGTCTCTGCTGTGGGAGTGGGCATTGTTGGAGCATCATCACTGAGGAAGTGCGGCACTGTCTTGGGTCAGTGCTGAGGGAGTGGACACTGTCACAGGGTCATTGCTGAGGGAGTGCCGCACTGTCACAGGGTCATTGCTGAGGGAGCGCCGCACTATCACAGGGTCATTGCTGAGGGAGTGGACACTGTCACAGGGTCATTGCTGAGGGAGTGCCATAGTGTCAGAGGGTCAGTGCTGAGGGAGTGCCGCACTGCCACAGGATCAGTGCTGAGGGAGTGCCGCACTGTCGCAGGGTCAGTGCTGAGGGAGTGCCGCACTGTTGGAGGGTCAGTGCTGAGGGAGTACCGCACTGTCACAGAGTCAGTGATTAGCGAGTGGGCACTGTCGGCAGGTCAGTGCCGAGGGAGAGGGAGCTTTCGGAGGGTCTCTGCTGTGGGAGTGGGCACTGTTGGAGGATCAACGCTGAGGGAGTGGGCACTGTCAGAGGGTCAGTGCTGAGGGAGTGCCACTTTGTCAGAGGGTCAGTGCTGAGGGAGTGCAGCACTGTCGGAGGGTCAGTGATTAGCGAGTGGGCACTGTCGGCAGGTCAGTGCCGAGGGAGAGGGAGCTGTCGGAGGGTCTCTGCTGTGGGAGTGGGCACTGTTGGAGGATCAACGCTGAGGGTGTGGGCAGTGTCATAGGTTCAGTGCTGAGGGAGTGCCACACTGTCACAGGGTCAGTGCTGAGGGAGTGCTGTACTGTCGGAGGGTCAGTGCTGAGGGAGTGGGCACTGTCACAGGGTCAATGCTGAGGGAATGGGCACTGTCACAGAGTCATTGCTGAGGGAGTGGGCACTGTCACAGGGTCAGTGTTGAGGGAGTGTCGCACTGTCGGAGGGTCAGTGCTGAGGGAGTGCCGCACTGTCGGAGGGTCAGTGCTGAGGGAGCACTGCACTGTCACAGGGTCAGTGTTGAGGGAACGCTGCAGTGTCACAGGGTCAGTGCTGAGGGAGTGGACACTGCGGAGGGTCAGTGCTGAGGGAATGCCACAGTGTCGGCGGGTCGGTGCTGAGGGAGTACCGCACTGTCACAGGGTCAATGCTGAGGGAATGGGCACTGTCACAGGGTCAGTGCTGAGGGAATGGGCACTGTCGGAGGGTCAGTGCTGAGGGAGTGTCGCACTGTCGGAGGGTCAGCGCTGAGAGAGTGCCGCACTGTCACAGGGTCAGTGCTTAGCAAGTGGGCACTGTTGGAGGGTCTCTGCTGTGGGAGTGGGCCTTGTTGGAGCATCATCACTGAGGAAGTGCGGCACTGTCTTGGGTCATTGCTGAGGGAGTGCCGCACTGTCACAGGGTCATTGCTGAGGGAGTGGACACTGTCACAGGGTCATTGCTGAGGGAGTGCCATAGTGTCAGAGGGTCAGTGCTGAGGGAGTGCTGCACTGCCACAGGATCAGTGCTGAGGGAGTGCCGCACTGTTGGAGGGTCAGTGCTGAGGGAGTGCCACTTTGTCAGAGGGTCAGTGCTGAGGGAGTGCAGCACTGTCGGAGGGTCAGTGATTAGCGAGTGGGCACTGTCGGCAGGTCAGTGCCGAGGGAGAGGGAGCTGTCGGAGGGTCTCTGCTGTGGGAGTGGGCACTGTTGGAGGATCAGCGCTGAGGGTGTGGGCAGTGTCATAGGTTCAGTGCTGAGGGAGTGCCACACTGTCACAGGGTCAGTGCTGAGGGAGTGCCGCATTGTGGGAGGGTCAGTGCTGAGGGAGTGCCGCACCGTCGGAGGATCAGTGCTGAGGGAGTGCCGCACCGTCGGAGGATCAGTGCTGAGGGAGTGCCGCACTGTCACAGGGTCAGTGCTGAGAGAGTACTACACTGTCGGAAGGTCTGTGCTGAGGGAGTGGGCACTGTCGCAGGGTCAGTGCTGAGGGAGTGGGCACTGTCGCAGGGTCAGTGCTGAGGGAGTGCCGCACTGTCAGAGGATCAGTGCTGAGGGAGTGCCGCACTGTCACAGGGTCAGTGCTGAGGGAGTGGGCATTGTCAGTGGGTCAGTGCTGAGGGAGTGGGCACTGTCAGTGGGTCAGTGCTGAGGGTGTGCTGCACTGTCGGAGGTTCAATGCTGAGGGAGTGCCGCACTGTCAGAGGATCAGTGCTGAGGGAGTTCTGCGCTGTCGGAGGGTCAGTGCTGAGGGAGCACCGTACTGTCACAGGGTCAGTGCTGAGGGAGCGCCGTACTGTCACAGGGTCAGTGCAGAGAGACTGCCGCACTGTCGGAGGGTCAGTGATTAGCGAGTGGGCACTGTCGGCAGGTCAGTGCCGAGGGAGATAGAGCTGTTGGAGGGTCTCTGCTGTGGCAGTGGGCACTGTTGGAGAATCAACGCTGAGGGTGCGGGCACTGTCATAGGTTCAGTGCTGAGGGGTGCCACACTGTCACAGGGTCAGTGCTGAGGGAGTGCTGCACTGTCAGAGGATCAGTGCTGAAAGATTGAAGCACAGTCATAGGGTCAGTGCTCAGGGAGTGGGCACTGTCGGATGGTCAGTGCTAATGTAGTGCCACTCTATCGGAGTGTCAGTACTGAGGGAGTACCGCTCTGCCGGAGGGTCAGTGCTGAGGGAGTGTGCACTGTCGGAGGCTCAGTGCTGATGGAGCGCCGTGCTGTCAGAGGCTCAGTGCTGAGGGAGTGCCGCCCTGTCGGAGGGTCAGTGCTGAGGGAGTGCCGCACTGTCACTGGGTCAGTGCTGAGGGAGTGCCGCACTGTCGGAGGGTCAGTGCTGAGGGAGTGGTGCACTGTCGGAGGGTCAGTGCTGAGGGAGTGCCGCACTGTCGGAGGGTCAGTGCTGAGGGAGTGCCGCACTGTTGGAGGGTCAGTGCTGAGGGAGTGGACGCTGTCACAGGGTCAGTGCTATGGGAGTGCCACACTGTCGAAGTGTCAGTGCTGAGGGAGTGGGCACTGTCGCAGGGTCAGTGCTGAGGGAGTGCCGCACTGTGGGAGGGTCAGTGCTGAGGGAGTGCGGCACTGTCGGAGGGTCAGTGCCAAGGGAGAGGGAGCTGTCGGAGGGTCTCTGCCGTGGGAGTGGGCACTGTTGGAGGGTCAGTGCTGAGGGACTGGGCACTGTTGGATGGTCAACGCTGAGCGAGTGGGCACTGTCACAGGGTCTGTGCTGAGGGAGTGCCGCACTGTCACTGGGTCAGTGCTGAGGGAGTGCCGCACTGTCGGAGGGTCAGTGCTGAGGGAGAGCAGCACTGTCGGAGGGTCAGTGCTTAGTGAGTGCTGCAGTGTCACAGGATCAGTGCTGAGGGATTGCCACACTGTCGGAGGGTCATTGCTGAGGGAGTGCCATAGTGTCACAGGGTCAGTGCTGAGGGAGAGCAGCACTGTGGGAGGGTCAGTGCTGAGGGAGTGCCGCACTGTCACAGGGTCATTGCTGAGGGAGTGCCATAGTGTCACAGGGTCAGTGCTGAGGGAGAGCAGCACTGTCGGAGGGTCAGTGCTTAGTGAGTGCTGCAGTGTCACAGGATCAGTGCTGAGGGATTGCCGCACTGTCGGAGGGTCAGTGCTGAGGGAGTGCCGCACTGTCGGTGGGTCAGTGCTGAGGGATTGCCGCACTGTCGGAGGGTCAGTGCTGAGGGAGTGCCGCACTGTCGGTGGGTCAGTGCTGAGGGAGTGCCGCACTGAGGGAGGGCCAGTGCTGGGGGAGTAGGCACTGTCAGAGGGTCAGAGCTGAGGGAACGTCGCACCTTCGGAGGGTCAGTGCTGAGGAAGTGCCGTACTGTCGGAGGGTCAGTGCTGACGGAGTGCCGCACTGTCGGAGGGTCAGTGCTGAGGGAGTGGTGCACTGTCGGAGGGTCAGTGCTGAGGGAGTGGCGTACTGTCGGAGGGTCAGTGCTGAGGGAGTGCCGCACTGTTGGAGGGTCAGTGCTGAGGGAGTGGACGCTGTCACAGGGTCAGTGCTATGGGAGTGCCACACTGTCGAAGTGTCAGTGCTGAGGGAGTGGGCACTGTCGCAGGGTCAGTGCTGAGGGAGTGCCGCACTGTGGGAGGGTCAGTGCTGAGGGAGTGCGGCACTGTCGGAGGGTCAGTGCCAAGGGAGAGGGAGCTGTCGGAGGGTCTCTGCCGTGGGAGTGGGCACTGTTGGAGGGTCAGTGCTGAGGGACTGGGCACTGTTGGATGGTCAACGCTGAGCGAGTGGGCACTGTCACAGGGTCAGTGCTGAGGGAGTGCCGCACTGTCACTGGGTCAGTGCTGAGGGAGTGCCGCACTGTCGGAGGGTCAGTGCTGAGGGAGAGCAGCACTGTCGGAGGGTCAGTGCTTAGTGAGTGCTGCAGTGTCACAGGATCAGTGCTGAGGGATTGCCACACTGTCGGAGGGTCATTGCTGAGGGAGTGCCATAGTGTCACAGGGTCAGTGCTGAGGGAGAGCAGCACTGTGGGAGGGTCAGTGCTGAGGGAGTGCCGCACTGTCACAGGGTCATTGCTGAGGGAGTGCCATAGTGTCACAGGGTCAGTGCTGAGGGAGAGCAGCACTGTCGGAGGGTCAGTGCTTAGTGAGTGCTGCAGTGTCACAGGATCAGTGCTGAGGGATTGCCGCACTGTCGGAGGGTCAGTGCTGAGGGAGTGCCGCACTGTCGGTGGGTCAGTGCTGAGGGATTGCCGCACTGTTGGTGGGTCAGTGCTGAGGGAGTGCCGCACTGTTGGTGGGTCAGTGCTGAGGGAGTGCCGCACTGTCGGAGGGTCAGTGCTGAGGGAGTGCCGCACTGTCGGTGGGTCAGTGCTGAGGGAGTGCCGCACTGAGGGAGGGCCAGTGCTGGGGGAGTAGGCACTGTCAGAGGGTCAGTGCTGAGGGAACGTCGCACCTTCGGAGGGTCAGTGCTGAGGAAGTGCCGTACTGTCGGAGGGTCAGTGCTGACGGAGTGCCGCACTGTCGGAGAGTCAGTGATTAGCAAGTGGGCACTGTCGGCGTGTCAGTGCCAAGGGAGAGGGAGCTGTCGGAGGGTCAGTGCTGAGGGACTGGGCACTGTCACAGGGTCAGTGCTGAGGGAGTGCCGCACTGTCGCTGGGTCAGTGCTGAGAGAGTGCCGCATTGTGGGAGGGTCAGTGCTGAGGGAGTGCCGCACTGTCGCAGGGTCAGTGCTGAGGAAGTGCGGCACTGTTACAGGGTCATTGCTGAGGGAGTGCCGCAGTGTCGGAGGGTCAGTGCTGAGGGAGTGGGCACTGTCGGATGGTCAGTGCTGATGGAGCGCCGTGCTGTCGGAGGGTCAGTGCTGAGGGAGTCCCGTACTGTCGGAGGGTCAGTGCTGAGGGAGTGCCGCTCTGTCGGCGGGTCAGTGCTGAGGGAGTGTGCACTGTCGGAGGGTCAGTGCTGATGGAGCGCCGTGCTGTCGGAGGGTCAGTGCTGAGGGAGTCCCGTACTGTCGGAGGGTCAGTGCTGAGGGAGTGCCGCCCTGTCGGAGGGTCAGTGCTGAGGGAGTGCCACACTGTCACAGGGTCAGTGCTGAGGGAGTGGGCACTGTCACTGGGTCACTGTCACTGAGGGAGTGGGCACTGTCACTGGGTCAGTGCTGAGGGTGTGTCGCACTGTCACAGGGTCAGTGCTGAGGGAGAGGGAGCTTTCGGAGGGTCTCTGCTGTGGGAGTGGGCACTGTTGGAGGATCAACGCTGAGGGAGTGGGCACTGTCAGAGGGTCAGTGCTGAGGGAGTGCCACTTTGTCAGAGGGTCAGTGCTGAGAGAGTGCAGCACTGTCGGAGGGTCAGTGATTAGCGAGTGGGCACTGTCGGCAGGTCAGTGCCGAGGGAGAGGGAGCTTTCGAAGGGTCTCTGCTGTGGGAGTGGGCACTGTTGGAGGATCAACGCTGAGGGTGTGGGCACTGTCATAGGTTCAGTGCTGAGGGAGTGCCACACTGTCACAGGGTCAGTGCTGAGGGAGTGCCGCACCGTCGGAGGATCAGTGCTGAGGGAGTGCTGCACTGTCACAGGGTCAGTGCTGAGGGAGTGGGCACTGTTGGAGGGTCTGTGCTGAGGGAGTGCCGCACTGTCGCTGGGTCAGTGCTGAGAGAGTTCTGCACTGTCACAGGGTCAGTGCTGAGGGAGTGGACATTGTCAGAGGGTCAGTGCTGAGGGAGTGGGCACTGTCGGAGGGTCAGTGCTGAGGGAGTGCCGCCCTGTCAGAGGGTCAGTGCTGAGGGAGTGCCGCACTGTCGGAGGGTCAGTGCTGAGGGAGTGCCGCACTGTTGGAGGGTCAGTGCTGAGGGAGTGCCGCACTGTCGGAGGGTCAGTGCTGAGGGAGTGCCGCACTGTCGGAGGATCAGTGCTGAGGGAGTGCCGCACTGTCGGAGGGTCAGTGCTGAGGGACTGCCGCAGTGTGACAGGGTCAGTGCTGAGGGTGTGCTGCACTGTCGGAGGGTCAGTGCTGAGGGAGTGCTGCGCTGTCGGAGGGTCAGTGCTGAGGGAGTGCCGCACTGAGGGAGGGTCAGTGCTGAGGGATTGCCGCACTGTCGGAGGGTCAGTGCTGAGGGAGCGCCGTACTGTCACAGGGTCAGTGCTGAGGGAGTGCTGCAGTGTCACAGGGTCAGTGCTGAGAGAGTGCCGCACTGTCGGAGGGTCAGTGATTAGCGAGTGGGCACTGTCGGCAGGTCAGTGCCGAGGGAGAGAGAGCTGTCGGAGGGTCTCTGCTGTGGGAGTGGGCACTGTTGGAGAATCAACGCTGAGGGTGTGGGCACTGTCATAGGTTCAGTGCTGAGGGAGTGCTGCACTGTCAGAGGATCAGTGCTGAGGGATTGACGCACAGTCATAGGGTCAGTGCTCAGGGAGTGGGCACTGTCGGATGGTCAGTGCTAATGTAGTGCCACTCTGTCGGAGTGTCAGTGCTGAGGGAGTACCGCTCTGTCGGAGGGTCAGGGCTGAGGGAGTGCCGCACTGTCGGAGGTTCAATGCTGAGGGAGTGCCGCACTGTCAGAGGATCAGTGCTGAGGGAGTGCTGCGCTGTCGGAGGGTCAGTGCTGAGGGAGCACCGTACTGTCACAGGGTCAGTGCTGAGGGAGTGCCGCACTGAGGGAGGGTCAGTGCTGAGTGATTGCCGCACTGTCGGAGGGTCAGTGCTGAGGGAGCGCCGTACTGTCACAGGGTCCGTGCTGAGGGAGTGCTGCACTGTCAGAGGATCAGTGCTGAGGGATTGACGCACAGTCATAGGGTCAGTGCTCAGGGAGTGGGCACTGTCGGATGGTCAGTGCTAATGTAGTGCCACTCTGTCGGAGTGTCAGTGCTGAGGGAGTGTGCACTGTCGGAGGGTCAGTGCTGAGGGAGTGCCGCACTGTCACTGGGTCAGTGCTGAGGGAGTGCCGCACTGTCGGAGGGTCAGTGCTGAGGGAGTGCCGCACTGTCGGAGGGTCAGTGCTGAGGGAGTGCCGCGTTATCAGGCGGTCAGTGCTGAGGGAGTGGACGCTGTCACAGGGTCAGTGCTGAGGGTGTGGGCACTGTCGAAGGGTCAGCGCTGAGGGAGTGCTGCACTGTCACAGGGTCAGTGCTTAGCAAGTGGGCACTGTTGGAGCCTCTCTGCTGTGGGAGTGGGCACTGTTGGAGCGTCATCGCTGAGGGAGTGGGCACTGTCGCAGGGTCAGTGCTGAGGGAGTGCTGCACTGCCACAGGATCAATGCTGAGGGAGAGCAGCACTGTCGGAGGGTCAGTGCTTAGCAAGTGCTGCAGTGTCACAGGATCAGTGCTGAGGGAGTGCCGCACTGAGGGAGGGTCAGTGCTGAGGGAGTGCCAGGCTGTTGGAGGGTCAGTGCTGAGGGAGTGCCAGGCTGTTGGAGGGTCAGTGCTGAGGGAGTGCTGCACTGTCGGAGGGTCAGTGCTAGGGGAATAGGCACTGTCGCAGGGTCAGTGCTGAGGGAGTGCCGCACTGTGGGAGGGTCAGTGCTGAGGGAGTGCGGCACTGTCGGAGGGTCAGTGCCAAGGGAGAGGGAGCTGTCGGAGGGTCTCTGCCGTGGGAGTGGGCACTGTTGGAGGGTCAGTGCTGAGGGACTGGGCACTGTTGGATGGTCAACGCTGAGCGAGTGGGCACTGTCACAGGGTCTGTGCTGAGGGAGTGCCGCACTGTCACTGGGTCAGTGCTGAGGGAGTGCCGCACTGTCGGAGGGTCAGTGCTGAGGGAGAGCAGCACTGTCGGAGGGTCAGTGCTTAGTGAGTGCTGCAGTGTCACAGGATCAGTGCTGAGGGATTGCCACACTGTCGGAGGGTCATTGCTGAGGGAGTGCCATAGTGTCACAGGGTCAGTGCTGAGGGAGAGCAGCACTGTGGGAGGGTCAGTGCTGAGGGAGTGCCGCACTGTCACAGGGTCATTGCTGAGGGAGTGCCATAGTGTCACAGGGTCAGTGCTGAGGGAGAGCAGCACTGTCGGAGGGTCAGTGCTTAGTGAGTGCTGCAGTGTCACAGGATCAGTGCTGAGGGATTGCCGCACTGTCGGAGGGTCAGTGCTGAGGGAGTGCCGCACTGTCGGTGGGTCAGTGCTGAGGGATTGCCGCACTGTCGGAGGGTCAGTGCTGAGGGAGTGCCGCACTGTCGGTGGGTCAGTGCTGAGGGAGTGCCGCACTGAGGGAGGGCCAGTGCTGGGGGAGTAGGCACTGTCAGAGGGTCAGAGCTGAGGGAACGTCGCACCTTCGGAGGGTCAGTGCTGAGGAAGTGCCGTACTGTCGGAGGGTCAGTGCTGACGGAGTGCCGCACTGTCGGAGGGTCAGTGCTGAGGGAGTGGTGCACTGTCGGAGGGTCAGTGCTGAGGGAGTGGCGTACTGTCGGAGGGTCAGTGCTGAGGGAGTGCCGCACTGTTGGAGGGTCAGTGCTGAGGGAGTGGACGCTGTCACAGGGTCAGTGCTATGGGAGTGCCACACTGTCGAAGTGTCAGTGCTGAGGGAGTGGGCACTGTCGCAGGGTCAGTGCTGAGGGAGTGCCGCACTGTGGGAGGGTCAGTGCTGAGGGAGTGCGGCACTGTCGGAGGGTCAGTGCCAAGGGAGAGGGAGCTGTCGGAGGGTCTCTGCCGTGGGAGTGGGCACTGTTGGAGGGTCAGTGCTGAGGGACTGGGCACTGTTGGATGGTCAACGCTGAGCGAGTGGGCACTGTCACAGGGTCAGTGCTGAGGGAGTGCCGCACTGTCACTGGGTCAGTGCTGAGGGAGTGCCGCACTGTCGGAGGGTCAGTGCTGAGGGAGAGCAGCACTGTCGGAGGGTCAGTGCTTAGTGAGTGCTGCAGTGTCACAGGATCAGTGCTGAGGGATTGCCACACTGTCGGAGGGTCATTGCTGAGGGAGTGCCATAGTGTCACAGGGTCAGTGCTGAGGGAGAGCAGCACTGTGGGAGGGTCAGTGCTGAGGGAGTGCCGCACTGTCACAGGGTCATTGCTGAGGGAGTGCCATAGTGTCACAGGGTCAGTGCTGAGGGAGAGCAGCACTGTCGGAGGGTCAGTGCTTAGTGAGTGCTGCAGTGTCACAGGATCAGTGCTGAGGGATTGCCGCACTGTCGGAGGGTCAGTGCTGAGGGAGTGCCGCACTGTCGGTGGGTCAGTGCTGAGGGAGTGCCGCACTGTCGGAGGGTCAGTGCTGAGGGAGTGCCGCACTGTTGGTGGGTCAGTGCTGAGGGAGTGCCGCACTGTCGGAGGGTCAGTGCTGAGGGAGTGCCGCACTGTCGGTGGGTCAGTGCTGAGGGAGTGCCGCACTGAGGGAGGGCCAGTGCTGGGGGAGTAGGCACTGTCAGAGGGTCAGTGCTGAGGGAACGTCGCACCTTCGGAGGGTCAGTGCTGAGGAAGTGCCGTACTGTCGGAGGGTCAGTGCTGACGGAGTGCCGCACTGTCGGAGAGTCAGTGATTAGCAAGTGGGCACTGTCGGCGTGTCAGTGCCAAGGGAGAGGGAGCTGTCGGAGGGTCAGTGCTGAGGGACTGGGCACTGTCACAGGGTCAGTGCTGAGGGAGTGCCGCACTGTCGCTGGGTCAGTGCTGAGAGAGTGCCGCATTGTGGGAGGGTCAGTGCTGAGGGAGTGCCGCACTGTCGCAGGGTCAGTGCTGAGGAAGTGCGGCACTGTTACAGGGTCATTGCTGAGGGAGTGCCGCAGTGTCGGAGGGTCAGTGCTGAGGGAGTGGGCACTGTCGGATGGTCAGTGCTGATGGAGCGCCGTGCTGTCGGAGGGTCAGTGCTGAGGGAG
Organism: Hemiscyllium ocellatum; assembly: GCF_020745735.1. Taxonomy (NCBI): domain Eukaryota; kingdom Metazoa; phylum Chordata; class Chondrichthyes; order Orectolobiformes; family Hemiscylliidae; genus Hemiscyllium; species Hemiscyllium ocellatum. Next base: position 61,967,031 of record NC_083421.1, read on the forward strand.
TCCCGTACTGTCGGAGGGTCAGTGCTGAGGGAGTGCCGCTCTGTCGGCGGGTCAGTGCTGAGGGAGTGTGCACTGTCGGAGGGTCAGTGCTGATGGAGCGCCGTGCTGTCGGAGGGTCAGTGCTGAGGGAGTCCCGTACTGTCGGAGGGTCAGTGCTGAGGGAGTGCCGCCCTGTCGGAGGGTCAGTGCTGAGGGAGTGCCACACTGTCACAGGGTCAGTGCTGAGGGAGTGGGCACTGTCACTGGGTCACTGTCACTGAGGGAGTGGGCACTGTCACTGGGTCAGTGCTGAGGGTGTGTCGCACTGTCACAGGGTCAGTGCTGAGGGAGAGGGAGCTTTCGGAGGGTCTCTGCTGTGGGAGTGGGCACTGTTGGAGGATCAACGCTGAGGGAGTGGGCACTGTCAGAGGGTCAGTGCTGAGGGAGTGCCACTTTGTCAGAGGGTCAGTGCTGAGAGAGTGCAGCACTGTCGGAGGGTCAGTGATTAGCGAGTGGGCACTGTCGGCAGGTCAGTGCCGAGGGAGAGGGAGCTTTCGAAGGGTCTCTGCTGTGGGAGTGGGCACTGTTGGAGGATCAACGCTGAGGGTGTGGGCACTGTCATAGGTTCAGTGCTGAGGGAGTGCCACACTGTCACAGGGTCAGTGCTGAGGGAGTGCCGCACCGTCGGAGGATCAGTGCTGAGGGAGTGCTGCACTGTCACAGGGTCAGTGCTGAGGGAGTGGGCACTGTTGGAGGGTCTGTGCTGAGGGAGTGCCGCACTGTCGCTGGGTCAGTGCTGAGAGAGTTCTGCACTGTCACAGGGTCAGTGCTGAGGGAGTGGACATTGTCAGAGGGTCAGTGCTGAGGGAGTGGGCACTGTCGGAGGGTCAGTGCTGAGGGAGTGCCGCCCTGTCAGAGGGTCAGTGCTGAGGGAGTGCCGCACTGTCGGAGGGTCAGTGCTGAGGGAGTGCCGCACTGTTGGAGGGTCAGTGCTGAGGGAGTGCCGCACTGTCGGAGGGTCAGTGCTGAGGGAGTGCCGCACTGTCGGAGGATCAGTGCTGAGGGAGTGCCGCACTGTCGGAGGGTCAGTGCTGAGGGACTGCCGCAGTGTGACAGGGTCAGTGCTGAGGGTGTGCTGCACTGTCGGAGGGTCAGTGCTGAGGGAGTGCTGCGCTGTCGGAGGGTCAGTGCTGAGGGAGTGCCGCACTGAGGGAGGGTCAGTGCTGAGGGATTGCCGCACTGTCGGAGGGTCAGTGCTGAGGGAGCGCCGTACTGTCACAGGGTCAGTGCTGAGGGAGTGCTGCAGTGTCACAGGGTCAGTGCTGAGAGAGTGCCGCACTGTCGGAGGGTCAGTGATTAGCGAGTGGGCACTGTCGGCAGGTCAGTGCCGAGGGAGAGAGAGCTGTCGGAGGGTCTCTGCTGTGGGAGTGGGCACTGTTGGAGAATCAACGCTGAGGGTGTGGGCACTGTCATAGGTTCAGTGCTGAGGGAGTGCTGCACTGTCAGAGGATCAGTGCTGAGGGATTGACGCACAGTCATAGGGTCAGTGCTCAGGGAGTGGGCACTGTCGGATGGTCAGTGCTAATGTAGTGCCACTCTGTCGGAGTGTCAGTGCTGAGGGAGTACCGCTCTGTCGGAGGGTCAGGGCTGAGGGAGTGCCGCACTGTCGGAGGTTCAATGCTGAGGGAGTGCCGCACTGTCAGAGGATCAGTGCTGAGGGAGTGCTGCGCTGTCGGAGGGTCAGTGCTGAGGGAGCACCGTACTGTCACAGGGTCAGTGCTGAGGGAGTGCCGCACTGAGGGAGGGTCAGTGCTGAGTGATTGCCGCACTGTCGGAGGGTCAGTGCTGAGGGAGCGCCGTACTGTCACAGGGTCCGTGCTGAGGGAGTGCTGCACTGTCAGAGGATCAGTGCTGAGGGATTGACGCACAGTCATAGGGTCAGTGCTCAGGGAGTGGGCACTGTCGGATGGTCAGTGCTAATGTAGTGCCACTCTGTCGGAGTGTCAGTGCTGAGGGAGTGTGCACTGTCGGAGGGTCAGTGCTGAGGGAGTGCCGCACTGTCACTGGGTCAGTGCTGAGGGAGTGCCGCACTGTCGGAGGGTCAGTGCTGAGGGAGTGCCGCACTGTCGGAGGGTCAGTGCTGAGGGAGTGCCGCGTTATCAGGCGGTCAGTGCTGAGGGAGTGGACGCTGTCACAGGGTCAGTGCTGAGGGTGTGGGCACTGTCGAAGGGTCAGCGCTGAGGGAGTGCTGCACTGTCACAGGGTCAGTGCTTAGCAAGTGGGCACTGTTGGAGCCTCTCTGCTGTGGGAGTGGGCACTGTTGGAGCGTCATCGCTGAGGGAGTGGGCACTGTCGCAGGGTCAGTGCTGAGGGAGTGCTGCACTGCCACAGGATCAATGCTGAGGGAGAGCAGCACTGTCGGAGGGTCAGTGCTTAGCAAGTGCTGCAGTGTCACAGGATCAGTGCTGAGGGAGTGCCGCACTGAGGGAGGGTCAGTGCTGAGGGAGTGCCAGGCTGTTGGAGGGTCAGTGCTGAGGGAGTGCCAGGCTGTTGGAGGGTCAGTGCTGAGGGAGTGCTGCACTGTCGGAGGGTCAGTGCTAGGGGAATAGGCACTGTCAGAGGGTCAGGGCTGAGGGAATGTCGCACCTTCGGAGGGTCAGTGCTGAAGGAGTGCCACACTGTCGGCGGGTCAATTTTGAGGGAGTGGGCACTGTCACAGGGTCAGTGCTGAGGGAGTGGGCACTGTCACAGGGTCAGTGCTGAGGGAGTGCTGCACTGTCGGAGTGCCGCACTGTCGGAGGGTCAGTGATTAGCAAGTGGGCACTGTTGGCGGGTCAGTGCCAAGGGAGAGGGAGCTGTCAGAGGGTCTCTGCTGCGGGAGTGGGCAATGTCGGAGGGGCTGTGCTGAGGGACTGGGCACTGTTGGAACGTCAACGCTGAGGGAGTGGGCACTGTCACAGGGTCTGTGCTGAGGGAGTGCCGCACTGTCGCTGGGTCAGTGCTGAGAGAGTACTGCACTGTCGGAAGGTCCATACTGAGGGAGTGGGCACTGTCGCAGGGTCAGTGCTGAGGGAGTGCCGCATTGTGGGAGGGTCAGTGCTGAGGGAGTGCCGCACTGTCGGAGGGTCAGTGCTGAGGGAGTGCCGCAGTGTCGGAGGGTCAGTGCTGAGGGAGTGGGCACTGTCGGATGGTCAGTGCTAATGTAGTGCCACTCTGTCGGAGGGTCAGTGCTGAGGGAGTGTCGCACTGTCGGAGGGTCAGTGCTGAGGGAGTGTCGCACTGTCGGAGGGTCAGTGCTGAGGGAGTGGGCACTGTCGGATGGTCAGTGCTAATGGAGCGCCGTGCTGTCGGAGGGTCAGTGCTGAGGGAGTCCCGTACTGTCGGAGGGTCAGTGCTGAGGGAGTGCCACACTGTCACAGGGTCAGTGCTGAGGGAGTACCGCACTATCAGAGGGTCAGTGCTGAGGGAGTGCCGCACTGTCACTGGGTCGGTGCTGAGGGTGTGTCGCACTGTCGGAGGGTCAGTGCTGAGGGAGTGCCGCACTGTCACAGGGTCAGTGCTCGGGAAGTGCCGCACTGTCGGCGGGTCAGTGTTGAGGGAGTGGGCACTGTTACAGGGTCAATGCTGAGGGAATGGGCACTGTCGGAGGGTCAGTGCTGAGGGAGTGTCGCACTGTCGGAGGGTCAGTGCTGAGGGAGTGTCGCACTGTCGGAGGGTCAGTGCTGAGGGAGTGCCGCACTGTCACTGGGTCGGTGCTGAGGGTGTTTCGCACTGTCGGAGGGTCAGTGCTGAGGGAGTGCTGCAGTGTCACAGGATCAGTGCTGAGGGAGTGCCGCACTGTCGGTGGGTCAGTGCTGAGGGAGTGCCGCACTGTCGGTGGGTCAGTGCTGAGGGAGTGCCGCACTGTCGGAGGGTCAGTGCTGAGGGAGTGCCAGGCTGTTGGAGGGTCAGTGCTGAGGGAGTGCCGCACTGTCGGAGGGTCAGGGCTGAGGGAATGTCGCACCATCGGAGGGTCAGTGCTGAAGGAGTGCCACACTGTCGGCGGGTCAATTTTGAGGGAGTGGGCACTGTCACAGGGTCAGTGCTGAGGGAGTGCTGCACTGTCGGAGTGCCGCACTGTCGGAGGGTCAGTGGGTACTGTTGACGGGTCAGTGCCAAGGGAGAGGGAGCTGTCAGAGGGTCTCTGCTGTGGGAGTGGGCACTGTCGGAGGGTCAGTGCTGAGGGAGTGGCCACTATCGGAGGGTCAGTGCTGAGGGAGTGGGCACTATCGGAGGGTCAGCGCTGAGCGAGTGGGCGCTGTCACAGTGTCAGTGCTTAGGGAGTGGGCACTGTTGGAGGGTCTCTGCTGTGGGAGTAGGCACTGTCAGAGGGTCTGTACTGAGGGAGTGGGCACTGTCACAGGTTCAGTGCTGAGGGAGTGCCACACTGTCACAGGGTCAGTGCTGAGGGAGTGCCGTACTGTCGGAGGGTGTGTACTGAGGGAGTGGGCATTGTCACATGGTCAGTGCTGAGAGAGTGCTGCACTGTCGGAGGGTCGGTGCTGAGGGAGTGCCGCACTGTCAGAGGGTCCGTGCTGAGGGATTAACGCAAAGTCATAGGGTCAGTGCTGAGGGAGTGCCGCACTGTTGGAGGGTCAGTGCTGACGGAGTGGGCACTATCAGATGGTCAGCGCTGAGGGAGTGGGTGCTGTCACAGTGTCAGTTCTTAGGGAGTGCCACGGTGTCGGATGATCAGTTCTGAGGGAGTGCTGCACTTTCGGAGGGTCGGTGCTGAGGGAGTGCCGCATTGTCACAGGGTCAGTGCTTAGGGAGCGGGCACTGTTGGAGGGTCAGTGCTGTGGGAGTAGGCACTGTCAGAGGGTCTGTACTGAGGGAGTGGGCACTGTCACAGGGTCAGTGCTGAGGGAGTGCCACACTGTCGGACAGTCAGTGCTGTGGGAGTGTCGCACTGTCCCAGGGTCAGTGCTGAGGGAGTGCCGCACTGTCCCAGGGTCAGTGCTGAGGGAGTGCCGCACTGTCGGAGAGTCAGTGTTGAGGGAGTGCCGCACTGTCGGAGAGTCAGTGTTGAGGGAGTGCCGCACTGTCGCAGGGTCAGTGCTGAGGGAGAGGGAGCTGTCGGAGGGTCTGTGCTGAGGATGTGGGCACTGTCAGAGTGTCAGCGCTGATGGAGTGGACACTGTCACAGGGTCAATGCTGAGGGAGTGCCACAGTGTCAGAGGGTCAGTGCTGTGGGAGTGCTGTACTGTTACATGATCAGTGCTGAGGGAGAGCAGAACTGCCGGAGGGTCAGTGCTGAGGGAGTGCCGCACTGTCGGAGGGTCAGCGCTGAGGGAGTGTGCACTGTCACAGGGTCAGTGCTGAGGGAGTGGGCACTGTCGGAGGGTCAGTGCTGAGGGAATGCCACTTTGTCGGAGGGTCAGTGCTGAGGGAGTGCCACTTTGTCGGAGGGTCAGTGTTGAGAGAGTGGGCACTGTCGGAGGGTCAGTGTTGAGAGAGTGGGCACTGTCGGTGGGTCAGTGCTGAGGGAGTGCCGCACTGTCGGAGGGTCAGTGCTGAGGGAGTGCCGCACTGTCGGAGGGTCAGTGCTGAGGGAGTGCCGCACTGTCGGAGGGTCAGTGCTGAGGGAGTGCTGCAGTGTCACAGGGTCAGTGCTGAGGGAGTGGGCACTGTCGGAGGGTCAGTGCTGAGGGAGTGGGCACTGTCGGAGGGTCAGTGCTGAGGGAGTGGGCACTGTCAGAGGGTCTGTACTGAGGGAGTGGGCACTGTCACAGGTTCAGTGCTGAGGGAGTGCCACACTGTCACAGGGTCAGTGCTGAGGGAGTGCCGTACTGTCGGAGGGTGTGTACTGAGGGAGTGGGCATTGTCACATGGTCAGTGCTGAGAGAGTGCTGCACTGTCGGAGGGTCGGTGCTGAGGGAGTGCCGCACTGTCAGAGGGTCCGTGCTGAGGGATTAACGCAAAGTCATAGGGTCAGTGCTGAGGGAGTGCCGCACTGTTGGAGGGTCAGTGCTGACGGAGTGGGCACTATCAGATGGTCAGCGCTGAGGGAGTGGGTGCTGTCACAGTGTCAGTTCTTAGGGAGTGCCACGGTGTCGGATGATCAGTTCTGAGGGAGTGCTGCACTTTCGGAGGGTCGGTGCTGAGGGAGTGCCGCATTGTCACAGGGTCAGTGCTTAGGGAGCGGGCACTGTTGGAGGGTCAGTGCTGTGGGAGTGGGTACTGTCGAAGGGTCAGTGCTGAGGGAGTGGGCACTGTTGTAGGGTCCGTGCAGAAGGAGTGGGTACTGTTACAAGGTCAGTGCTGAGGGAGTGTCGCACTGTCACAGGGTCATTGCTGAGGGAGTGCCGCACTGTCGGAGGGTCAGTGCTGAGGGATTGCCGCACTGTCGGAGGGTCAGTGCTGAGGGAGTGTCGCACTGTCACAGGGTCATTGCTGAGGGAGTGCCGCACTGTCGGAGGGTCAGTGCTGAGGGATTGCCGCACTGTCGGAGGGTCAGTGCTGAGGGAGTGCTGCTCTGTCGGATGGTCAGTGCTGAGGGAGCGCCGCACTGTCGGAGGGTCAGTGCTGAGGGAGTGCCGCACTGTCGGAGGGTCAGTGCTGAGGGATTGCCGCACTGTCGGAGGGTCAGTGCTGAGGGAGTGCCGCACTGTCGGAGGGTCAGTGCTGAGGGAGAGCCACGGTGTCGGATGATCAGTTCTGAGGGAGTGCTGCACTTTCGGAGGGTCGGTGCTGAGGGAGTGCCGCACTGTCACAGGGTCAGTGCTTAGGGAGTGGGCACTGTTGGAGGGTCAGTGCTGTGGGAGTGCCACAGTGTCAGAGGGTCAGTGCTGTGGGAGTGCTGTACTGTTACATGATCAGTGCTGAGGGAGAGCAGAACTGTCGGAGGGTCAGTGCTGAGGGAGTGCCGCACTGCCGGAGGGTCAGTGCTGAGGGAGTGCCACACTGTCGGAGATTCAGTGCTGAGGGAGTGTCGCACTGTCACAGGGTCAACGCTGAGGGAGTGCTGCACTGTCAGAAGGTCAGTGCTGAGGGAGTAGGGCACTGTCACAGGGTCAGTGCTGAGGGAGTGGGCACTGTCGGTGGGTCAGTGCTGAGGGAGTGCCGCACTGTCGGAGGGTCAGCGCTGAGGGAGTGTGCACTGTCACAGGGTCAGTGCTGAGGGAGTGGGCACTGTCAGAGGGTCAGTGCTGAGGGAGTGGGCACTGTCGGATGATCAGTTCTGAGGGAGTGCTGCACTTTCGGAGGGTCAGTGCTGAGGGAGTGCCGCACTGTCGCAGGGTCAACGCTGAGGGAGTGCTGCACTGTCAGAAGGTCAGTGCTGAGGGAGTAGGGCACTGTCACAGGGTCAGTGCTGAGGGAGTGGGCACTGTCGGAGGGTCAGTGCTGAGAGAGTGGGCACTGTCGGAGGGTCAGTGCTGAGGGAGTGCCACTTTGTCGGAGGGTCAGTGCTGAGGGAGTGCCGCACTGTCGGAGGGTCAGTGCTGAGGGAGTGCCGCGCTGTCGGAGGGTCAGTGCTGAGGGAGTGCTGCAGTGTCACAGGGTCAGTGCTCAAGGAGTGGGCACTGTCATAGGGTCCGTGCTGAGGAAGTGCGGCACTGTCATAGGGTCAGTGCTGAGGGAGTGGGCACTGTCGCAGGGTCATTGCTGAGGGAGTGCTGCTCTGTCAGAAGGTCAGTGCTGAGGGAGTAGGGCACTGTCACAGGGTCAGTGCTGAGGGAGTGGGCACTGTCGGAGGGTCAGTGCTGAGAGAGTGGGCACTGTCGGAGGGTCAGTGCTGAGGGAGTGCCACTTTGTCGGAGGGTCAGTGCTGAGGGAGTGCCGCACTGTCGGAGGGTCAGTGCTGAGGGAGTGCCGCGCTGTCGGAGGGTCAGTGCTGAGGGAGTGCTGCAGTGTCACAGGGTCAGTGCTCAAGGAGTGGGCACTGTCATAGGGTCAGTGCTGAGAGAGTGGGCACTGTCATAGGGTCCGTGCTGAGGAAGTGCGGCACTGTCATAGGGTCAGTGCTGAGAGAGTGGGCACTGTCGGAGTCTCAGTGCTGAGGGAGTGCCGCACTGTCGCAGGGTCATTGCTGAGGGAGTGCTGCTCTGTCGGATGGTCAGTGCTGGGGAGTGCCGCACTGTCGGAGGGTCAGTGTTGAGGGAGTGCCGCACTGTCGGAGGGTCAGTGTTGAGGGAGTGCCGCACTGTCGGAGGGTCAGTGCTGAGGGAGTGCCACACTGTCACAGGGTCAGTGCTGAGGGAGTGGGCGCTGTCATAGGGTCAGTGCTGAGGGCGTGGGCACTGTTGCAGGGTCAGTGCTGAGGGAGTGGGTACTGTCGAAGGGTCAGTGCTGAGGGAGTGGGCACTGTTGGAGGGTCCGTGCAGAAGGAATGGGTACTGTTACAAGGTCAGTGCTGACGGAGTGCCACAGTGTCAGCGGGTCAGTGCTGAGGGAGTGCCGCACTGTCGCAGGGTCATTGCTGAGGGAGTGCTGCTCTGTCGGATGGTCAGTGCTGGGGGACTGCCGCACTGTCACAGGGTCAGTGCTGAGGGAGTGCCGCACTGTCGGAGGGTCAGTGCTGGGGGAGTGCCGCACTGTCGGAGGGTCAGTGCTGAGGGAGTGCCGCACTGTCCGAAGGTCAGTGCTGAGGGAGTGCTGCACTGTCACAGGGTCAGTGCTGAGGGAGTGGGCACTGTCGGAGGGTCAGTACTGAGGGAGTGCTGCATTGTCGGAGGGTCAGTGCTGAGGGAGTGCCGCACTGTCACAGGGTCAGTGCTTAGGGAGTGGGCACTGTTGGAGGGTCAGTGCTGTGGGAGTAGGCACTGTCAGAGGGTCTGTACTGAGGGAGTGGGCACTGTCACAGGGTCAGTGCTGAGGGAGTGCCACACTGTCGGACAGTCAGTGCTGTGGGAGTGTCGCACTGTCCCAGGGTCAGTGCTGAGGGAGAGGGAGCTGTCGGAGGGTCTGTGCTGAGGATGTGGGCACTGTCAGAGTGTCAGCGCTGATGGAGTGGACACTGTCACAGGGTCAATGCTGAGGGAGTGCCACAGTGTCGGAGGGTCAGTGCTGTGGGAGTGCTGTACTGTTACATGATCAGTGCTGAGGGAGAGCAGAACTGTCGGAGGGTCAGTGCTGAGAGAGTGCCGCACTGCCGGAGGGTCAGTGCTGAGGGAGTGCCGCACTGTCGGAGATTCAGTGCTGAGGGAGTGCCGCACTGTCAGAGGGTCAGTGCTGAGGGAGCGCCGCACTGTCGGCGGGTCAGTGCTGAGGGAGTGCCGCATTGTCGGCGGGTCAGTGTTGAGGGAGTGCCGCACTGTCGGCGGGTCAGTGTTGAGGGAGTGCCGCACTGTCAGACGGTCAGTGCTGAGGGAGTGGGCACTGTCGGATGATCAGTTCTGAGGGAGTGCTGCACTTTCGGAGGGTCGGTGCTGAGGGAGTGCCGCACTGTCACAGGGTCAACGCTGAGGGAGTGCTGCACTGTCACAGGGTCAGTGCGGAGGGAGTGGGCACTGTCGGAGGGTCATTGCTGAGAGAGTGGGCACTGTCGGTGGGTCAGTGCTGAGGGAGTGCCGCACTTTCGGAGGGTCAGCGCTGAGGGAGTGGGCACTGTCGGAGGGTCAGTGCTGAGGGAATGCCACTTTGTCGGAGGGTCACTGCTGAGGGAGTGCCACTTTGTCGGAGGGTCAGTGTTGAGAGAGTGGGCACTGTCGGAGGGTCAGTGTTGAGAGAGTGGGCACTGTCGGAGGGTCAGTGCTGAGGGAGTGCCGCACTGTCGGAGGGTCAGTGCTGAGGGAGTGCCGCACTGTCGGAGGGTCAGTGCTGAGGGAGTGCCGCACTGTCGGAGGGTCAGTGCTGAGGGAGTGGGCACTGTCACAGGGTCAGTGCTGAGTGAGTGCTGCACTGTCGGAGGGTCAGTGCTGAGGGAGTGCCGCACTGTCGGAGGGTCAGTGCTGAGGGAGTGTTGCACCGTCGGAGGGTCAGTGCTGAGGGAGTGCCGCACTGTCGGAGGGTCAGTGCTGAGGGAGTGCCGCACTGTCGGAGGGTCAGTGCTGAGGGAGTGTTGCACCGTCGGAGGGTCAGTGCTGAGGGAGTGCCGCACTGTCGCAGGGTCAGTGCTGAGGGAGCGCCGCACGGTCGGAGGGTCAGTGCTGTGGGAGTGTCGCACTGTCCCAGGGTCAGTGCTGAGGGAGTGCCGCACTGTCCCAGGGTCAGTGCTGTGGGAGTGTCGCACTGTCCCAGGGTCAGTGCTGAGGGAGTCTCGCACTGTCGGACAGTCAGTGTTGAGGGAGTGCCGCACTGTCGCAGGGTCAGTGCTGAGGGAGAGGGAGCTGTCGGAGGGTCTGTGCTGAGGATGTGGGCACTTTCAGAGTGTCAGCGCTGATGGAGTGGACACTGTCACAGGGTCAATGCTGAGGGAGTGCCACAGTGTCGGAGGGTCAGTGCTGTGGGAGTGCTGTACTGTTACATGATCAGTGCTGAGGGAGAGCAGAACTGTCGGAGGGTCAGTGCTGAGGGAGTGCCGCACTGTCAGAGGGTCAGTGCTGTGGGAGTGTCGCACTGTCCCAGGGTCAGTGCTGAGGGAGTGCCGCACTGTCGGAGGGTCAGTGCTGAGGGAGTGCCACACTGTCGGAGGGTCAGTGCTGAGGGAGTGGGCACTGTCACAGGGTCAGTGCTGAGTGAGTGCTGCACTGTCGGAGGGTCAGTGCTGAGGGAGTGCCGCACTGTCGGAGGGTCAGTGCTGAGGGAGTGTTGCACCGTCGGAGGGCCAGTGCTGAGGGAGTGCCGCACTGTCGGAGGGTCAGTGCTGAGGGAGTGCCGCACTGTCGGACAGTCAGTGCTGTGGGAGTGTCGCACTGTCCCAGGGTCAGTGCTGAGGGAGTTTCGCACTGTCGGAGAGTCAGTGTTGAGGGAGTGCCGCACTGTCGCAGGGTCAGTGCTGAGGGAGAGGGAGCTGTCGGAGGGTCTGTGCTGAGGATGTGGGCACTGTCAGAGTGTCAGCGCTGATGGAGTGGACACTGTCACAGGGTCAATGCTGAGGGAGTGCCACAGTGTCGGAGGGTCAGTGCTGAGGGAGTGCCGCATTGTCGGCGGGTCAGTGCTGAGGGAGTGCCGCACTGTCGGAGGGTCAGTGCTGAGGGAGTGCCGCACTGTCGGAGGGTCAGTGCTGAGGGAGTGCCGCACTGTCGGAGGGTCAGTGCTGAGGGAGTGCCGCACTGTCGGAGGGTCAGTGCTGAGGGAGTGCCGCACTGTCGGAGGGTCAGTGCTGAGGGAGTGCCGCACTGTCGGAGGGTCAGTGCTGGGGGAGCGCCGCACTGTCAGAGGGTCAGTGCTGAGGGAGCGCCGCACTGTCACAGGGTCAGTGCTGAGGGAGCGCCGCACGGTCGGAGGGTCAGTGCTGTGGGAGTGTCGCACTGTCGGCGGGTCAGTGTTGAGGGAGTGCCGCACTGTCGGCGGGTCAGTGCTGAGGGAGTGGGCACTGTCGGATGATCAGTTCTGAGGGAGTGCTGCACTTTCGGAGGGTCAGTGCTGAGGGAGTGCCGCACTGTCACAGGGTCAGTGCTGAGGGAGTGCCGCACTGTCACAGGGTCAACCCTGAGGGAGTGCTGCACTGTCAGAAGGTCAGTGCTGAGGGAGTGGGGCACTGTCACAGGGTCAGTGCTGAGGGAGTGGGCACTGTCGGTGGGTCAGTGCTGAGGGAGTGCCGCACTGTCGGAGGGTCAGTGCTGAGGGAGTGCCGCACTGTCGGAGGGTCAGTGCTGAGGGAGTGCTGCAGTGCCACAGGGTCAGTGCTGAGGGAGTGGGCACTGTTGGAGGGTCAGTGCTGAGAGAGTGGGCACTATCGGAGGGTCAGTGCTGAGGGAGTGCCGCACTGTCGCAGGGTCATTGCTGAGGGAGTGCTGCTCTGTCGGATGGTCAGTGCTGGGGGAGTGCCGCACTGTCACAGGGTCAGTGCTGAGGGAGCGCCGCACTGTCGGAGGGTCAGTGCTGAGGGAGTGCCACACTGTCACAGGGTCAGCGCTGAGGGAGTGGGCGCTGTCACAGGGTCAGTGCTGAGGGAGTGGGCACTGTCACAGGGTCAGTGCTGAGGGAGTGGGTACTGTCGAAGGGTCAGTGCTGAGGGAGTGGGCACTGTTGGAGGGTCCGTGCAGAAGGAGTGGGTACTGTTACAAGGTCAGTGCTGAGGGAGTGCCACAGTGTCAGCGGGTCAGTGTTGAGGGAGTGCCGCACTGTCGGCGGGTCAGTGTTGAGGGAGTGCCGCACTGTCGGAGGGTCAGTGCTGAGGGAGTGCCGCACTGTCGGCGGGTCAGTGTTGAGGGAGTGCCGCACTGTCAGAGGGTCAGTGCTGAGGAAGTGCCACACTGTCGGAGGGTTACTGCTGAGGGCGTTGGGCACTGTCGGAGGGTCAGTGCTGAGGGAGTGCCGCACTGTCGGAGGGTCAGTGCTGAAGGATGCCACACTGTCGGAGGGTCAGTGCTGAGGGACTGCCACACTGTCGGAGGATCAGTACTGAGGGAGTGCTGCATTGTCGGAGGGTCAGTGCTGAGGGAGTGCCGCACTGTCACAGGGTCAGTGCTCAGGGAGTACCGCACGTTCGGAGGGTCAGTGCTGAGAGAGTGTTGCACCGTCGGAGGGCCAGTGCTGGGGGAGTGCCACGCTGTCGGATGATCAGTGCTGGGGGAGTGCCGCACTGTCGGAGGGTCAGTGCTGGGGGAGTGCCGCACTGTCGGAGGGTCAGTGCTGGGGGAGTGCCGCACTGTCGGAGGGTCAGTGCTGAGGGAGTGCCGCACTGTCGGAAGGTCAGTGCTGAGGGAGTGCCGCACTGTCACAGGGTCAGTGCTGAGGGAGTGGGCACTGTCGGAGGAGTAAAAAATGAGGTCTGCAGATGTCGGAGGGTCAGTGCTGAAGGAGTGCTGCATTGTCGGAGGGTCAGTGCTGAGGGAGTGCTGCATTGTCACAGGGTCAGTGCTCACGGAGTACCGCACGTTTGGAGGGTCAGTGCTGAGAGAGTGTTGCACCGTCGGAGGGCCAGTGCGGTGGGAGTGCCGCACTGTCACAGGGTCAGTGTTGAGGGAGTGCCGCACTGTCGGAGGGTCAGTGCTGAGGGAGTGCCGCACTGTCGGCGGGTCAGTGTTGAGGGAGTGCCGCACTGTCAGAGGGTCAGTGCTGAGGAAGTGCCACACTGTCGGAGGGTTACTGCTGAGGGCGTTGGGCACTGTCGGAGGGTCAGTGCTGAGGGAGTGCCGCACTGTCGGAGGGTCAGTGCTGAAGGATGCCACACTGTCGGAGGGTCAGTGCTGAGGGACTGCCACACTGTCGGAGGATCAGTACTGAGGGAGTGCCGCACTGTCGGAGGGTCAGTGCTGAGGGAGTGCTGCAGTGCCACAGGGTCAGTGCTGAGGGAGTGGGCACTGTTGGAGGGTCAGTGCTGAGAGAGTGGGCACTATCGGAGGGTCAGTGCTGAGGGAGTGCCGCACTGTCGCAGGGTCATTGCTGAGGGAGTGCTGCTCTGTCGGATGGTCAGTGCTGGGGGAGTGCCGCACTGTCACAGGGTCAGTGCTGAGGGAGCGCCGCACTGTCGGAGGGTCAGTGCTGAGGGAGTGCCACACTGTCACAGGGTCAGCGCTGAGGGAGTGGGCGCTGTCACAGGGTCAGTGCTGAGGGAGTGGGCACTGTCACAGGGTCAGTGCTGAGGGAGTGGGTACTGTCGAAGGGTCAGTGCTGAGGGAGTGGGCACTGTTGGAGGGTCCGTGCAGAAGGAGTGGGTACTGTTACAAGGTCAGTGCTGAGGGAGTGCCACAGTGTCAGCGGGTCAGTGTTGAGGGAGTGCCGCACTGTCGGAGGGTCAGTGTTGAGGGAGTGCCGCACTGTCGGAGGGTCAGTGCTGAGGGAGTGCCGCACTGTCGGCGGGTCAGTGTTGAGGGAGTGCCGCACTGTCAGAGGGTCAGTGCTGAGGAAGTGCCACACTGTCGGAGGGTTACTGCTGAGGGCGTTGGGCACTGTCGGAGGGTCAGTGCTGAGGGAGTGCCGCACTGTCGGAGGGTCAGTGCTGAAGGATGCCACACTGTCGGAGGGTCAGTGCTGAGGGACTGCCACACTGTCGGAGGATCAGTACTGAGGGAGTGCTGCATTGTCGGAGGGTCAGTGCTGAGGGAGTGCCGCACTGTCACAGGGTCAGTGCTCAGGGAGTACCGCACGTTCGGAGGGTCAGTGCTGAGAGAGTGTTGCACCGTCGGAGGGCCAGTGCTGGGGGAGTGCCACGCTGTCGGATGATCAGTGCTGGGGGAGTGCCGCACTGTCGGAGGGTCAGTGCTGGGGGAGTGCCGCACTGTCGGAGGGTCAGTGCTGGGGGAGTGCCGCACTGTCGGAGGGTCAGTGCTGAGGGAGTGCCGCACTGTCGGAAGGTCAGTGCTGAGGGAGTGCCGCACTGTCACAGGGTCAGTGCTGAGGGAGTGGGCACTGTCGGAGGAGTAAAAAATGAGGTCTGCAGATGTCGGAGGGTCAGTGCTGAAGGAGTGCTGCATTGTCGGAGGGTCAGTGCTGAGGGAGTGCTGCATTGTCACAGGGTCAGTGCTCACGGAGTACCGCACGTTTGGAGGGTCAGTGCTGAGAGAGTGTTGCACCGTCGGAGGGCCAGTGCGGTGGGAGTGCCGCACTGTCACAGGGTCAGTGCTGAGGGTGTGGCCACTATCGGAGGGTTCGTGCTGAGGCAGTGGGCACTGTCAGAGGGTCAGTACCAAGGGAGTGCCGCGCTGTCACAGGGTCAGCGGTGAGGGAATGGGCACTGTCACAGGGTCATTGCTGGGAGAGCGCTGCTCTGTCGGAGGGTCAGTGCGGAGGGAGAGCCGCACTGTCGGAGGGTCAGTGCTGAGGAAGTGCCGCACTGTCGGACGGTCAGTGCTGAGGGAGTTGGGCACTGTCAGAGGGTCAGTGCTGAGGGAGCGCCACACTGTCGGAGGGTCAGTGCTGAGGGAGTGCCACACTGTCGGAGGGTCACTGCTGAGGGCGTTGGGCACTGTCAGAGGGTCAGTGCTGAAGGAGTGCCGCACTGTCAGAGGGTCAGTGCTGAGGGAGTATCGCACGTTCGGAGGGTCAGAGCTGAGGAAGTGGGCACTGTCGGAGGGTCAGTGCTGAGGGAGTGCTGCACTGTCGGAGGGTCAGTGCTGACAGAGTGGGTACTGTCGGAGGGTCAGTGCTGAAGGAGTGCCACACTGTCGGAGGGTCAGTGCTGAGGGACTGCCACACTGTCGGAGGATCAGTACTGAGGGAGTGCTGCATTGTCGGAGGGTCAGTGCTGAGGGAGTGCCGCACTGTCACAGGGTCAGTGCTCAGGGAGTACCGCACGTTCGGAGGGTCAGTGCTGAGAGAGTGTTGCACCGTCGGAGGGCCAGTGCGGTGGGAGTGCCGCACTGTCGGAGGGTCACTGCTGAGGGCGTTGGGCCCTGTCAGAGGGTCAGTGCTGAGGGAGTGCCACACTGTCGGAGGGTCAGTGCTGAGGGAGTGCCACGCTGTCGGATGATCAGTTCTGAGGGAGTGCGGCACTGTCGGAAGGTCAGTGCTGAGGGAGTGCGGCACTGTCGGAGGGTCAGTGCTGAGGGAGTGCCGCACTGTTGGAGGGTCAGTGCTGAGGGAGTGCCGCACTGTCCGAAGGTCAGTGCTGAGGGAGTGCCACACTGTCACAGGGTCAGTGCTGAGGGAGTGGGCACTGTCGGAGGGTCAGTGCTGAGGGAGTGCTGCATTGTCACAGGGTCAGCGCTGTGGGAGTGCCGCACTGTCACAGGGTCAGTGCTCAGGGAGTACCGCACGTTCGGAGGGTCAGTGCTGAGAGAGTGTTGCACCGTCGGAGGGCCAGTGCGGTGGGAGTGCCGCACTGTCGGAGGGTCAGTGCTGAGGGAGTGGGCACTGTCACAGGGTCAGTGCTGAGGGAGTGCCGCACTGTCACTGGGTCAGTGCTCAGAGAGTGGGCACTGTTAGAAGGTCCCTGTTGTGGGAGTGGGCACTGTCATAGGGTCAGTACTGAGGGAGTGCTGCATTGTCGGATGGTCAGTGCTGAAGGAGTGCTGCAGTGTCACAGCGTCAGTGCTGTGGGAGTGTCGCACTGTCCCAGGGTCAGTGCTGAGGGAGTCTCGCACTGTCGGAGAGTCAGTGTTGAGGGAGTGCCGCACTGTCGCAGGGTCAGTGCTGAGGGAGAGGGAGCTGTCGGAGGGTCTGTGCTGAGGATGTGGGCACTGTCAGAGTGTCAGCGCTGATGGAGTGGACACTGTCACAGGGTCAATGCTGAGGGAGTGCCACAGTGTCGGAGGGTCAGTGCTGTGGGAGTGCTGTACTGTTACATGATCAGTGCTGAGGGAGAGCAGAACTGTCGGAGGGTCAGTGCTGAGGGAGTGCCGCACTGCCGGAGGGTCAGTGCTGAGGGAGTGCCGCACTGTCGGAGATTCAGTGCTGAGGGAGTACCGCTCTGTCAGAGGGTCAGTGCTGAGGGAGCGCCGCACTGTCGGCGGGTCAGTGTTGAGGGAGTGCCGCACTGTCGGCGGGTCAGTGTTGAGGGAGTGCCGCACTGTCAGAGGGTCAGTGCTGAGGGAGTGGGCACTGTCGGATGATCAGTTCTGAGGGAGTGCTGCACTTTCGGAGGGTCAGTGCTGAGGGAGTGCCGCACTGTCACAGGGTCAACGCTGAGGGAGTGCTGCACTGTCAGAAGGTCAGTGCTGAGGGAGTGGGGCACTGTCACAGGGTCAGTGCTGAGGGAGTGGGCACTGTCGGTGGGTCAGTGCTGAGGGAGTGCCGCACTGTCGGAGGGTCAGTGCTGAGGGAGTGCCGCACTGTCGGAGGGTCAGTGCTGAGGGAGTGCTGCAGTGTCACAGGGTCAGTGCTGAGGGAGTGGGCACTGTCGGATGGTCAGTGCTGAGGGAGTGGGCACTATCGGAGGGTCAGTGCTGAGGGAGTGCCGCACTGTCGCAGGGTCATTGCTGAGGGAGTCCTGCTCTGTCGGATGGTCAGTGCTGGGGGAGTGCCACTTTGTCGGAGGGTCAGTGCTGAGGGAGTGCCGCACTGTCGGAGGGTCAGTGCTGAGGGAGTGCCGCGCTGTCGGAGGGTCAGTGCTGAGGGAGTGCTGCAGTGTCACAGGGTCAGTGCTCAAGGAGTGGGCACTGTCATAGGGTCCGTGCTGAGGAAGTGCGGCACTGTCATAGGGTCAGTGCTGAGGGAGTGGGCACTGTCGCAGGGTCATTGCTGAGGGAGTGCTGCTCTGTCAGAAGGTCAGTGCTGAGGGAGTAGGGCACTGTCACAGGGTCAGTGCTGAGGGAGTGGGCACTGTCGGAGGGTCAGTGCTGAGAGAGTGGGCACTGTCGGAGGGTCAGTGCTGAGGGAGTGCCACTTTGTCGGAGGGTCAGTGCTGAGGGAGTGCCGCACTGTCGGAGGGTCAGTGCTGAGGGAGTGCCGCGCTGTCGGAGGGTCAGTGCTGAGGGAGTGCTGCAGTGTCACAGGGTCAGTGCTCAAGGAGTGGGCACTGTCATAGGGTCAGTGCTGAGAGAGTGGGCACTGTCATAGGGTCCGTGCTGAGGAAGTGCGGCACTGTCATAGGGTCAGTGCTGAGAGAGTGGGCACTGTCGGAGTCTCAGTGCTGAGGGAGTGCCGCACTGTCGCAGGGTCATTGCTGAGGGAGTGCTGCTCTGTCGGATGGTCAGTGCTGGGGAGTGCCGCACTGTCGGAGGGTCAGTGTTGAGGGAGTGCCGCACTGTCGGAGGGTCAGTGTTGAGGGAGTGCCGCACTGTCGGAGGGTCAGTGCTGAGGGAGTGCCACACTGTCACAGGGTCAGTGCTGAGGGAGTGGGCGCTGTCATAGGGTCAGTGCTGAGGGCGTGGGCACTGTTGCAGGGTCAGTGCTGAGGGAGTGGGTACTGTCGAAGGGTCAGTGCTGAGGGAGTGGGCACTGTTGGAGGGTCCGTGCAGAAGGAATGGGTACTGTTACAAGGTCAGTGCTGACGGAGTGCCACAGTGTCAGCGGGTCAGTGCTGAGGGAGTGCCGCACTGTCGCAGGGTCATTGCTGAGGGAGTGCTGCTCTGTCGGATGGTCAGTGCTGGGGGACTGCCGCACTGTCACAGGGTCAGTGCTGAGGGAGTGCCGCACTGTCGGAGGGTCAGTGCTGGGGGAGTGCCGCACTGTCGGAGGGTCAGTGCTGAGGGAGTGCCGCACTGTCCGAAGGTCAGTGCTGAGGGAGTGCTGCACTGTCACAGGGTCAGTGCTGAGGGAGTGGGCACTGTCGGAGGGTCAGTACTGAGGGAGTGCTGCATTGTCGGAGGGTCAGTGCTGAGGGAGTGCCGCACTGTCACAGGGTCAGTGCTTAGGGAGTGGGCACTGTTGGAGGGTCAGTGCTGTGGGAGTAGGCACTGTCAGAGGGTCTGTACTGAGGGAGTGGGCACTGTCACAGGGTCAGTGCTGAGGGAGTGCCACACTGTCGGACAGTCAGTGCTGTGGGAGTGTCGCACTGTCCCAGGGTCAGTGCTGAGGGAGAGGGAGCTGTCGGAGGGTCTGTGCTGAGGATGTGGGCACTGTCAGAGTGTCAGCGCTGATGGAGTGGACACTGTCACAGGGTCAATGCTGAGGGAGTGCCACAGTGTCGGAGGGTCAGTGCTGTGGGAGTGCTGTACTGTTACATGATCAGTGCTGAGGGAGAGCAGAACTGTCGGAGGGTCAGTGCTGAGAGAGTGCCGCACTGCCGGAGGGTCAGTGCTGAGGGAGTGCCGCACTGTCGGAGATTCAGTGCTGAGGGAGTGCCGCACTGTCAGAGGGTCAGTGCTGAGGGAGCGCCGCACTGTCGGCGGGTCAGTGCTGAGGGAGTGCCGCATTGTCGGCGGGTCAGTGTTGAGGGAGTGCCGCACTGTCGGCGGGTCAGTGTTGAGGGAGTGCCGCACTGTCAGACGGTCAGTGCTGAGGGAGTGGGCACTGTCGGATGATCAGTTCTGAGGGAGTGCTGCACTTTCGGAGGGTCGGTGCTGAGGGAGTGCCGCACTGTCACAGGGTCAACGCTGAGGGAGTGCTGCACTGTCACAGGGTCAGTGCGGAGGGAGTGGGCACTGTCGGAGGGTCATTGCTGAGAGAGTGGGCACTGTCGGTGGGTCAGTGCTGAGGGAGTGCCGCACTTTCGGAGGGTCAGCGCTGAGGGAGTGGGCACTGTCGGAGGGTCAGTGCTGAGGGAATGCCACTTTGTCGGAGGGTCACTGCTGAGGGAGTGCCACTTTGTCGGAGGGTCAGTGTTGAGAGAGTGGGCACTGTCGGAGGGTCAGTGTTGAGAGAGTGGGCACTGTCGGAGGGTCAGTGCTGAGGGAGTGCCGCACTGTCGGAGGGTCAGTGCTGAGGGAGTGCCGCACTGTCGGAGGGTCAGTGCTGAGGGAGTGCCGCACTGTCGGAGGGTCAGTGCTGAGGGAGTGGGCACTGTCACAGGGTCAGTGCTGAGTGAGTGCTGCACTGTCGGAGGGTCAGTGCTGAGGGAGTGCCGCACTGTCGGAGGGTCAGTGCTGAGGGAGTGTTGCACCGTCGGAGGGCCAGTGCTGAGGGAGTGCCGCACCGTCGGAGGGTCAGTGCTGAGGGAGTGCCGCACTGTCGGAGGGTCAGTGCTGAGGGAGTGCCGCACTGTCGGAGGGTCAGTGCTGAGGGAGCACCGCACTGTCGCAGGGTCAGTGCTGAGGGAGCGCCGCACGGTCGGAGGGTCAGTGCTGTGGGAGTGTCGCACTGTCCCAGGGTCAGTGCTGAGGGAGTGCCGCACTGTCCCAGGGTCAGTGCTGTGGGAGTGTCGCACTGTCCCAGGGTCAGTGCTGAGGGAGTCTCGCACTGTCGGACAGTCAGTGTTGAGGGAGTGCCGCACTGTCGCAGGGTCAGTGCTGAGGGAGAGGGAGCTGTCGGAGGGTCTGTGCTGAGGATGTGGGCACTTTCAGAGTGTCAGCGCTGATGGAGTGGACACTGTCACAGGGTCAATGCTGAGGGAGTGCCACAGTGTCGGAGGGTCAGTGCTGTGGGAGTGCTGTACTGTTACATGATCAGTGCTGAGGGAGAGCAGAACTGTCGGAGGGTCAGTGCTGAGGGAGTGCCGCACTGTCAGAGGGTCAGTGCTGTGGGAGTGTCGCACTGTCCCAGGGTCAGTGCTGAGGGAGTGCCGCACTGTCGGAGGGTCAGTGCTGAGGGAGTGCCACACTGTCGGAGGGTCAGTGCTGAGGGAGTGGGCACTGTCACAGGGTCAGTGCTGAGTGAGTGCTGCACTGTCGGAGGGTCAGTGCTGAGGGAGTGCCGCACTGTCGGAGGGTCAGTGCTGAGGGAGTGTTGCACCGTCGGAGGGCCAGTGCTGAGGGAGTGCCGCACTGTCGGAGGGTCAGTGCTGAGGGAGTGCCGCACTGTCGGACAGTCAGTGCTGTGGGAGTGTCGCACTGTCCCAGGGTCAGTGCTGAGGGAGTTTCGCACTGTCGGAGAGTCAGTGTTGAGGGAGTGCCGCACTGTCGCAGGGTCAGTGCTGAGGGAGAGGGAGCTGTCGGAGGGTCTGTGCTGAGGATGTGGGCACTGTCAGAGTGTCAGCGCTGATGGAGTGGACACTGTCACAGGGTCAATGCTGAGGGAGTGCCACAGTGTCGGAGGGTCAGTGCTGAGGGAGTGCCGCATTGTCGGCGGGTCAGTGCTGAGGGAGTGCCGCACTGTCGGAGGGTCAGTGCTGAGGGAGTGCCGCACTGTCGGAGGGTCAGTGCTGAGGGAGTGCCGCACTGTCGGAGGGTCAGTGCTGAGGGAGTGCCGCACTGTCGGAGGGTCAGTGCTGAGGGAGTGCCGCACTGTCGGAGGGTCAGTGCTGAGGGAGTGCCGCACTGTCAGAGGGTCAGTGCTGAGGGAGCGCCGCACTGTCACAGGGTCAGTGCTGAGGGAGCGCCGCACGGTCGGAGGGTCAGTGCTGTGGGAGTGTCGCACTGTCGGCGGGTCAGTGTTGAGGGAGTGCCGCACTGTCGGCGGGTCAGTGCTGAGGGAGTGGGCACTGTCGGATGATCAGTTCTGAGGGAGTGCTGCACTTTCGGAGGGTCAGTGCTGAGGGAGTGCCGCACTGTCACAGGGTCAGTGCTGAGGGAGTGCCGCACTGTCACAGGGTCAACCCTGAGGGAGTGCTGCACTGTCAGAAGGTCAGTGCTGAGGGAGTGGGGCACTGTCACAGGGTCAGTGCTGAGGGAGTGGGCACTGTCGGTGGGTCAGTGCTGAGGGAGTGCCGCACTGTCGGAGGGTCAGTGCTGAGGGAGTGCCGCACTGTCGGAGGGTCAGTGCTGAGGGAGTGCTGCAGTGCCACAGGGTCAGTGCTGAGGGAGTGGGCACTGTTGGAGGGTCAGTGCTGAGAGAGTGGGCACTATCGGAGGGTCAGTGCTGAGGGAGTGCCGCACTGTCGCAGGGTCATTGCTGAGGGAGTGCTGCTCTGTCGGATGGTCAGTGCTGGGGGAGTGCCGCACTGTCTCAGGGTCAGTGCTGAGGGAGCGCCGCACTGTCGGAGGGTCAGTGCTGAGGGAGTGCCACACTGTCACAGGGTCAGCGCTGAGGGAGTGGGCGCTGTCACAGGGTCAGTGCTGAGGGAGTGGGCACTGTCACAGGGTCAGTGCTGAGGGAGTGGGTACTGTCGAAGGGTCAGTGCTGAGGGAGTGGGCACTGTTGGAGGGTCCGTGCAGAAGGAGTGGGTACTGTTACAAGGTCAGTGCTGAGGGAGTGCCACAGTGTCAGCGGGTCAGTGTTGAGGGAGTGCCGCACTGTCGGCGGGTCAGTGTTGAGGGAGTGCCGCACTGTCGGAGGGTCAGTGCTGAGGGAGTGCCGCACTGTCGGCGGGTCAGTGTTGAGGGAGTGCCGCACTGTCAGAGGGTCAGTGCTGAGGAAGTGCCACACTGTCGGAGGGTTACTGCTGAGGGCGTTGGGCACTGTCGGAGGGTCAGTGCTGAGGGAGTGCCGCACTGTCGGAGGGTCAGTGCTGAAGGATGCCACACTGTCGGAGGGTCAGTGCTGAGGGACTGCCACACTGTCGGAGGATCAGTACTGAGGGAGTGCTGCATTGTCGGAGGGTCAGTGCTGAGGGAGTGCCGCACTGTCACAGGGTCAGTGCTCAGGGAGTACCGCACGTTCGGAGGGTCAGTGCTGAGAGAGTGTTGCACCGTCGGAGGGCCAGTGCTGGGGGAGTGCCACGCTGTCGGATGATCAGTGCTGGGGGAGTGCCGCACTGTCGGAGGGTCAGTGCTGGGGGAGTGCCGCACTGTCGGAGGGTCAGTGCTGGGGGAGTGCCGCACTGTCGGAGGGTCAGTGCTGAGGGAGTGCCGCACTGTCGGAAGGTCAGTGCTGAGGGAGTGCCGCACTGTCACAGGGTCAGTGCTGAGGGAGTGGGCACTGTCGGAGGAGTAAAAAATGAGGTCTGCAGATGTCGGAGGGTCAGTGCTGAAGGAGTGCTGCATTGTCGGAGGGTCAGTGCTGAGGGAGTGCTGCATTGTCACAGGGTCAGTGCTCACGGAGTACCGCACGTTTGGAGGGTCAGTGCTGAGAGAGTGTTGCACCGTCGGAGGGCCAGTGCGGTGGGAGTGCCGCACTGTCACAGGGTCAGTGCTGAGGGTGTGGCCACTATCGGAGGGTTCGTGCTGAGGCAGTGGGCACTGTCAGAGGGTCAGTACCAAGGGAGTGCCGCGCTGTCACAGGGTCAGCGGTGAGGGAATGGGCACTGTCACAGGGTCATTGCTGGGAGAGCGCTGCTCTGTCGGAGGGTCAGTGCGGAGGGAGAGCCGCACTGTCGGAGGGTCAGTGCTGAGGAAGTGCCGCACTGTCGGACGGTCAGTGCTGAGGGAGTTGGGCACTGTCAGAGGGTCAGTGCTGAGGGAGCGCCACACTGTCGGAGGGTCAGTGCTGAGGGAGTGCCACACTGTCGGAGGGTCACTGCTGAGGGCGTTGGGCACTGTCAGAGGGTCAGTGCTGAAGGAGTGCCGCACTGTCAGAGGGTCAGTGCTGAGGGAGTATCGCACGTTCGGAGGGTCAGAGCTGAGGAAGTGGGCACTGTCGGAGGGTCAGTGCTGAGGGAGTGCTGCACTGTCGGAGGGTCAGTGCTGACAGAGTGGGTACTGTCGGAGGGTCAGTGCTGAAGGAGTGCCACACTGTCGGAGGGTCAGTGCTGAGGGACTGCCACACTGTCGGAGGATCAGTACTGAGGGAGTGCTGCATTGTCGGAGGGTCAGTGCTGAGGGAGTGCCGCACTGTCACAGGGTCAGTGCTCAGGGAGTACCGCACGTTCGGAGGGTCAGTGCTGAGAGAGTGTTGCACCGTCGGAGGGCCAGTGCGGTGGGAGTGCCGCACTGTCGGAGGGTCACTGCTGAGGGCGTTGGGCCCTGTCAGAGGGTCAGTGCTGAGGGAGTGCCACACTGTCGGAGGGTCAGTGCTGAGGGAGTGCCACGCTGTCGGATGATCAGTTCTGAGGGAGTGCGGCACTGTCGGAAGGTCAGTGCTGAGGGAGTGCGGCACTGTCGGAGGGTCAGTGCTGAGGGAGTGCCGCACTGTTGGAGGGTCAGTGCTGAGGGAGTGCCGCACTGTCCGAAGGTCAGTGCTGAGGGAGTGCCACACTGTCACAGGGTCAGTGCTGAGGGAGTGGGCACTGTCGGAGGGTCAGTGCTGAGGGAGTGCTGCATTGTCACAGGGTCAGCGCTGTGGGAGTGCCGCACTGTCACAGGGTCAGTGCTCAGGGAGTACCGCACGTTCGGAGGGTCAGTGCTGAGAGAGTGTTGCACCGTCGGAGGGCCAGTGCGGTGGGAGTGCCGCACTGTCGGAGGGTCAGTGCTGAGGGAGTGGGCACTGTCACAGGGTCAGTGCTGAGGGAGTGCCGCACTGTCACTGGGTCAGTGCTCAGAGAGTGGGCACTGTTAGAAGGTCCCTGTTGTGGGAGTGGGCACTGTCATAGGGTCAGTACTGAGGGAGTGCTGCATTGTCGGATGGTCAGTGCTGAAGGAGTGCTGCAGTGTCACAGCGTCAGTGCTGTGGGAGTGTCGCACTGTCCCAGGGTCAGTGCTGAGGGAGTCTCGCACTGTCGGAGAGTCAGTGTTGAGGGAGTGCCGCACTGTCGCAGGGTCAGTGCTGAGGGAGAGGGAGCTGTCGGAGGGTCTGTGCTGAGGATGTGGGCACTGTCAGAGTGTCAGCGCTGATGGAGTGGACACTGTCACAGGGTCAATGCTGAGGGAGTGCCACAGTGTCGGAGGGTCAGTGCTGAGGGAGTGCTGTACTGTTACATGATCAGTGCTGAGGGAGAGCAGAACTGTCGGAGGGTCAGTGCTGAGGGAGTGCCGCACTGCCGGAGGGTCAGTGCTGAGGGAGTGCCGCACTGTCGGAGATTCAGTGCTGAGGGAGTACCGCTCTGTCAGAGGGTCAGTGCTGAGGGAGCGCCGCACTGTCGGCGGGTCAGTGTTGAGGGAGTGCCGCACTGTCGGCGGGTCAGTGTTGAGGGAGTGCCGCACTGTCAGAGGGTCAGTGCTGAGGGAGTGGGCACTGTCGGATGATCAGTTCTGAGGGAGTGCTGCACTTTCGGAGGGTCAGTGCTGAGGGAGTGCCGCACTGTCACAGGGTCAACGCTGAGGGAGTGCTGCACTGTCAGAAGGTCAGTGCTGAGGGAGTGGGGCACTGTCACAGGGTCAGTGCTGAGGGAGTGGGCACTGTCGGTGGGTCAGTGCTGAGGGAGTGCCGCACTGTCGGAGGGTCAGTGCTGAGGGAGTGCCGCACTGTCGGAGGGTCAGTGCTGAGGGAGTGCTGCAGTGTCACAGGGTCAGTGCTGAGGGAGTGGGCACTGTTGGAGGGTCAGTGCTGAGAGAGTGGGCACTATCGGAGGGTCAGTGCTGAGGGAGTGCCGCACTGTCGCAGGGTCATTGCTGAGGGAGTCCTGCTCTGTCGGATGGTCAGTGCTGGGGGAGTGCCACTTTGTCGGAGGGTCAGTGCTGAGGGAGTGCCGCACTGTCGGAGGGTCAGTGCTGAGGGAGTGCCGCGCTGTCGGAGGGTCAGTGCTGAGGGAGTGCTGCAGTGTCACAGGGTCAGTGCTCAAGGAGTGGGCACTGTCATAGGGTCCGTGCTGAGGAAGTGCGGCACTGTCATAGGGTCAGTGCTGAGGGAGTGGGCACTGTCGCAGGGTCATTGCTGAGGGAGTGCTGCTCTGTCAGAAGGTCAGTGCTGAGGGAGTAGGGCACTGTCACAGGGTCAGTGCTGAGGGAGTGGGCACTGTCGGAGGGTCAGTGCTGAGAGAGTGGGCACTGTCGGAGGGTCAGTGCTGAGGGAGTGCCACTTTGTCGGAGGGTCAGTGCTGAGGGAGTGCCGCACTGTCGGAGGGTCAGTGCTGAGGGAGTGCCGCGCTGTCGGAGGGTCAGTGCTGAGGGAGTGCTGCAGTGTCACAGGGTCAGTGCTCAAGGAGTGGGCACTGTCATAGGGTCAGTGCTGAGAGAGTGGGCACTGTCATAGGGTCCGTGCTGAGGAAGTGCGGCACTGTCATAGGGTCAGTGCTGAGAGAGTGGGCACTGTCGGAGTCTCAGTGCTGAGGGAGTGCCGCACTGTCGCAGGGTCATTGCTGAGGGAGTGCTGCTCTGTCGGATGGTCAGTGCTGGGGAGTGCCGCACTGTCGGAGGGTCAGTGTTGAGGGAGTGCCGCACTGTCGGAGGGTCAGTGTTGAGGGAGTGCCGCACTGTCGGAGGGTCAGTGCTGAGGGAGTGCCACACTGTCACAGGGTCAGTGCTGAGGGAGTGGGCGCTGTCATAGGGTCAGTGCTGAGGGCGTGGGCACTGTTGCAGGGTCAGTGCTGAGGGAGTGGGTACTGTCGAAGGGTCAGTGCTGAGGGAGTGGGCACTGTTGGAGGGTCCGTGCAGAAGGAATGGGTACTGTTACAAGGTCAGTGCTGACGGAGTGCCACAGTGTCAGCGGGTCAGTGCTGAGGGAGTGCCGCACTGTCGCAGGGTCATTGCTGAGGGAGTGCTGCTCTGTCGGATGGTCAGTGCTGGGGGACTGCCGCACTGTCACAGGGTCAGTGCTGAGGGAGTGCCGCACTGTCGGAGGGTCAGTGCTGGGGGAGTGCCGCACTGTCGGAGGGTCAGTGCTGAGGGAGTGCCGCACTGTCCGAAGGTCAGTGCTGAGGGAGTGCTGCACTGTCACAGGGTCAGTGCTGAGGGAGTGGGCACTGTCGGAGGGTCAGTACTGAGGGAGTGCTGCATTGTCGGAGGGTCAGTGCTGAGGGAGTGCCGCACTGTCACAGGGTCAGTGCTTAGGGAGTGGGCACTGTTGGAGGGTCAGTGCTGTGGGAGTAGGCACTGTCAGAGGGTCTGTACTGAGGGAGTGGGCACTGTCACAGGGTCAGTGCTGAGGGAGTGCCACACTGTCGGACAGTCAGTGCTGTGGGAGTGTCGCACTGTCCCAGGGTCAGTGCTGAGGGAGAGGGAGCTGTCGGAGGGTCTGTGCTGAGGATGTGGGCACTGTCAGAGTGTCAGCGCTGATGGAGTGGACACTGTCACAGGGTCAATGCTGAGGGAGTGCCACAGTGTCGGAGGGTCAGTGCTGTGGGAGTGCTGTACTGTTACATGATCAGTGCTGAGGGAGAGCAGAACTGTCGGAGGGTCAGTGCTGAGAGAGTGCCGCACTGCCGGAGGGTCAGTGCTGAGGGAGTGCCGCACTGTCGGAGATTCAGTGCTGAGGGAGTGCCGCACTGTCAGAGGGTCAGTGCTGAGGGAGCGCCGCACTGTCGGCGGGTCAGTGCTGAGGGAGTGCCGCATTGTCGGCGGGTCAGTGTTGAGGGAGTGCCGCACTGTCGGCGGGTCAGTGTTGAGGGAGTGCCGCACTGTCAGACGGTCAGTGCTGAGGGAGTGGGCACTGTCGGATGATCAGTTCTGAGGGAGTGCTGCACTTTCGGAGGGTCGGTGCTGAGGGAGTGCCGCACTGTCACAGGGTCAACGCTGAGGGAGTGCTGCACTGTCACAGGGTCAGTGCGGAGGGAGTGGGCACTGTCGGAGGGTCATTGCTGAGAGAGTGGGCACTGTCGGTGGGTCAGTGCTGAGGGAGTGCCGCACTTTCGGAGGGTCAGCGCTGAGGGAGTGGGCACTGTCGGAGGGTCAGTGCTGAGGGAATGCCACTTTGTCGGAGGGTCACTGCTGAGGGAGTGCCACTTTGTCGGAGGGTCAGTGTTGAGAGAGTGGGCACTGTCGGAGGGTCAGTGTTGAGAGAGTGGGCACTGTCGGAGGGTCAGTGCTGAGGGAGTGCCGCACTGTCGGAGGGTCAGTGCTGAGGGAGTGCCGCACTGTCGGAGGGTCAGTGCTGAGGGAGTGCCGCACTGTCGGAGGGTCAGTGCTGAGGGAGTGGGCACTGTCACAGGGTCAGTGCTGAGGGAGTGCTGCTCTGTCAGAAGGTCAGTGCTGAGGGAGTAGGGCACTGTCACAGGGTCAGTGCTGAGGGAGTGGGCACTGTCGGAGGGTCAGTGCTGAGAGAGTGGGCACTGTCGGAGGGTCAGTGCTGAGGGAGTGCCACTTTGTCGGAGGGTCAGTGCTGAGGGAGTGCCGCACTGTCGGAGGGTCAGTGCTGAGGGAGTGCCGCGCTGTCGGAGGGTCAGTGCTGAGGGAGTGCTGCAGTGTCACAGGGTCAGTGCTCAAGGAGTGGGCACTGTCATAGGGTCAGTGCTGAGAGAGTGGGCACTGTCATAGGGTCCGTGCTGAGGAAGTGCGGCACTGTCATAGGGTCAGTGCTGAGAGAGTGGGCACTGTCGGAGTCTCAGTGCTGAGGGAGTGCCGCACTGTCGCAGGGTCATTGCTGAGGGAGTGCTGCTCTGTCGGATGGTCAGTGCTGGGGGAGTGCCGCACTGTCGGAGGGTCAGTGTTGAGGGAGTGCCGCACTGTCGGAGGGTCAGTGTTGAGGGAGTGCCGCACTGTCGGAGGGTCAGTGCTGAGGGAGTGCCACACTGTCACAGGGTCAGTGCTGAGGGAGTGGGCGCTGTCATAGGGTCAGTGCTGAGGGCGTGGGCACTGTTGCAGGGTCAGTGCTGAGGGAGTGGGTACTGTCGAAGGGTCAGTGCTGAGGGAGTGGGCACTGTTGGAGGGTCCGTGCAGAAGGAATGGGTACTGTTACAAGGTCAGTGCTGACGGAGTGCCACAGTGTCAGCGGGTCAGTGCTGAGGGAGTGCCGCACTGTCGCAGGGTCATTGCTGAGGGAGTGCTGCTCTGTCGGATGGTCAGTGCTGGGGGACTGCCGCACTGTCACAGGGTCAGTGCTGAGGGAGTGCCGCACTGTCGGAGGGTCAGTGCTGGGGGAGTGCCGCACTGTCGGAGGGTCAGTGCTGAGGGAGTGCCGCACTGTCCGAAGGTCAGTGCTGAGGGAGTGCTGCACTGTCACAGGGTCAGTGCTGAGGGAGTGGGCACTGTCGGAGGGTCAGTACTGAGGGAGTGCTGCATTGTCGGAGGGTCAGTGCTGAGGGAGTGCCGCACTGTCACAGGGTCAGTGCTTAGGGAGTGGGCACTGTTGGAGGGTCAGTGCTGTGGGAGTAGGCACTGTCAGAGGGTCTGTACTGAGGGAGTGGGCACTGTCACAGGGTCAGTGCTGAGGGAGTGCCACACTGTCGGACAGTCAGTGCTGTGGGAGTGTCGCACTGTCCCAGGGTCAGTGCTGAGGGAGAGGGAGCTGTCGGAGGGTCTGTGCTGAGGATGTGGGCACTGTCAGAGTGTCAGCGCTGATGGAGTGGACACTGTCACAGGGTCAATGCTGAGGGAGTGCCACAGTGTCGGAGGGTCAGTGCTGTGGGAGTGCTGTACTGTTACATGATCAGTGCTGAGGGAGAGCAGAACTGTCGGAGGGTCAGTGCTGAGAGAGTGCCGCACTGCCGGAGGGTCAGTGCTGAGGGAGTGCCGCACTGTCGGAGATTCAGTGCTGAGGGAGTGCCGCACTGTCAGAGGGTCAGTGCTGAGGGAGCGCCGCACTGTCGGCGGGTCAGTGCTGAGGGAGTGCCGCATTGTCGGCGGGTCAGTGTTGAGGGAGTGCCGCACTGTCGGCGGGTCAGTGTTGAGGGAGTGCCGCACTGTCAGACGGTCAGTGCTGAGGGAGTGGGCACTGTCGGATGATCAGTTCTGAGGGAGTGCTGCACTTTCGGAGGGTCGGTGCTGAGGGAGTGCCGCACTGTCACAGGGTCAACGCTGAGGGAGTGCTGCACTGTCACAGGGTCAGTGCGGAGGGAGTGGGCACTGTCGGAGGGTCATTGCTGAGAGAGTGGGCACTGTCGGTGGGTCAGTGCTGAGGGAGTGCCGCACTTTCGGAGGGTCAGCGCTGAGGGAGTGGGCACTGTCGGAGGGTCAGTGCTGAGGGAATGCCACTTTGTCGGAGGGTCACTGCTGAGGGAGTGCCACTTTGTCGGAGGGTCAGTGTTGAGAGAGTGGGCACTGTCGGAGGGTCAGTGTTGAGAGAGTGGGCACTGTCGGAGGGTCAGTGCTGAGGGAGTGCCGCACTGTCGGAGGGTCAGTGCTGAGGGAGTGCCGCACTGTCGGAGGGTCAGTGCTGAGGGAGTGCCGCACTGTCGGAGGGTCAGTGCTGAGGGAGTGGGCACTGTCACAGGGTCAGTGCTGAGTGAGTGCTGCACTGTCGGAGGGTCAGTGCTGAGGGAGTGCCGCACTGTCGGAGGGTCAGTGCTGAGGGAGTGTTGCACCGTCGGAGGGCCAGTGCTGAGGGAGTGCCGCACCGTCGGAGGGTCAGTGCTGAGGGAGTGCCGCACTGTCGGAGGGTCAGTGCTGAGGGAGTGCCGCACTGTCGGAGGGTCAGTGCTGAGGGAGCACCGCACTGTCGCAGGGTCAGTGCTGAGGGAGCGCCGCACGGTCGGAGGGTCAGTGCTGTGGGAGTGTCGCACTGTCCCAGGGTCAGTGCTGAGGGAGTGCCGCACTGTCCCAGGGTCAGTGCTGTGGGAGTGTCGCACTGTCCCAGGGTCAGTGCTGAGGGAGTCTCGCACTGTCGGACAGTCAGTGTTGAGGGAGTGCCGCACTGTCGCAGGGTCAGTGCTGAGGGAGAGGGAGCTGTCGGAGGGTCTGTGCTGAGGATGTGGGCACTTTCAGAGTGTCAGCGCTGATGGAGTGGACACTGTCACAGGGTCAATGCTGAGGGAGTGCCACAGTGTCGGAGGGTCAGTGCTGTGGGAGTGCTGTACTGTTACATGATCAGTGCTGAGGGAGAGCAGAACTGTCGGAGGGTCAGTGCTGAGGGAGTGCCGCACTGTCAGAGGGTCAGTGCTGTGGGAGTGTCGCACTGTCCCAGGGTCAGTGCTGAGGGAGTGCCGCACTGTCGGAGGGTCAGTGCTGAGGGAGTGCCACACTGTCGGAGGGTCAGTGCTGAGGGAGTGGGCACTGTCACAGGGTCAGTGCTGAGTGAGTGCTGCACTGTCGGAGGGTCAGTGCTGAGGGAGTGCCGCACTGTCGGAGGGTCAGTGCTGAGGGAGTGTTGCACCGTCGGAGGGCCAGTGCTGAGGGAGTGCCGCACTGTCGGAGGGTCAGTGCTGAGGGAGTGCCGCACTGTCGGACAGTCAGTGCTGTGGGAGTGTCGCACTGTCCCAGGGTCAGTGCTGAGGGAGTTTCGCACTGTCGGAGAGTCAGTGTTGAGGGAGTGCCGCACTGTCGCAGGGTCAGTGCTGAGGGAGAGGGAGCTGTCGGAGGGTCTGTGCTGAGGATGTGGGCACTGTCAGAGTGTCAGCGCTGATGGAGTGGACACTGTCACAGGGTCAATGCTGAGGGAGTGCCACAGTGTCGGAGGGTCAGTGCTGAGGGAGTGCCGCATTGTCGGCGGGTCAGTGCTGAGGGAGTGCCGCACTGTCGGAGGGTCAGTGCTGAGGGAGTGCCGCACTGTCGGAGGGTCAGTGCTGAGGGAGTGCCGCACTGTCGGAGGGTCAGTGCTGAGGGAGTGCCGCACTGTCGGAGGGTCAGTGCTGAGGGAGTGCCGCACTGTCGGAGGGTCAGTGCTGAGGGAGTGCCGCACTGTCGGAGGGTCAGTGCTGAGGGAGTGCCGCACTGTCGGAGGGTCAGTGCTGGGGGAGCGCCGCACTGTCAGAGGGTCAGTGCTGAGGGAGCGCCGCACTGTCACAAGGTCAGTGCTGAGGGAGCGCCGCACGGTCGGAGGGTCAGTGCTGTGGGAGTGTCGCACTGTCGGCGGGTCAGTGTTGAGGGAGTGCCGCACTGTCGGCGGGTCAGTGCTGAGGGAGTGGGCACTGTCGGATGATCAGTTCTGAGGGAGTGCTGCACTTTCGGAGGGTCAGTGCTGAGGGAGTGCCGCACTGTCACAGGGTCAGTGCTGAGGGAGTGCCGCACTGTCACAGGGTCAACCCTGAGGGAGTGCTGCACTGTCAGAAGGTCAGTGCTGAGGGAGTGGGGCACTGTCACAGGGTCAGTGCTGAGGGAGTGGGCACTGTCGGTGGGTCAGTGCTGAGGGAGTGCCGCACTGTCGGAGGGTCAGTGCTGAGGGAGTGCCGCACTGTCGGAGGGTCAGTGCTGAGGGAGTGCTGCAGTGCCACAGGGTCAGTGCTGAGGGAGTGGGCACTGTTGGAGGGTCAGTGCTGAGAGAGTGGGCACTATCGGAGGGTCAGTGCTGAGGGAGTGCCGCACTGTCGCAGGGTCATTGCTGAGGGAGTGCTGCTCTGTCGGATGGTCAGTGCTGGGGGAGTGCCGCACTGTCACAGGGTCAGTGCTGAGGGAGCGCCGCACTGTCGGAGGGTCAGTGCTGAGGGAGTGCCACACTGTCACAGGGTCAGCGCTGAGGGAGTGGGCGCTGTCACAGGGTCAGTGCTGAGGGAGTGGGCACTGTCACAGGGTCAGTGCTGAGGGAGTGGGTACTGTCGAAGGGTCAGTGCTGAGGGAGTGGGCACTGTTGGAGGGTCCGTGCAGAAGGAGTGGGTACTGTTACAAGGTCAGTGCTGAGGGAGTGCCACAGTGTCAGCGGGTCAGTGTTGAGGGAGTGCCGCACTGTCGGCGGGTCAGTGTTGAGGGAGTGCCGCACTGTCGGAGGGTCAGTGCTGAGGGAGTGCCGCACTGTCGGCGGGTCAGTGTTGAGGGAGTGCCGCACTGTCAGAGGGTCAGTGCTGAGGAAGTGCCACACTGTCGGAGGGTTACTGCTGAGGGCGTTGGGCACTGTCGGAGGGTCAGTGCTGAGGGAGTGCCGCACTGTCGGAGGGTCAGTGCTGAAGGATGCCACACTGTCGGAGGGTCAGTGCTGAGGGACTGCCACACTGTCGGAGGATCAGTACTGAGGGAGTGCTGCATTGTCGGAGGGTCAGTGCTGAGGGAGTGCCGCACTGTCACAGGGTCAGTGCTCAGGGAGTACCGCACGTTCGGAGGGTCAGTGCTGAGAGAGTGTTGCACCGTCGGAGGGCCAGTGCTGGGGGAGTGCCACGCTGTCGGATGATCAGTGCTGGGGGAGTGCCGCACTGTCGGAGGGTCAGTGCTGGGGGAGTGCCGCACTGTCGGAGGGTCAGTGCTGGGGGAGTGCCGCACTGTCGGAGGGTCAGTGCTGAGGGAGTGCCGCACTGTCGGAAGGTCAGTGCTGAGGGAGTGCCGCACTGTCACAGGGTCAGTGCTGAGGGAGTGGGCACTGTCGGAGGAGTAAAAAATGAGGTCTGCAGATGTCGGAGGGTCAGTGCTGAAGGAGTGCTGCATTGTCGGAGGGTCAGTGCTGAGGGAGTGCTGCATTGTCACAGGGTCAGTGCTCACGGAGTACCGCACGTTTGGAGGGTCAGTGCTGAGAGAGTGTTGCACCGTCGGAGGGCCAGTGCGGTGGGAGTGCCGCACTGTCACAGGGTCAGTGCTGAGGGTGTGGCCACTATCGGAGGGTTCGTGCTGAGGCAGTGGGCACTGTCAGAGGGTCAGTACCAAGGGAGTGCCGCGCTGTCACAGGGTCAGCGGTGAGGGAATGGGCACTGTCACAGGGTCATTGCTGGGAGAGCGCTGCTCTGTCGGAGGGTCAGTGCGGAGGGAGAGCCGCACTGTCGGAGGGTCAGTGCTGAGGAAGTGCCGCACTGTCGGACGGTCAGTGCTGAGGGAGTTGGGCACTGTCAGAGGGTCAGTGCTGAGGGAGCGCCACACTGTCGGAGGGTCAGTGCTGAGGGAGTGCCACACTGTCGGAGGGTCACTGCTGAGGGCGTTGGGCACTGTCAGAGGGTCAGTGCTGAAGGAGTGCCGCACTGTCAGAGGGTCAGTGCTGAGGGAGTATCGCACGTTCGGAGGGTCAGAGCTGAGGAAGTGGGCACTGTCGGAGGGTCAGTGCTGAGGGAGTGCTGCACTGTCGGAGGGTCAGTGCTGACAGAGTGGGTACTGTCGGAGGGTCAGTGCTGAAGGAGTGCCACACTGTCGGAGGGTCAGTGCTGAGGGACTGCCACACTGTCGGAGGATCAGTACTGAGGGAGTGCTGCATTGTCGGAGGGTCAGTGCTGAGGGAGTGCCGCACTGTCACAGGGTCAGTGCTCAGGGAGTACCGCACGTTCGGAGGGTCAGTGCTGAGAGAGTGTTGCACCGTCGGAGGGCCAGTGCGGTGGGAGTGCCGCACTGTCGGAGGGTCACTGCTGAGGGCGTTGGGCCCTGTCAGAGGGTCAGTGCTGAGGGAGTGCCACACTGTCGGAGGGTCAGTGCTGAGGGAGTGCCACGCTGTCGGATGATCAGTTCTGAGGGAGTGCGGCACTGTCGGAAGGTCAGTGCTGAGGGAGTGCGGCACTGTCGGAGGGTCAGTGCTGAGGGAGTGCCGCACTGTTGGAGGGTCAGTGCTGAGGGAGTGCCGCACTGTCCGAAGGTCAGTGCTGAGGGAGTGCCACACTGTCACAGGGTCAGTGCTGAGGGAGTGGGCACTGTCGGAGGGTCAGTGCTGAGGGAGTGCTGCATTGTCACAGGGTCAGCGCTGTGGGAGTGCCGCACTGTCACAGGGTCAGTGCTCAGGGAGTACCGCACGTTCGGAGGGTCAGTGCTGAGAGAGTGTTGCACCGTCGGAGGGCCAGTGCGGTGGGAGTGCCGCACTGTCGGAGGGTCAGTGCTGAGGGAGTGGGCACTGTCACAGGGTCAGTGCTGAGGGAGTGCCGCACTGTCACTGGGTCAGTGCTCAGAGAGTGGGCACTGTTAGAAGGTCCCTGTTGTGGGAGTGGGCACTGTCATAGGGTCAGTACTGAGGGAGTGCTGCATTGTCGGATGGTCAGTGCTGAAGGAGTGCTGCAGTGTCACAGCGTCAGTGCTGTGGGAGTGTCGCACTGTCCCAGGGTCAGTGCTGAGGGAGTCTCGCACTGTCGGAGAGTCAGTGTTGAGGGAGTGCCGCACTGTCGCAGGGTCAGTGCTGAGGGAGAGGGAGCTGTCGGAGGGTCTGTGCTGAGGATGTGGGCACTGTCAGAGTGTCAGCGCTGATGGAGTGGACACTGTCACAGGGTCAATGCTGAGGGAGTGCCACAGTGTCGGAGGGTCAGTGCTGTGGGAGTGCTGTACTGTTACATGATCAGTGCTGAGGGAGAGCAGAACTGTCGGAGGGTCAGTGCTGAGGGAGTGCCGCACTGCCGGAGGGTCAGTGCTGAGGGAGTGCCGCACTGTCGGAGATTCAGTGCTGAGGGAGTACCGCTCTGTCAGAGGGTCAGTGCTGAGGGAGCGCCGCACTGTCGGCGGGTCAGTGTTGAGGGAGTGCCGCACTGTCGGCGGGTCAGTGTTGAGGGAGTGCCGCACTGTCAGAGGGTCAGTGCTGAGGGAGTGGGCACTGTCGGATGATCAGTTCTGAGGGAGTGCTGCACTTTCGGAGGGTCAGTGCTGAGGGAGTGCCGCACTGTCACAGGGTCAACGCTGAGGGAGTGCTGCACTGTCAGAAGGTCAGTGCTGAGGGAGTGGGGCACTGTCACAGGGTCAGTGCTGAGGGAGTGGGCACTGTCGGTGGGTCAGTGCTGAGGGAGTGCCGCACTGTCGGAGGGTCAGTGCTGAGGGAGTGCCGCACTGTCGGAGGGTCAGTGCTGAGGGAGTGCTGCAGTGTCACAGGGTCAGTGCTGAGGGAGTGGGCACTGTTGGAGGGTCAGTGCTGAGAGAGTGGGCACTATCGGAGGGTCAGTGCTGAGGGAGTGCCGCACTGTCGCAGGGTCATTGCTGAGGGAGTCCTGCTCTGTCGGATGGTCAGTGCTGGGGGAGTGCCGCACTGTCACAGGGTCAGTGCTGAGGGAGTGCCGCACTGTCGGAGGGTCAGTGCTGAGGGAGTGCCGCACTGTCGGAGGGTCAGTGCTGAGGGAGTGCCACACTGTCACAGGGTCAGCGCTGAGGGAGTGGGCGCTGTCACAGGGTCAGTGCTGAGGGAGTGGGCACTGTCACAGGGTCAGTGCTGAGGGAGTGGGTACTGTCGAAGGGTCAGTGCTGAGGGAGTGGGCACTGTTGGAGGGTCCGTGCAGAAGGAGTGGGTACTGTTACAAGGTCAGTGCTGAGGGAGTGCCACAGTGTCAGCGGGTCAGTGCTGAGGGAATGCCGCACTGTCACAGGGTCATTGCTGAGGGAGTGCCGCACTGTCGGAGGGTCAGTGCTGAGGGAGTGCTGCTCTGTCGGATGGTCAGTGCTGAGGGAGCGCCGCACTGTCGGCGGGTCAGTGCTGAGGGAGTGCCGCACTGTCAGAGGGTCAGTGCTGAGGGAGTGGGCACTGTCGGATGATCAGTTCTGAGGGAGTGCTGCACTTTCGGAGGATCGGTGCTGAGGAAGTGCCGCACTGTCACAGGGTCAACGCTGAGGGAGTGCTGCACTGTCAGAAGGTCAGTGCTGAGGGAGTGCCGCACTGTCACAGGGTCAGTGCGGAAGGAGTGGGCACTGTCGGAGGGTCATTGCTGAGAGAGTGGGCACTGTCGGTGGGTCAGTGCTGAGTGAGTGCCGCACTGTCACCGGGTCATTGCTGGGAGAGCGCTGCTCTGTCGGAGGGTCAGTGCTGAGGGAGTGCCGTACTGTCGGAGGGTCAGTCCTGAGGAAGTGCCGCACTGTCGGAGGGTCAGTGCAGAGGGAGGGCTGCACTGTCGGAGGGTCAGTGCTGAGGAAGTGCCACACTGTCGGAGGGTCAGTGCTGACGGAGTGCCACACTGTCGGAGGGTTTCTGCTGAGGGCGTTGGGCACTGTCGGAGGGTCAGTGCTGAGGGAGTGCTGCACTGTCGGAGGGTCAGTGCTGACAGAGTGGGTACTGTCGGAGGGTCAGTGCTGAAGGATGCCACACTGTCGGAGGGTCAGTGCTGAGGGACTGCCACACTGTCGGAGGATCAGTACTGAGGGAGTGCTGCATTGTCGGAGGGTCAGTGCTGAGGGAGTGCCGCACTGTCACAGGGTCAGTGCTCAGGGAGTACCGCACGTTCGGAGGGTCAGTGCTGAGAGAGTGTTGCACCGTCGGAGGGCCAGTGCTGAGGGAGTGCCACGCTGTCGGATGATCAGTGCTGGGGGAGTGCCGCACTGTCGGAGGGTCAGTGCTGGGGGAGTGCCGCACTGTCGGAGGGTCAGTGCTGGGTGAGTGCCGCACTGTCGGAGGGTCAGTGCTGAGGGAGTGCCGCACTGTCCGAAGGTCAGTGCTGAGGGAGTGCCGCACTGTCACAGGGTCAGTGCTGAGGGAGTGGGCACTGTCGGAGGAGTAAAGAATGAGGTCTGCAGATGTCGGAGGGTCAGTGCTGAAGGAGTGCTGCATTGTCGGAGGGTCAGTGCTGAAGGAGTGCTGCATTGTCACAGGGTCAGTGCTCACGGAGTACCGCACGTTTGGAGGGTCAGTGCTGAGAGAGTGTTGCACCGTCGGAGGGCCAGTGCGGTGGGAGTGCCGCACTGTCGGAGGGTCAGTGCTGAGGGAGTGGGCACTGTCACAGGGTCAGTGCTGAGGGAGTGCCGCACTGTCGGATGGTCAGTGCTGAAGGAGTGCTGCAGTGTCACAGCGTCAGTGCTGAGGGAGTGCCGCACTGTCACAGGGTCAGTGCTGAGGGTGTGGCCACTATCGGAGGGTTCGTGCTGAGGCAGTGGGCACTGTCAGAGGGTCAGTACCAAGGGAGTGCCGCGCTGTCACAGGGTCAGCGGTGAGGGAATGGGCACTGTCACAGGGTCATTGCTGGGAGAGCGCTGCTCTGTCGGAGGGTCAGTGCGGAGGGAGAGCCGCACTGTCGGAGGGTCAGTGCTGAGGAAGTGCCGCACTGTCGGACGGTCAGTGCTGAGGGAGTTGGGCACTGTCAGAGGGTCAGTGCTGAGGGAGCGCCACACTGTCGGAGGGTCAGTGCTGAGGGAGTGCCACACTGTCGGAGGGTCACTGCTGAGGGCGTTGGGCACTGTCAGAGGGTCAGTGCTGAAGGAGTGCCGCACTGTCAGAAGGTCAGTGCTGAGGGAGTATCGCACGTTCGGAGGGTCAGAGCTGAGGAAGTGGGTACTGTCGGAGGGTCAGTGCTGAAGGAGTGCCACACTGTCGGAGGGTCAGTGCTGAGGGACTGCCACACTGTCGGAGGATCAGTACTGAGGGAGTGCTGCATTGTCGGAGGGTCAGTGCTGAGGGAGTGCCGCACTGTCACAGGGTCAGTGCTCAGGGAGTACCGCACGTTCGGAGGGTCAGTGCTGAGAGAGTGTTGCACCGTCGGAGGGCCAGTGCGGTGGGAGTGCCGCACTGTCGGAGGGTCACTGCTGAGGGCGTTGGGCACTGTCAGAGGGTCAGTGCTGAGGGAGTGCCACACTGTCGGAGGGTCAGTGCTGAGGGAGTGCCACGCTGTCGGATGATCAGTTCTGAGGGAGTGCGGCACTGTCGGAGGGTCAGTGCTGAGGGAGTGCCGCACTGTCCGAAGGTCAGTGCTGAGGGAGTGCCACACTGTCACAGGGTCAGTGCTGAGGGAGTGGGCACTGTCGGAGGGTCAGTGCTGAGGGAGTGCTGCATTGTCACAGGGTCAGCGCTGTGGGAGTGCCGCACTGTCACAGGGTCAGTGCTCAGGGAGTACCGCACGTTCGGAGGGTCAGTGCTGAGGGAGTGGGCACTGTCACAGGGTCAGTGCTGAGGGAGTGCCGCACTGTCACTGGGTCAGTGCTCAGAGAGTGGGCACTGTTAGAAGGTCCCTGTTGTGGGAGTGGGCACTGTCATAGGGTCAGTGCTGAGGAAGTGCGGCACTGTCGGATGGTCAGTGCTGAAGGAGTGCTGCAGTGTCACAGCGTCAGTGCTGAGGGGGTGCCGCACTGTCACAGGGTCAGTGCTGAGGGTGTGGCCACTATCGGAGGGTTCGTGCTGAGGCAGTGGGCACTGTCCGAGGGTCAGTACCAAGGGAGTGCCGCGCTGTCACAGGGTCAGCGGTGAGGGAATGGGCACTGTCACAGGGTCATTGCTGGGAGAGCGCTGCTCTGTCGGAGGGTCAGTGCGGAGGGAGAGCCGCACTGTCGGAGGGTCAGTGCTGAGGAAGTGCCGCACTGTCGGACGGTCAGTGCTGAGGGAGTTGGGCACTGTCAGAGGGTCAGTGCTGAGGGAGCGCCACACTGTCGGAGGGTCAGTGCTGAGGGAGTGCCACACTGTCGGAGGGTCAGTGCTGAGGGCGTTGGGCACTGTCAGAGGGTCAGTGCTGAAGGAGTGCCGCACTGTCAGAGGGTCAGTGCTGAGGGAGTTGGGCACTGTCAGAGGGTCAGTGCTGAGGGTGTGCCACACTGTCAGAGGGTCAGTGCTGAGGGAGTGCCGCACTGTCGGAGGGTCAGTGCTGAGGGAGTGCCGCACTGTCGGAGGGTCAGTGCTGAGGGAGTGCCGCACTGTCGGAGGGTCAGTGCTGAGGGTGTGGTGCACTGTCGGAGGGTCAGTGCTGAGGGAGTGCCGCACTGTCGGTGGGTCAGTGCTGAGGGAGTGTCGCACTGTCAGAGGGTCAGTGCTGAGGGAGTTGGGCACTGTCAGAGGGTCAGTGCTGAGGGAGTTGGGCACTGTCGGAGGGTCAGTGTTGAGGGAGTGCCGCACTGTCGGAGGGTCAGTGTTGAGGGAGTGCCGCACTGTCGGAGGGTCAGTGCTGAGGGAGTGCCACACTGTCACAGGGTCAGTGCTGAGGGAGTGGGCGCTGTCATAGGGTCAGTGCTGAGGGCGTGGGCACTGTCGCAGGGTCAGTGCTGAGGGAGTGGGTACTGTCGAAGGGTCAGTGCTGAGGGAGTGGGCACTGTTGGAGGGTCCGTGCAGAAGGAATGGGTACTGTTACAAGGTCAGTGCTGAGGGAGTGCCACAGTGTCAGCGGGTCAGTGCTGAGGGAGTGCCGCACTGTCGCAGGGTCATTGCTGAGGGAGTGCTGCTCTGTCGGATAGTCAGTGCTGGGGGAGTGCCGCACTGTCACAGGGTCAGTGCTGAGGGAGTGCCGCACTGTCGGAGGGTCAGTGCTGGGGGAGTGCCGCACTGTCGGAGGGTCAGTGCTGGGGGAGTGCCGCACTGTTGGAGGGTCAGTGCTGAGGGAGTGCCGCACTGTCCGAAGGTCAGTGCTGAGGGAGTGCTGCACTGTCACAGGGTCAGTGCTGAGGGAGTGGGCACTGTCGGAGGGTCAGTACTGAGGGAGTGCTGCATTGTCGGAGGGTCAGTGCTGAGGGAGTGCCGCACTGTCACAGGGTCAGTGCTTAGGGAGTGGGCACTGTTGGAGGGTCAGTGCTGTGGGAGTAGGCACTGTCAGAGGGTCTGTACTGAGGGAGTGGGCACTGTCACAGGGTCAGTGCTGAGGGAGTGCCACACTGTCGGACAGTCAGTGCTGTGGGAGTGTCGCACTGTCCCAGGGTCAGTGCTGAGGGAGTGCCGCACTGTCGGAGGGTCAGTGCTGAGGGAGTGCCGCACTGTCGGAGGGTCAGTGCTGAGGGAGTGGGCACTGTCACAGGGTCAGTGCTGAGTGAGTGCTGCACTGTCGCAGGGTCAGTGCTGAGGGAGTGCCGCACTGTCGGAGGGTCAGTGCTGAGGGAGTGTTGCACCGTCGGAGGGCCAGTGCTGAGGGAGTGCCGCACTGTCGGAGGGTCAGTGCTGGGGGAGCGCCGCACTGTCAGAGGATCAGTGCTGAGGGAGCACCGCACTGTCGCAGGGTCAGTGCTGAGGGAGCGCTGCACTGTC
This sequence comes from Hemiscyllium ocellatum, assembly GCF_020745735.1. Classification (NCBI taxonomy): domain Eukaryota; kingdom Metazoa; phylum Chordata; class Chondrichthyes; order Orectolobiformes; family Hemiscylliidae; genus Hemiscyllium; species Hemiscyllium ocellatum. Next base: position 62,007,021 of record NC_083421.1, read on the forward strand.
GGAGGGTCAGTGCTGGGGGAGCGCCGCACTGTCAGAGGGTCAGTGCTGAGGGAGCACCGCACTGTCGGAGGGTCAGTGCTGAGGGAGCGCTGCACGGTCGGAGGGTCAGTGCTGTGGGAGTGTCGCACTGTCCCAGGGTCAGTGCTGAGGGAGTCTCGCACTGTCGGAGAGTCAGTGTTGAGGGAGTGCCGCACTGTCGCAGGGTCAGTGCTGAGGGAGTGGGCACTGTCACAGGGTCAGTGCTGAGTGAGTGCTGCACTGTCGGAGGGTCAGTGCTGAGGGAGTGCCGCACTGTCGGAGGGTCAGTGCTGAGGGAGTGTTGCACCGTCGGAGGGCCAGTGCTGAGGGAGTGCCGCACTGTCGGAGGGTCAGTGCTGAGGGAGTGCCGCACTGTCGGAGGGTCAGTGCTGAGGGAGTGCCGCACTGTCGGAGGGTCAGTGCTGAGGGAGCACCGCACTGTCGCAGGGTCAGTGCTGAGGGAGCGCTGCACGGTCGGAGGGTCAGTGCTGTGGGAGTGTCGCACTGTCCCAGGGTCAGTGCTGAGGGAGAGGGAGCTGTCGGAGGGTCTGTGCTGAGGATGTGGGCACTGTCAGAGTGTCAGCGCTGATGGAGTGGACACTGTCACAGGGTCAATGCTGAGGGGGTGCCACAGTGTCGGAGGGTCAGTGCTGTGGGAGTGCTGTACTGTTACATGATCAGTGCTGAGGGAGAGCAGAACTGTCGGAGGGTCAGTGCTGAGGGAGTGCCGCACTGCCGGAGGGTCAGTGCTGAGGGAGTGCCGCACTGTCGGAGATTCAGTGCTGAGGGAGTACCGCTCTGTCAGAGGGTCAGTGCTGAGGGAGCGCCGCACTGTCGGCGGGTCAGTGCTGAGGGAGTGCCGCACTGTCGGCGGGTCAGTGTTGAGGGAGTGCCGCACTGTCAGAGGGTCAGTGCTGAGGGAGTGGGCACTGTCGGATGATCAGTTCTGAGGGAGTGCTGCACTTTCGGAGGGTCGGTGCTGAGGAAGTGCCGCACTGTCACAGGGTCAACGCTGAGGGAGTGCTGCACTGTTAGAAGGTCAGTGCTGAGGGAGTGCCGCACTGTCACAGGGTCAGTGCGGAAGGAGTGGGCACTGTCGGAGGGTCATTGCTGAGAGAGTGGGCACTGTCGGTGGGTCAGTGCTGAGTGAGTGCTGCACTGTCGGAGGGTCAGTGCTGAGGGAGTGCCGCACTGTCGGAGGGTCAGTGCTGAGGGAGTGTTGCACCGTCGGAGGGTCAGTGCTGAGGGAGTGCCGCACTGTCGGAGGGTCAGTGCTGAGGGAGTGCCGCACTGTCGGAGGGTCAGTGCTGAGGGAGTGCCGCACTGTCGGAGGGTCAGTGCTGAGGGAGTGCCGCACTGTCGGAGGGTCAGTGCTGAGGGAGTGCCGCACTGTCGGAGGGTCAGTGCTGAGGGAGCGCCGCACTGTCGGAGGGTCAGTGCTGGGGGAGCGCCACACTGTCAGAGGGTCAGTGCTGAGGGAGCACCGCACTGTCACAGGGTCAGTGCTGAGGGAGCGCCGCACGGTCGGAGGGTCAGTGCTGTGGGAGTGTCGCACTGTCCCAGGGTCAGTGCTGAGGGAGTGCCGCACTGTCGCAGGGTCAGTGCTGAGGGAGAGGGAGCTGTCGGAGGGTCAGTGCTGAGGGAGTGGGCACTGTCGGAGGGTCAGTGCTGGGGGAGTGGGCACTGTCGGCGGGTCTGTGCTGAGGGAGTGCCGCACTGTCAGCGGGTCAGTGCTGAGGGAGTGCCGCACTGTCGGAGGGTCAGTGCTGGGGGAGCGCCGCACTGTCAGAGGGTCAGTGCTGAGGGAGCACCGCACTGTCACAGGGTCAGTGCTGAGGGAGCGCCGCACGGTCGGAGGGTCAGTGCTGTGGGAGTGTCGCACTGTCCCAGGGTCAGTGCTGAGGGAGTGCCGCACTGTCGCAGGGTCAGTGCTGAGGGAGAGGGAGCTGTCGGAGGGTCAGTGCTGAGGGAGTGGGCACTGTCGGAGGGTCAGTGCTGGGGGAGTGGGCACTGTCGGCGGGTCTGTGCTGAGGGAGTGCCGCACTGTCAGCGGGTCAGTGCTGAGGGAGTGCCGCACTGTCGAAGGGTCAGTGCTGAGGGAGTGGGCACTGTCGCAGGGTCAGTGCTGAGGAAGTGGGCACTGTCACAGGGTCAGTGCTGAGGGAGTGGGTACTGTCGAAGGGTCAGTGCTGAGGGAGTGGGTACTGTTACAAGGTCAGTGCTGAGGGAGTGCCACAGTGTCAGCGGGTCAGTGCTGAGGGAATGCCGCACTGTCACAGGGTCATTGCTGAGGGAGTGCTGCGCTGTCGATGGTCAGTGCTGAGGGAGTGCTGCAGTGTCACAGCGTCAGTGCTGAGGGAGTACCACAGTTCGGAGGGTCAGTGCTGAGGGAGTGCCGAACTGTCGGAGGGTCAGAGCTGAGGAAGTGGGCACTGTCGGATGGTCAGTGCTGACAGAGTGGGCACTGTCACAGGGTCAGTGCTGAGGGACTGCCACACTGTCAGAGGATCAGTGCTGAGGGAGTGCTGCATTGTCGGAGGGTCAGTGCTGAGGGAGTGCCGCACTGTCGGCGGGCCAGTGCTGAGGGAGTGCCGCACTGTCGGCGGGTCAGTGCTGAGGGATTGCCGCACTGTCGGAGGGTCAGTGCTGAGGGAGTGCCGCACTGTCGGCGGGTCAGTGCTGAGGGATTGCCGCACTGTCGGAGGGTCAGTGCTGAGGGAATGCCGCACTGTCGCAGGGTCAGTGCTGAGGGATTGCCGCACTGTCGGAGGGTCAGCGCTGTGGGCGTGCCGTACTGTCACAGGGTCAGTGCTCAGGGAGTAACGCACGTTCGGAGGGTCAGTGCTGAGGGAGTGCCGCACTGTCGGCGGGTCAATGCTGAGGCAGTGCTGCAATGTCAGAGGCTCAGTGCTGAGGGAGTGCCGCACTGTCGCAGGGTCAGTGCTGAGGGAGTGGGGCACTGTTGGAGGGTCAGTCCTGAGGGGGTGCACACTGTCGGAACGTCAGTGCAGAGGGAGAGCCGCACTGTCGGAGGGTCAGTGCTGAGGGAGTAGGCACTGTCACAGGGTCAGTGCTGAGGGAGTGCCGCACTGTCACTGGGTCAGTGTTGTGGGAGTGGGCACTGTCGGAGGGTCAACGCTGAAGGAGTGGGCACTGTCGGAGGGTCAGTGCTGAGGGAGTGTGCATTGTTGGAGGGTCAGTGCTGAGGGAGTGCCGCACTGTCAGAGGGTCTTTGCTGAGGGAGTGCTGCGCTGTCGGATGGTCAGTGCTGAGGGAGTGCTGCAGTGTCACAGCGTCAGTGCTGAGGGAGTGGGCACTGTCACAGGGTCAGTGCTGAGGGAGTGCTGCACTGTCGGAGGGTCAGTCCTGAGGGAGTGCCGCACTGTCGGAGGGTCAGTGCGGAGGGAGTGCTGCACTCTCGGCGGGCCAGTGCTGAGGGAGTGCCGCACTGTCGGAGGGTCAGTGCTGAGGGAGTGCCGCACTGTCAGAGGGTCAGTGCTGTGGGAGTGCCGCACTGTCGGAGGGTCAGTGCTGAGGGAGTGCCGCACTGTCAGAGGGTCAGTGCTGTGGGAGTGCCGCACTGTCGGAGGGTCAGTGCTGAGGGAGTGCCGCACTGTCGGAGGGTCAGTGCTGAGGGAGTGCCGCACTGTCGGAGGGTCAGTGCTGAGGGAGTGCCGCACTGTCGGAGGGTCAGTGCTGAGGGAGTGCCGCACTGTCAGAGGGTCAGTGCTGTGGGAGTGCCGCACTGTCGGAGGGTCAGTGCTGAGGGAGTGCTGCACTTTCGGCGGGCCAGTGCTGAGGGAGTGCTGCACTGTCGGAGGGTCAGTGCTGAGGGAGTGCCGCACTGTCGGGGGGTCAGTGCTGAGGGATTGCCGCACTGTCGGCGGGTCAGTGCTGAGGGAGTGCCGCACTGTCGGAGGGTCAGTGCTTAGGGAGTGCCGCACTGTCGGAGGGTCAGTGCTTAGGGAGTGCCGCACTGTCGGAGGGTCAGTGCTTAGGGAGTGCCGCACTGTCGGAGGGTCAGTGCTGAGGGAGTGCCGCACTGTCGGCGGGCCAGTGCTGAGGGAGTGCCGCACTGTCGGCGGGCCAGTGCTGAGGGAGTGCCGCACTGTCGGCGGGCCAGTGCTGAGGGAGTGCCGCACTGTCGGCGGGCCAGTGCTGAGGGAGTGCCGCACTGTCGGCGGGCCAGTGCTGAGGGAGTGCCGCACTGTCGGCGGGCCAGTGCTGAGGGAATGCCGCACTGTCGGCGGGCCAGTGCTGTGGGAATGCCGCACTGTCGGAGGGCCAGTGCTGAGGGAGTGCCGCACTGTCGGAGGGTCAGTGCTGGGGGAGTGCCGCACTGTCGGAGGGTCAGTGCTGGGGGAGTGCCGCACTGTCGGAGGGTCAGTGCTGAGGGAGTGCCGCACTGTCCGAAGGTCAGTGCTGAGGGAGTGCTGCACTGTCACAGGGTCAGTGCTGAGGGAGTGGGCACTGTCGGCGGGCCAGTGCTGAGGGAGTGCTGCATTGTCGGATGGTCAGTGCTGAGGGAGTGCCGCACTGTCACAGGGTCAGTGCTCAGGGAGTACCGCACGTTCGGAGGGTCAGTGCTGAGAGAGTGTTGCACCGTCGGAGGGCCAGTGCGGTGGGAGTGCCGCACTGTCACAGGGTCAGTGCTCAGAGAGTGGGCACTGTTAGAAGGTCCCTGTTGTGGGAGTGGGCACTGTCATAGGGTCAGTGCTGAGGAAGTGCGGCACTGTCGGATGGTCAGTGCTGAAGGAGTGCTGCAGTGTCACAGGGTCAGTGCTGAGGGTGTGGCCACTATCGGAGGGTTCGTGCTGAGGCAGTGGGCACTGTCAGAGGGTCAGTACCAAGGGAGTGCCGCGCTGTCACAGGGTCAGTGGTGAGGGAATGGGCACTGTCACAGGGCCATTGCTGGGAGAGCGCCGCTCTGTCGGAGGGTCAGTGCTGAGGGAGTGCCACACTGTCGGAGGGTCAGTGCGGAAGGAGTGCCGCACTTTCGGAGGGTCAGTGCTGAAGGGGTGCCGCACTGTCGGTGGGTCAGTGCTGAGGGAGTGCCGCACTGTCATTGGGTCAGTGCTCAGGGAGTGGGCACTGTCATATGGTCAGTGCTGAGGAAGTGCTGCACTGTTGGAGGGTCCGTGCAGAAGGAGTGGGTACTGTTACAAGGTCAGTGCTGAGGGAGTGCCGCACTGTCACAGGGTCATTGCTGAGGGAGTGCTGCGCTGTCGGAGGGTCAGTGCTGAGGGAGTGCTGCAGTGTCGGCTGGCCAGTGCTGAGGGAGTGCCGCACTGTCGGAGGGTCAGTGCTGAGGGAGTGCCGCACTGTCGGGTGGTCAGTGCTGAGGGATTGCCGCACTGTCGGGGGGTCAGTGCTGAGGGATTGCCGCACTGTCGCAGGGTCAGTGCTGAGGGATTGCCGCACTGTCGGCGGGTCAGTGCTGAGGGAGTGCCGCACTGTCGGCGGGCCAGTGCTGAGAGAGTGCCGCACTGTCAGCGGGTCAGTGCTGAGGCAGTGCTGCAATGTCAGAGGGTCAGTGCTGAGGGAGTGCCGCACTGTCGCAGGGTCAGTGCTGAGGGATTGCCGCACTGTCGGAGGGTCAATGCTGAGGGAGTGGGGCACTGTTGGAGGGTCAGTCCTGAGGGAGTGCACACTGTCGGAGGGTCAGTGCTGAGGGAGTGCCGCACTGTCGGAGGGTCAGTGCTGAGGGAGTGCCGCACTGTCGGAGGGTCAGTGCTGAGGGAGTGCCGCACTGTCGGAGGGTCAGTCCTGAGGGAGAGCCACACTGTCGGAGGGTCAGTGCGGAGGGAGAGCCGCACTGTTGGAGGGTCAGTGCGGAGGGAGAGCCGCACTGTCGGAGGGTCAGTGCTGAGGAAGTGCCGCACTGTCAGAGGGTCAGCGCTGAGGAAGTGAGCTCTGTCAGAGGGTCAGCACTGAGTGAGTGGGCACTGTCGGAGGGTCAGTGCTGAGGGAGTTGGGCACTGTCAGAGGGTCAGTGCTGAGGGAGTGCCACACTGTCGGAGAGTCAGTGCTGAGGGAGTGCCACACTGTCTCAGGGTCAGTGCTCAGGGAGTGGGCACTGTTAGAAGGTCTCTGTTGTGGGAGTGGGCACTGTCATATGGTCAGTGCTGAGGAAGTGCTGCACTGTCCCAGGGTCAGTGCTGAGGAAGTGCTGCACTGTTGGAGCGTCCGTGCAGAAGGAGTGGGTACTGTTACAAGGTCAGTGCTGAGGGAGTGCCACAGTGTCAGCGGGTCAGTGCTGAGGGAATGCCGCACTATCACAGGGTCATTGCTGAGGGAGTGCCGCACTGTCGGAGGGTCAGTGCTGAGGGAGTGCCACGCTGTCGGATGATCAGTTCTGAGGGAGTTCCGCACTGTCGGAGGGTCAGTGCTGAGGGAGTGCCGCACTGTCGGTGGGTCAGTGCTGAGGGAGTGCTGCACTGTCAGAAGGTCAGTGCTGAGGGAGTTGGGCACTGTCAGAGGGTCAGTGCTGAGGGAGTGCCACACTGTCGGATGGTCAGTGCTGAGGGAGTGCCGTACGTTTGGAGGGTCAGTGCTGAGGGAGTTGGGCACTGTCACAGGGTCAGTGCTCATGGAGTATCGCACGTTCGGAGGGTCAGAGCTGAGGAAGTGGGCACTGTCGGAGGGTCAGTGCTGAGGGAGTGCTGCAGTGTCACAGCGTCAGTGCTGAGGGGGTGCCGCACTGTCACAGGGTCAGTGCTGAGGGTGTGGCCACTATCGGAGGGTTCGTGCTGAGGCAGTGGGCACTGTCAGAGGGTCAGTACCAAGGGAGTGCCGCGCTGTCACAGGGTCAGAGGTGAGGGAATGGGCACTGTCACAGGGTCATTGCTGGGAGAGCGCTGCTCTGTCGGAGGGTCAGTGCGGAGGGAGAGCCGCACTGTCGGAGGGTCAGTGCTGAGGAAGTGCCGCACTGTCGGACGGTCAGTGCTGAGGGAGTTGGGCACTGTCAGAGGGTCAGTGCTGAGGGAGCGCCACACTGTCGGAGGGTCAGTGCTGAGGGAGTGCCACACTGTCGGAGGGTCACTGCTGAGGGCGTTGGGCACTGTCAGAGGGTCAGTGCTGAAGGAGTGCCGCACTGTCAGAAGGTCAGTGCTGAGGGAGTTAGGCACTGTCAGAGGGTCAGTGCTGAGGGTGTGCCACACTGTCAGAGGGTCACTGCTGAGAGAGTGCCGCACTGTCGGAGGGTCAGTGCTGAGGGAGTGCCGCACTGTCGGAGGGTCAGTGCTGAGGGAGTGGGCACTGTCACAGGGTCAGTGCTGAGGGAGTGCCGCACTGTCACTGGGTCAGTGCTCAGAGAGTGGGCACTGTTAGAAGGTCCCTGTTGTGGGAGTGGGCACTGTCATAGGGTCAGTGCTGAGGAAGTGCGGCACTGTCACAGGGTCAGTGCTGAGGGTGTGGCCACTATCGGAGGGTTCGTGCAGAGGCAGTGGGCACTGTCAGAGGGTCACTACCAAGGGAGTGCCGCGCTGTCACAGGGTCAGTGGTGAGGGAATGGGCACTGTCACAGGGTCATTGCTGGGAGAGCGCCGCTCTGTCGGAGGGTCAGTGCTGAGGGAGTGCCGCACTGTCGGAGGGTCAGTGCTGAGGGAGTGACGCACTGTCGGCGGGCCAGTGCTGAGGGAGTGCCGCACTGTCGGCGGGTCAGTGCTGAGGGAGTGCCGCACTGTCGGCGGGTCAGTGCTGAGGGATTGCCGCACTGTCGGAGGGTCAGTGCTGAGGGAGTGCCGCACTGTCGGAGGGTCAGTGCTGAGGGAGTGCCGCACTGTCGCAGGGTCAGTGCTGAGGGATTGCCGCACTGTCGGAGGGTCAGTGCTGAGGGAATGCCGCACTGTCGGAGGGTCAGTGCTGAGGGAGTGCCGCACTGTCGCAGGGTCAGTGCTGAGGGATTGCCGCACTGTCGGAGGGTCAGTGCTGAGGCAGTGCTGCAATGTCAGCGGCTCAGTGCTGAGGGACTGCCGCACTGTCGCAGGGTCAGTGCTGAGGGATTGCCGCACTGTCGGAGGGTCAATGCTGAGGGAGTGGGGCACTGTTGGAGGGTCAGTCCTGAGGGGGTGTCGCAATGTCGGAGGGTCAGTGCTGAGGGAGTTGGGCACTGTCAGAGGGTCAGTGCTGAGGGAGTGCACACTGTCGGAGGGTCAGTGCTGAGGGAGTGCCGCACTGTCGGAGGGTCAGTGCTGAGGGAGTGCCGCACTGTCACAGGGTCATTGCTGGGAGAGCGCTGCTCTGTCGGAGGGTCAGTGCTGAGTGAGTGCCGCACTGTAGGAGGGTCAGTCCTGAGGGAGTGCCGCACTGTCGGAGGGTCAGTGCGGAGGGAGAGCCACACTGTCGGAGGGTCAGCGCTGAGGGAGAGCCGCACTGTCGGAGGGTCAGTGCTGAGGAAGTGCCACACTGTCGGAGGGTCAGCGCTGAGGGAGCGCCGCACTGTCGGAGGGTCAGTGCTGAGGGAGTAGGCACTGTCACAGGGTCAGTGCTGAGGGAGTGCCACAGTGTCAGCGGGTCAGTGCTGAGGGAATGCCGCACTGTCACAGGGTCTTTGCTGAGGGAGTGCTGCGCTGTCGGATGGTCAGTGCTGAGGGAGTGCTGCAGTGTCACAGCGTCAGTGCTGAGGGAGTGGGCACTGTCACAGGGTCAGTGCTGAGGGAATGCCGCACTGTCGGAGGGTCAGTCCTGAGGGATTGCCGCACTGTCGGCGGGTCAGTGTTGAGGGAGTGCCGCACTGTCGGCGGGTCAGTGCTGAGGCAGTGCTGCAATGTCAGAGGGTCAGTGCTGAGGGAGTGCCGCACTGTCGCAGGGTCAGTGCTGAGGGATTGCCGCACTGTCGGAGGGTCAATGCTGAGGGAGTGGGGCACTGTTGGAGGGTCAGTCCTGAGGGGGTGTCGCAATGTCGGAGGGTCAGTGCTGAGGGAGTTGGGCACTGTCAGAGGGTCAGTGCTGAGGGAGTGCACACTGTCGGAGGGTCAGTGCTGAGGGAGTGCCGCACTGTCGGAGGGCCAGTGCTGAGGGAGTGCCGCACTGTCGGAGGGTCAGTGCTGGGGGAGTGCCGCACTGTCGGAGGGTCAGTGCTGAGGGAGTGCCGCACTGTCCGAAGGTCAGTGCTGAGGGAGTGCTGCACTGTCACAGGGTCAGTGCTGAGGGAGTGGGCACTGTCGGCGGGCCAGTGCTGAGGGAGTGCTGCATTGTCGGAGGGTCAGTGCTGAGGGAGTGCCGCACTGTCACAGGGTCAGTGCTCAGGGAGTACCGCACGTTCGGAGGGTCAGTGCTGAGAGAGTGTTGCACCGTCGGAGGGCCAGTGCGGTGGGAGTGCCGCACTGTCGGAGGGTCAGTGCTGAGGGAGTGGGCACTGTCACAGGGTCAGTGCTCAGAGAGTGGGCACTGTTAGAAGGTCCCTGTTGTGGGAGTGGGCACTGTCATAGGGTCAGTGCTGAGGAAGTGCGGCACTGTCGGATGGTCAGTGCTGAAGGAGTGCTGCAGTGTCACAGGGTCAGTGCTGAGGGTGTGGCCACTATCGGAGGGTTCGTGCTGAGGCAGTGGGCACTGTCAGAGGGTCAGTACCAAGGGAGTGCCGCGTTGTCACAGGGTCAGTGCTGAGGGAGTTGGGCACTGTCACAGGGTCAGTGCTGAGAGAGTGCTGCACTGTCGGAGGGTCAGTGCTGAGGGAGTTGGGCACTGTCAGAGGGTCAGTGCTGAGGGAGTTGGGCACTGTCAGAGGGTCAGTGCTGAGGGAGCGCCACACTGTTGGAGGGTCAGTGCTGAGAGAGTGCCGCACTGTCGGAGGGTCAGTGCTGAGGGAGTTGGGCACTGTCAGAGGGTCAGTGCTGACGGAGTTGGGCACTGTCAGAGGGTCAGTGCTGAGGGAGCGCCACACTGTTGGAGGGTCAGTGCTGAGAGAGTGCCGCACTGTTGGGGTCATGCTGGTTTGGATGAAATGATGAACCCAGGCCCTGGGTGCTCCCTCAGGTGTGTGTAAAAGATCCCTCGATTGTCAGTTGTAAATTGTGGTCCCTTTAAGAATGCGGCAGGTCATGCTCCTGGAGCAGTGAGAGCAGCTGGTGCTCCCTGGAGCATATGGTTCGGGGCCTATTTACAATTGGTAATTCATTCAGAGACGTGGGTGCTTTCCTGGTGGAGGATAGCAGGGAATAGCAACCCAGGTGGGGAAGGAAAACGTACAGCTGTGCTTTGAAGCATCTCTGGATTAACAAGTGGGGCTAATTTTCGGGTCCTGTGTTGCAGTGGTAGTGCCTCTAACTCTGATGCTGGAGGACTGTGTTCAAATCCCATGCGCTCCTGAGGTGTGTCATAGCATCTCTGAACACACTGCTTCGAAAATTTCAAGGCCTTATTTTCAGGGATGTGTAAAAGCAGCCCCGAGAATGAGAAATAAAAGGGGGTTAATTTTCAGCAGTAAGGGAGTTGGTTTGGGGAGGGAAGGGGACAACCTGGAGAGTTGATTGAACATCGATAGACAAAGAAGGGATTATAGAAGACAGACTGACTAAGTGGGTGACTCGCAATGTGACATGTGCCATTACTCGTCAATATTTAATCACTCACCCCACATTACTGATTCAGATTAATAATTCATCAGTATTTGTTATTTGTGGGTCCCATTGGGTGATAAAACCAAACTGACAGGAGACGTCACACTCCCCCACCACCACCAGAAACTTCCTAATATTAATCAACTCTTAATTGATCCTCTGAGGCGATCCAGCAATTATATTCACGACAGGCAGTTTAATAAGCGGCAATCACTGCTCCTCCAGGGGCTAACTGCATGGATGGAAATCCCAACAACGCTGTAGGGCTCACATCCTGCAAAATAAATTAAACCGACTCAGAAAGGACCAGCTTTGTGTGTTGTTGTGTTAAATTTGCAGTGGTCACGATGTGAAACCCAGGACATGCCGGGTTTGTGTGGAGAGTCACAGGGTGTGTCTGACACATTAACCTTCAGCAAGACACCCAATGTTCATCAGCGAGATCACCAGCAAGGAACACTAACACCTAGTGAAGGCAGGGAGCCCCAGCCTAGAGGAGAGGAGAGGTGAACAGCGCAGCTTAAAAGACGAGATGTGGTGGGTTTCTGCCTCTCGTTCTCAGAGTCAGGTGTGTCATAAGCTCTCTGAAAATTTCAAGGGCTATTTTCATCGTGGGTTCAAGTCCCACTCTCCAGCTGTGAGTCCAGAACCCTGGCTGCACAGCCCAGTGCAGCACTCCCTGACAGCTGCACTGTCTGAGGTGCTGTCAGGAGAGAGAGATGCTGAACCAAGACTCACGGGCAATGAGCCTTTCACTCTCATTTGAGGATGAACAGGGAGTTCCACTAAAAATTAATGCTCACCTTAACCAATATTTTCAAAGCAAATTCATCGAATCCCCACAGTGCGGAATGAGGCCATTCAGCCTATCAAGCCTGCTCCAACCCTCTGGACAGCATCCGACCCAACCCTTATACCCTGTAACCCTACATCCCCCATGGATAATCCACCTAGCCTACACATTTCTGGACACTGTGGGGCAATTCCCACGGCCAATCCACCTTAGTGGGTGGCACAGTGGTTAGCACTGCTGCCTCACAGCGCCAGAGACCTGGGTTCAATTCCCGACTCAGGCGACTGACTGTGTGGAGTTTGCACGTTCTCCCCGTGTCTGCGTGGGTTTCCTCCGGGTGCTCCGGTTTCCTCCCACAGTCCAAAGATGTGCGGGTCAGGTGAGTTGGCCATGCTAAATTGCCTGTAGTGTTAGGTAAGGGGTAAGTGTAGGGGTATGGGTGGGTTGCGCTTTGGCGGGTCGGTGGGGACATGTTGGGCCGAAGGGCCTGTTTCCACACTGTAAGTAATCTAATCTAAACCTGCACATCTTTGGATGTGGGAGGAAACCGGAGCACCCGGACACTGGGAGAATGTGCAAACTCCACACAGACAGCCACCCAAGGGTAGAATCAAACCCAGGTCCCTGGTGCTGTGAGGCAGCAGCGCTAACCATTGAGCCAGGCGACTATTGGGTTGATTTCACGTTGCTGTTCAGGGATCTTGCTTTGTGCTGTTTTGTTACATTCCAGTATTTAGAGACCACTCTATTGGTTGGAATGCACTTCAATACCTCCTGACATTAAGGAAGGCGCTATATAAATGCAAGCCCTTTGTGATGAGTGGCTATTTGTGGGGGAGATTAGGAAAAGAATCACTTGTTTCTGAATAGCTGATATTCACTCTAGGCACCAGGATGTTGGAAATGACAGTGAACCCTGACAAGGATCCTGTCTCATTAAATTCAGCTCGAAGCTGACATGCAAAACTAAACAAAACCCACAGCATCAAATCCTCAGTGTTTATAATATATTTGCATTTTGACTCATTAATTACTGTGTAGGTTTTAATTTGCATTAAACACTTCTAAGTGCCATCAGTCAACAAGTGGACTGTATGGCAAAATCAGTTGTGCTTATTCAACCCACTGTGGACTTTAACTTCACTTCATTTGAAGCTCTTTATTTGACTTTTAAACCCTTACCTCCATTAGGTCAAAGCTTAAATCCTCATCCTTACATCCACTTTGCATAGACTCTCAGGCCTGTGGGTGGCATAGTGGTTAGCACTGCTGCCTCACAATGCCAGGGACCTGGGTTCCAGTCCAGTAGAATATTAAAAGTTAAATTGGAATATCTCTCTGACATTGATGTAATATCAGAGACTTAAACAGCACTGAGTGAACATTCTGGAAGTGGGTGGGGATAACACTCACGCAAAAATGTGAATCACCCACACCCCAATTAGACAGTCATTTGTTACAACTCTCCTACTATTATCAAATAAAACTATCATTCAATCTCTTGCATTCAGAAATGCTTTCATAAGCCATCCCCTGGAGCTAGGTATGTCGCACCTACATTGTCTTGGGGAATCCCTGAGTCAGGATCTGCATAGTGATTTCCCAGGATTAGGGCATTTACATTATTTCCATGGATGACCTCATCCTACCATTGTACCTGGGGTAACGTGTGACTGTGAGGCTGGGGGTTGTCTTGAATGGAATGTGACTATGGAGGAGTGGCCAGAGTATCTGTGAGCATGGCCAACTGACCGGTATAAAGGGGATGTGCTTTCTTTGTTCAGGGCCTCACTTTGACTCAACTCGCGCATGGAGGGTCAAAGGGGGTCACCGAGCTTGTACAAGCTTTAATAAACTTTAACTGTTTGCAGAAGTTAGTATTTGTGTGAATTACATCTCGTGTGAAACCTCAGGAAAAGTACAGCCTTGGGCAGCTGTCTAAGTTTGTCTATTCTCCCTGTGTCGATGTGGGTTTCCTCCCACATATAATTGTAGAAGAAGCATTGAATCCCTACAGAGTGGAAGAAGGCCATTTGGCCCATCAATACAAGGACAATGTGCAAACCCCTCACAGAGAGTCACCCAAGGCTTGAATGGAACCCAGGTCCCTGGTGCCGTGAGGCAGCTGTGCTAACCACTGAGCCACTGTGTTGCCAAAGCTGGATTTGCTCTGCTGAACTGTCCTGTAGTGTTCGGGGATGTGCAGGCTAGGTGGGTTAACTTGGGTAAATACGGGTAACGGGGATACAGACGCATGTTCTTCAGAGGGGTCAGTGCAGACTCAATAGACCAAATGGCCTTTATCTGTATCCTATACAATTCCTTTGTGACCCACACCGTGTTGCACACCCCTGATCCCACTGTTCCCAGGAAGTACTGCTGAAAAAGACTGGAATCGAACCCAGGTCCCTGGCACTGTGAGGCAGCAGTGCTAGCCACCTCTGGGTGCTACAGATGTTATGCGAACGTTTCATCTTGCATTGACCCGGGTAGACTCAGCCACATGCTACATTTCAAAGGAAGCAGCAAAGTTTCCTTCATGAAAAGAGGGTGCTGATTGGTTCATGGCATTGCCTTGACCGTTCAGAGTTGACTTGGCGTCCAATTTTGTTCCACAACGGTTTGGGGGCATTTATTTACGAAGGTGCAGTCTGAAAGTGCACATCGCTGGTTAAGTATTGAGTATGGATCCTAATTTCTCCAATTCTCTGCTTGTTCCAGAAGCTGAGCTGTGGTTACACCTTGTGTCTGGTGCTGCTTTTCCTGGCAGTGTTACTGGCTGTGGCTGTGACCGGAGCTCTCCTCTTCCTCAACCAGTACCACCACACTGCGGATACCCGCCCTCTCATCAGCACCAACCAAGACAAGATGCAGGCTCTGGTCACCATCGACCAGGCCGACAGCTCCAGGATCAACATCTTCATCGATCCGAACTGCCCGGATTACAAGGGGGACCTGGCCCAGCTGGAAGCTCTGCACTCATCCCTCTTCACAGCCGTACTCAGTCACCGGGATGAGCTGAAAGCCTCAGAGGGGCAAGACAGGGCACTCCTGGTGACCGTGGCAGACCAAGTGTCCCGGCTCATGACCCGCACGGCCCAGCTGAGGCAGGATTGTGAGGGCCTGAGGCGGGGCCAGGCTGGATTGAGCCAAGAGTTGAGTTTGCTTCAGTCTGAGCAAGGCAGGTTAATCGAGGTAAGGGTCACTGTAAAGGGAGTGATGCTGGGGTCACTGTACAGGGAGTGATGCTGGGGTCACTGTAGAGGGAGTGATGCTGGGGTCACTGTACAGGGAGTGATGCTGGGGTCACTGTAGAGGGAGTGATGCTGGGGTCACTGTACAGGGAGTGATGCTGGGGTCACTGTAAAGGGAGTGATGCTGGGGTCACTGTACAGGGAGTGATGCTGGGGTCACTGTAGAGGGAGTGATGCTGGGGTCACTGTAGAGGGAGTGATGCTGGGGTCACTGTAGAGGGA